>NC_089823.1:163551161-163858911 GCF_035046505.1 Tiliqua scincoides | reverse complement strand
GCACCCAAGCCCACTCCCTCCCACGGGCCGCCGGTGCAACGACCTTGGGCTTTTGCTGCTCGTCAGCCGCACACACAACCAGAGAGAAGCAAGCTGGGGCAATCATCATGTCCTCCCTCACACACACACACAACCAGAGAGAATATCATGTCCTCCTTCACAAACACACACACAACCAGAAAGCAGAGAATCATCATGTCCTCCCACAAACACACACAACCAGAGTGAATCATGTCCTCCCTCACACACACACACAAGACACAACAAGAACCAGAAAGCAGAGAGAATCATGTCCTCCCACACACACACACACACAACTAGAGAGCATCATGTCCCCACACACAACTAGAGAGAATCATGTCTTCCCTCACACACACAAGACACACACACAACCAGAAAGCAGAGAGAATCATCATGTCCTCCCTTACACACACACACACACACCCAGAAAGAAGCAGACAGGAGAATAATGTCCTCCCTCACACACACACAACCAGAAAGAAGCAAGCAGAGAGAATTATCATGTCCTCCCTCAGTCAATGGAGAAGGATGACATCACCCCCCTTCCCCTTACTCATATCCATCAGCCACGTGTGGCCCATTGTCTGAGAACCGCACCACCTCCTGATAGTAGCAACATATTTGTCCCTCCAGTGCTTGTGTTTCTATGTAGTGATAATAGTCCTGTTGTGTGTGCCAAAGGAGGAAAAAATTTTTTCCTGTTTTTGTGTCTTACTCATAAAACGAGTTTGAATTTAAAATTAATTTTACTAAATGGCATTCTAAGCCTTCACACAAATACACAAAGCAATGCACAGGGAGAAGAATATTCAAGGCCTCAACCAGCTTATGATCAAATATAGCTAGAAAACAAAGCAGCTCTCTTTCACATAATAGGGGAGGCAATTTACCCCAGTAATTTTAAATGGCACAATTTTATTTAATCGTATGGCAAAATGAAGCATCGTTATATAAAAAGTGGCACAATATAAAGGCCACAGGTAGATTAGTTTACATTTGTTTTAACAACATTTCTGCCCAAACCACAGGTGTAAACATTTGATCCCTGTTGCGTATATGCAACATTGGGTAGAAATGGCTTAAGCGCTGGATCCATGAGGTAGTCAATGCAGATACTGTACAGTGCTTTGTATATCATCCATACATGATTTTCACATGTATTTTACTTATATGGAACAGAGATATCGCAAAGGAATGCATCATCATTCATAACAGTTCTTATAATACTATATAATTTGCTAGAAATCTAGATAGCATTTACAATCCAAATGTTTGTCTGATGTCATTGCTTTACTGAAGTAAATGACCTGCAAATAACATCCGAACAACAATGTTCAGTACACAGTTTAAAACAAAGAAGGAAGACTTCGAAGGGAGGAAGCTAAGAGGAAAAGAGTCTGTGAGGCATAATGGGTGGTTTAAGAGACAATGTAAGTTATAAAGTGTGCAATTCAGAAAATAGATTTGACTTCCTGTGTCTTGACACAAAATGTACAATTAAAAGAGAAACATTTTAACATTCAAAATCTTCCTTACATTCTAATAAGGTGAGTTCAAAGATCAGATTTTCAAATTAAAATATTGGATTTCTCCATTAAAATTGAGTTCTTTCACTCTTTTTCACAACCCTGTTTTGTATTTTAATTTCCAAAAGGAAACACTGGTACTGTTTAAACCATTCGTAGAAAAATTCCCACCAGGGATGGCATCAAAGATTGGCCACAGCAGGCAGTGGCCAAGGGGCCACTCCCATCAGAGGGTCCACATGGCCAGGCAGATTTCTAAATGCTCAGTAGTAATTGCAGTGATAGCACCCAATGCACCATCAAGAGGCTGCTGGGGGGGGGGGCAGGAGGCCTAGGGGACCCAGATCCAAGGACTGACTGGTACTAACTGCTGCTTCTCAATGTTCGTGCTGTCAGACTTTCAGCCATGTGTTTTAAAATTCACATCAGTGTTTCCTGTACAATGTCAGCTAGTTTGGGAGGCTCTTCAAAGGGGTTCATGCAGAGATCAGAACTGTTTAAATTAACTAAACATTTTTAAAGCTTATATTCTAGACTCAGAACCTTTATTGGCATATTTTTAAAAATGTATACATCCAGAGACAAATACGGTATATAATCCAGAAACAAATCAGGTAATTAATCAGGAGGGGTTACACTCCCCATTACTACAAATAGAGCTACGACATCTCATTAAAAGCTTTAAAAAGACCCTCATGGCCTCTGTTATAGTGGGATCCACAGCTGACAACAAATTTCTCAATTGGATGGCATTGAGCAGACAGCCCATTTGTTCAAAAAAAGGAGAGATGTTGGTTGCTCAAGGACCGATATAATGAACAATGTAGGACCATATGCATGAGGGACTCAACTGTGCCTAGCCCACAATTACAGAGACATTCACTATAAGGGATGCTGCTACATCTTCCATACAGCACAGCTGATGGAAATGAATTGCATTTAGCCAATGCAAATGCCCTACACTCATAAGAACACAGTAACAAAATTAAATATGATGGCATAACACCTGCTTTCATAAAAATCTGAAAACTCTGCAGGGAACATACTTGACTCACTGCGCTGTAAAGGAGTTGGGCCTGGATATCCAGAAAACTTTTAATTAAGTGATATGCCAACATAAAGGGAAATGTACCCAGCACCTCTACATCAATGCCAATTGTCCTGATCTTATGAAGAACCCCCATAGATCCCACCAGGGCAAGCAAATCCTGTAAGAGCTCAAATAAAAGGCTATTCTGACTAGACTTATAATGGACTCTTAGCCAGAATTTGAAAGACCTCAACCAAGCCCTGGTTTCAATTAAATATTGCCCCGTCTCTAAACAGAGGGTGGCATAAGTAACACATTTGGGTTATGTGTTAGACCCAAGACTTTCCTCAGAAAAGCAGATTGAATTTGTTCTAAGGAGCAATTCATCACCATAATCCAAATTGGAGCACCATACAAGATCTGAGGGATAATTTTGGCACTGAATACCTTCAGAGATGCAGGGATGTAAGCACCCCCTCTGGAAAAATGAAAGTGTAAGATATTCTGCATCATCGCACCAGCAAAATCTGCCCTGGTTTTACAGTGTCTGGTCCAGGTAAGACTGTACAAAAAGTGAATGCCAAGATACTTATAGCATTTCTCCTGCTCAATCTGCCTTCCTCTGAAAGGCCAGGAGTATTTCCTCCAAGTTTTACAAAGATCATAATTTTAGTTTTATCAAAATTAAGGGAAAGTTTGTTTCTTGTAAATTAATCTACACATTTAAGAACCAAACGTTTTAAGCCAAGATGTGATTGAGATAGCAGAACTGCATTGTCAGTATACAACCATAAAGGGACTTTGTGCAAACCCAGCAGAGGTGAATGCCCTTCAACTTCACCCAGACAAGAAATCAAGTCGTTTAAAAGGAGATTGAAAAGAATAGGAGCCAAAACACAGCCCTGTTTTACTCCCCTGTTGGTCGAAATCTCCTTAGTTACTTCCCGTTCAGAGGAAAGTCTGATCTGACAAGATGTATTCGAATAGAGGGATATTATGAAAGCAAGAAGATGTCTATCGATATCCAAATTGGTCAATTTAGCCCAGAGGGTTGTCCTGTCCACTGTCAAAAGCACTTTTAAGAATAATAATAATAATAATAATAATAATAATAATAATAATAAAACTTTATTTTTATCCCGCCCTTCTCCCTAACGGGACCCAGGGCGGCTAACAACATATTAAAAAACAATAGAATTTAAAAAACATTAATACAAACAGATAAAAACATTTAAAAACACACTACAGGGCCATAAAAACAGTAGTCAGATTAAAAGAGTAAAAGAGCAGATCACCGAGGAATCAAGCCTGTAAAACTAAAAGATGTATAAAAAGTTAAGAAGGCCAGAAATCAGAAGGCTTGTTTAAACAACAGTGTTTTCAGGCCTCGCCGAAAGCTCTCAAGAGAGGGAGCCATTCTCAAGTCAAGGGGAAGGGAGTTCCATAATGTTGGTGCCACTACCGAGAAGGCCCTATTTCTTGCAGCCACCCCCCGGACCTCCTTGGGTGGCGGCACTTGCAAAAAGGCCTTCTCTGATGACCTGAGATGGCGAGCCGGATTGTACGGGAGTAGGTGGTCTCTAAGATATCCTGGCCCAGAGCAGTATAGGGCTTTAGGATCCAAAAAGGCTGGTTTTCGCAACCTTAACATATTTGTAGGCAAGATGGTACAATATTAGGCAATGATCTCAAGTAGTACTACCAGGTCTGAAGCCAATTTGTTCAGCTCCCAGGATTGCCTATCTATCCACTTCATGAGTTTATTCAGCAAATACTTTGTGAAAAGTTTCCCCACAACTGATAGCAAATTCATGAGCCTAAAACTATGTCAATTTCAATTCAAACTGTATAGTTTTTTCTAATTTTATTGCACATACAACTAAAGGTCAGAAATCCAAGGGACAACCCTCTATTTCTGAAATGTCAGTCTGAGCAGCACAGAATATGCCATATGCCCTTGGACACCAGCACAACTATAGTCCCACCCACCATCATAGCCCCAGTTCTGGTGACGGACATGCCATGGACAACTGCACAATGGTGAGCCAACATACCTCTGACACCAGCACAATTATCACTGAGATAAATCCCCAAACAGAACAGAGATGTGGGAGGGACATGCATGGGACAAGGAGGAATCAACACACTATCTTAAGACAACAGCCATGCCCCAAATGTCAGCAAAATACAACACCAACGTCAAATCCGGAGTAGGAATGTAAACAGCCAGAGGAAGGAAAAAGTATCAACTCCCGCTATCCCATCTGCCCCTAACACTTTCCTATAGTAGAGCATAGGATACAGGTTACACTTTGCAGCTAATCACAGCGCACCAACCCCTATGCTAAAAGCCCTGCCAGAGAGACTAGAACTCAGACGACAGGGTGTGTAGCATGGAGCTATACATATCTGACTTCCTGATAAGAACATAAGAACAGCCCCACTGGATCAGGCCATAGGCCCATCTAGTCCAGCTTCCTGTATCTCACAGCGGCCCACCAAATGCCCCAGGGAGCACACCAGATAACAAGAGACCTCATCCTGGTGCCCTCCCTTGCATCTGGCATTCTGACATAATCCATTTCCAAAATCAGGAGGTTGCACATACACATCATGGCTTGTACCCCATAATAGATTTTTCCTCCAGAAACTTGTCCAATCCCCTTTTAAAGGCGTCTAGGCTAGACGCCAGCACCACATCCTGTGGCAAGAAGTTCCACAGACCGACCACACGCTGAGTAAAGAAATATTTTCTTTTGTCTGTCCTAACCCGACCAACACTCAATTTTAGTGGATGTCCCCTGGTTCTGGTATTATGTGAGAGTGTAAAGAGCATCTCCCTATCCACTCTGTCCATCCCCTGCATAATTTTGTATGTCTCAATCATGTCCCCCCTCAGGCGTCTCTTTTCTAGGCTGAAGAGGCCCAAACGCCGTAGCCTTTCCTCATAAGGAAGGTGCCCCAGCCCCGTAATCATCTTAGTCGCTCTCTTTTGCACCTTTTCCATTTCCACTATGTCTTTTTTGAGATGCGGCGACCAGAACTGGACACAATACTCCAGCTGTGGCCTTACCATAGATTTGTACAACAGCATTATAATACTAGCCATTTTGTTCTCAATACCCTTCCTAATGATCCCAAGCATAGAATTGGCCTTCTTCACTGCCGCCGCACATTGGGTCGACACTTTCATCGACCTGTCCACCACAACCCCAAGATCTCTCTCCTGATCTGTCACAGACAGCTCAGAACCCATCAGCCTATATCTAAAGTTTTGATTTTTTGCCCCAATGTGAATGACTTTACACTTACTGACATTGAAGCGCATCTGCCATTTTGCTGCCTATTCTGCCAGTCTGGAGAGATCCTTCTGGAGCTCCTCACAATCACTTCTGGTCTTCACCACTCGGAAAAGTTTGGTGTCATCTGCAAACTTAGCCACTTCACTGCTCAACCCTGTCTCCAGGTCATTTATGAAGAGGTTGAAAAGCACCGGTCCCAGGACAGATCCTTGGGGCACACTGCTTTTCACCTCTCTCCATTGTGAAAATTGCCCATTGACACCCACTCTCTGCTTCCTGGCCTCCAACCAGTTCTCAATCCACGAGAGGACCTGTCCTCTAATTCCCTGACTGTGGAGTTTTTTCAGTAGCCTTTGGTGAGGGACCGTGTCAAACGCCTTCTGAAAGTCCAGATATATAATGTCCACGGGTTCTCCCGCATCCACATGCCTGTTGACCTTTTCAAAGAATTCTATAAGGTTCGTGAGGCAAGACTTACCCTTACAGAAGCCATGCTGACTCTCCCTCAGCAAGGCCTGTTCGTCTATGTGTTTTGAGATCCTAACTTTGATGAGGCATTCCACCATCTTACCCGGTATGGATGTTAGGCTGACCAGCCTATAGTTTCCCGAGTCCCCCCTCTTTCCCTTTTTAAAAATAGGCGTGACATTTGCTATCCTCCAATCTTCTGGCACCATGGCCGTTTTGAGGGACAAGTTGCATACCTTAGTCAAGAGATCTGCAACTTCATTCTTCAATTCCTTAATAACCCTTGGGTGGATGCCATCAGGGCCCGGTGACTTATTGATCTTTAATTTATCAATGAGGTCTGAAACATCTTCTCTTTTAACCTCTATCTGACTTAACTCCTCGGTCAGGAGGGGCCGTTCGGGCAGCAGTATCTGCCCGAGGTCTTCTGCCGTGAAGACAGATGCAAAGAACTCATTTAATTTCTCTGCCATCTCTAAGTCTCCTTTTATCTCCCCTTTCCCTCCCTCACCATCCAGAGGGCCAACCGCTTCTCTGGCGGGTTTCCTGCTTCTAACATATTTGAAGAAGCTTTTATTGTTTGCACCCTTTTATTGATCTGCACCCTGAGCTCAAACGCCACACATGGGAACTGTTTTGATGAGAGCTTTTCATAGAGAAAGGGCACTTGGCACAAACAACCCCCTCACATATAGTGAGATCGTTTATTAACACTTGTTTTCACATAATTCTTATTCCACATAGAGGTGTTTGAAAATGGTGTTATTTACCGTGCTCGGAAGTAAGCCCATTGTGTTCAGTAAGATTGAGGCTGCAATCCCGTCTTACTCACCGGAAACAAACACCTCTATCCATATTGTGCAGAGTCTCTCAATAAGTCCAACCGAGCCAGTTTTTCTTCCAGCATTGGAGCAGATCACCATTTCTTGGATTGATCAGCAGATGAGGTAGTTGGCTTGTGTTTAGGGAGTATGAACAAATACTGCAAACTTTACTGTATCTTTACACACTTGAATCACACTCAGCGCAGCAAGATGTGAGAAGCACGCAGGAATTGAGACTGATACTCAGCTCTCACAAGCTCATTGAGTAAAATGGCAGCCAGAATTGCTGAGTGCATATACTTGAATTCATGCAGGGCAACTGCGTGTAAGAAGTGGGCCAACTGTACCCCCAACAATGGCCGCAGTTAGCCAAACAGTCATCTGGAATCCCTTTGTTTTTCAGGACTGCTGCATTGCCACATGGGGAAGAACTGCCATTTCTCACAGAGACTCAGTACAGTCTCTAACAGGGATGGGAAAACTAAAGCTCTCTCAGGCATTATGCTCTCACCCCAAACAGGACATTGCTGTATGTGTACACAGATAACACCACTTTCCCTCACAAACACTGAATATGCATTCCAATGACCATGTGTGGCTGATGATGATGCTATCTATGTCTTGCTGTGTTTTGTGTTTCTTTTTGTGTTTCCTCACATGCAGCTGCCCAACAGGGGAAGTAGGACACTGGACCCTCTACATGGCCAGTCATACAGACCTCAAGGAAAACCCACAGCATGACTGGCAGCATAACTAGTTTTCCCAGCTGTTCCTCTATGAGGCTGCTGACCTATTTGTTCCAGATAAGCCCTAGTTTGTAGGGCTTATGACAGCCAGTAAACTCACTGGTATAGCCAGACCTCGTGGACACCTGCTATTTCTCTGTCAGATAATTTGCAAAGGGACAGAAGTCCTGCTGGGAGGCGAGAGCTGGCAACCCCATTTGAATGTTTCAATTTCAGATGCTGCTTCATCATTGAGACTGCATAACAAAAACTTTGATGAAACTAGTGGCCATCACCAAATTTGTGGCAATGAATTCCACAGATGATGTAATGCATGAAGACATATCTCCTTTTGTCCATCCCAAATCTTTTTCACTGAATGGTCCCTAGTTGTAGTGTGAGAGAAGAAAAATTCTCACTCTCCACTCTTTCCACATCACACATAATTTTATATGACTTGCTGCCCAATCCTAACTAAACTCCCCTCCCCACCAATGCAGCTGCACCAACAGAGCGCTTGCTGCAACCTGAAGCAATCTTCTTACCAGGAAGATCTCCTCATGGTGAGGGAACTTCCATTCCCTTACCTGGGAGAAGACTGCTGCCTGACTGAGTCTCCTCAGTTCTGAGCCACCCATTCTGCTGGCACAGGTCTGAGGAGAGTAAGGGAGAAGGAACAGGGTTAAGATCTAGTACATGATTGCTGGAGCAATGACACCATGACATCACTTGAAATTATGACATCACTTCCGAGTACTCCTGGGGGGGCACTCACTGCTGCAGAACTGCACATCCGTCCCTTTGTCTTTAGATGGAAACTGGCAGGGCATGCACTCAAGGCACTCACTTTTGGGTTATCCCCAGAAGCGTTCACTGCTTTGGCTTTGTGTGCCCGTTCCTTTCCCACTGAAGGCTCCCAGCTTCAAAGGGATGGGGGGGGCAAAGCTGCAGCAGCTGTCTGCCCTCCAGAAAAAACTTGGAGGTGATTATCTTACACTCAAGGCAGTCACTTCCTCATTCTTGCCAGAAAGTGGGCACTTGCTGCTGTAGTTTTACAAGCCCCCCCCCCCCGCCCCAATCCTTATCCCTTTCAAGACTCCCAGCCTTCAAAGGGACAGGGATCGGAAGCAATCCAAGCCACAGCAGCATTCTGCTCTCCAAGGAGAACCCAGGCACAGGTGACTGGGCGGAGTCTGGAGGCAGTCACATGTCCCCGGTATAGCGCCCTCAGCACATACCCCTCAGGATCCACCCAAGTTACAGTACATCTTTTGTAACAAAGTCAGATTTGAGAAACTGCTTCTCTGCAGTCTTCTGATCCTCTTTAACTTTCCCTTTCATTCCCTAGTTATCTAATGGTCCAGCCACCTCCCTGGCAAATTTCCTGCTTTGGATGTATTTAAAGGAGGTTTTATTATTAACAACAACAACAACAACAACAACAACAACAACAACAACAATAATAATAATAATAATAAACCATGTTTTATTTCATGTTTTTAGCAATGCACTCCTCATAGTCTTTTTTCATCCTTTATTGTCAACTTACATTTCATGTGCCAGAGTTTGTATTCCATTTTGTGCCTCCTAATTTGAGTTGGAAAACATGATCACTATGAACTGCCTCCCCCCCCCCCCGACTTACCTGCCTCCTCCCCCTCCCTGGTTCTCCAGCCAATTATAAGAACCCTCTTGGGCTCTTCCTCCTGCACTACCTTATAAATCAGACCACCTGTCCTTTGTCCAATGATCATTCAGAGACAGAAAAGAGACCCTTCAGAGACAGAAAAGAGAGCCCAATCCCATCTCCCTGCCTCCTGCTCAATGCAAAAACAATACATTAACCCTTCCCTGCTTCCTGGCTGAAACTTTCCTGCTGCTCACCCGGTCTGAACAATGGCCCCATGAAGTCTTTCGAGCAGCGAAAATAGTAAGCTAAAACACCAAGACACAGACAGATTCAAGTCTGCATGCGTGGGAACTGAGTGCTAAGTCAGTGGCCTCAGACTCAAGACAATACCAGAGTCTTCGACTCAGGTGACTCGAATGTAAACATGTTTTTGCAACTTGAACTTGAGTCACCTGACTCGAGTTCCCATCCCTGCTGGGTCAACACTTTCATCAAACTGTCCACCAGCACCCCAAGATCTCTCTCCTGAACTGTCGCAGACACTAAGAACCCATTAGCCTATATGTGAAGTTTTGATTTTTTGTTCCAACATGCATTGCTTACAATGAAATGAATCTGCCATTTTACTGCCTATTCTCCCAGTTTGGAGAGATCCTTCTGGAGCTCTTCACAATCCCTTCTGGTCTTCACCGCCTGGAAAAGTTTAGTGTCTCAAACTTGGCCACCTTATCCCTTTCTCCAGGTCATATATGAACAAGTTGAAAAGCATCGGTCCCAGTACAGATCCCTGTGGCACACCACTTTTCACCTCTCTCCATTGTGAAAACAGCCCACTGACACCCGCTCCTAGTTCTCAACTAATTCTTAATCCATAAGAGGACCCTTATTCCCTGACTGTGAAGTTTTCTCAGCAGCTTTTGGTGAAGGACTGTGTCAAACACCTTCTGAAAACCCAACATTCTGAAAGGTTTGTGAGGGAAGACTTACCCATTCAGAAGCCATGCTGATTCTCCCTCAGCAAGACTTGTTCTTCTATGTGTTTTAAGATGTTAATGAGATTTTCCACCATCTTACCTGGAACAGACGTTAGGCTGACCCTCCTGTAGTTTCCTGGGTCCAACCCTCCTTCCTTTTTTAAAGATTGGTGTGACATTTGCTATCCTCTGGCTCTGTGGCTGTTTTAAGGGACAGGTTGCATATTATAGTTAAAAGATCAGCAACTTCATTCTTCAGTTCCTTAATAACTCTTGGTTGGATACCATCTGGGTCCAGTGACTTACTGATCTTTATCAATTAGGCCTAAAACATCTTCTCTTTTAACCTCTACCTGACTTAATTCCTTAGTCAGGAGGGACCGTTCAGGTAGCAGTATCTGCCTGAGGTCTTCTGCCATGCTGTTGCTGTTGTAGCAGCTCCAGATTCCCCCTTCCCACCAAAATGGTTCTTATGAAGCACCAAGTGAGTAGGAAGAAGCGATTTGGATGCTGCCCCCCTTATTTTCACTTACGTGGAGCATAGAGTGCGACCTCCCTTCTCCACAGTGCTTCTCTTTCAAATGAGCAGGAGTATTGCATGTTGAATTTCTAGCACATACCTCTCCTCTCCATCCAAAACAGGAACAGCACAGAGGAGGGAGGCTGTGTACTGAGTTCCAGGGAAGGGGTGGGGATACCGCTCTCCTCACAGCCTATTCATGAAAGGAGGTGTTCACTCACTGACCTGGCCACTCACTTGTCTTCCCTCACCCTCCCACAGGGGCAGATAAGCAAATAGGGGGAAGGAAGGGCAAGCACAAAGGTAGCAAAATTGCAGGGGATTTATCTGGTGGGAAAGCACATGAAAAAGTGCTTACTTGCCCTTGGTCAGTAAGGAATGCCTACAGAACCACCGCACACACCCGCCTATAAGTCGAACTCACAGATAAGTCGAGGGCAGGTTTTGAGCAAAAAAATCATAAAATTTTCTATGACCCTCGGATAAGTCAGGGGTTAAACTTATGGGAGTGTCTGACTTTAGTTTTGACTGATTTTACCCAAGGCCAGATCCTGAAAAATAACTTACCACTAATTGTTACCTAAGAACTGTAGAGTCTCTAATTTATTAAAAACATAGTAAAAGATCATAAGATACATTTTTATTCTTTTTAAATTCTGGTCTTCACCTCCTTTTTGTAAACACTATCTGTGCACTGTAAACAACATACCAGTAGAACAGTGGTTCCCAGCCTGGGATTCATGTACTCCCAGGGACACTCAACAGGACCTTTAGGGGTACTTGAAAAAGAATGGATTAATGGTAGAAAAAGGCAGGCTGTGCTCCAGAATGCTTTGCAAGGTTAGCAAGGCAGGAAGGAAGGTAGCTAGCTGGCTATGAAAGCCCCACCAATAGCTAGTTTTTGGTCATCAATTCATCTATGAAGCAGTGATTGAAAACCAGCACAGTAAAAAAGCTGAAACATAATATGGAAAGAGATCAATCACCCAGAATTTCTCAGCACACTTCTGGTGCAAAACAGTGCAAAGACATAGTCTTCTGTTCTTCAAATAGATAAAAAGAGAAAACACCGTGATAAAAACATGAAGTCTGGGTTTCACATGGAGGAGATGAGGGCTTGTATTATTAATTACAAACATTTTGCTAATAGGAAGGGTACAATTTATGGAAATGGGCTGCCAAGGGATATGCAAGTGAAAAAGGTTGGGAACCACTGCAGGAGAACCATGAATCAAATCCACCTTTAAGGTGTCTGGTGTGTTAAGCCAGAAGCTCTACGTACAACATACAACCCATAACACATAACTGGGAGTGTGCAATTCAATTCACAGCAAAGAGATGCAGCTGCATATATTTGCAAGCCTTTTTAGTCAGAAGTAGACCTACTGTTTTCTATGGGTGTTATTCTTAAGTAATAGTACACTGAACTGTAGCCTGGGACTTTGGTTCAAATGGAAAGGAGGATGCCATCCTGGTGTTGAAAAAAACAGATCTCTGCTAAACAGAACCGGGCTGCAACAGCATTTGCAAAATGGAACAGAGGAGAATAAAAGATTAACTTTGGCTGGAATTTCCCAATGAAGTTACTATAGAAACTAATCTCTGCATTGCTTCTAATGACCCAAAAAAGGAAACTTTTCAGAGTTGAAAAGCTCTGCACTCTGATTGACCTGGAGATAAGGCGAAGTGATAATTGGAGCTTGATTACTTGGCAAAAATTTTATGTACTATAGGTGAGTATCTACGGTAATTGTTTTCCCTTTGACTTTAACTTGCACACTTGCACACTTCCATAAATGCAGCCACAAAGAAATAGAACTGAACACAATACTCCAGGTGTGGCCTTTCCATCAATTTGTACCATCCATTGTACAACGGCATTACAATATTGGCTGTCTTACTCTCAGGAAAGGCATTGAGAATAAGACAGCTAATATTGTAATGCCACTGTACAAAATGATGGTTAGGCCACACCTGGAGTATTGCGTCCAGTTCTGGTCGCCACATCTCAAAAAGGATATAGTGGAGATGGAAAATGTGCAAAAGAGAGCAACCAAAATGATTACTGGGCTGGGGCACCTTCCCTGTGAGGAAAGTATACAGCGTTTGGGGCTCTTCAGTCTAGAAAAGAGGTGCCTGAGGGGGGGCATGATTGAGACGTACAAAATTATGCAGGGGATGGACAGAGTGGATAGAGAAACGCTCTTTTCCCCCTCGCATAACACCAGAACCAGGGGACATCCACAAAAGTTGAGTGTTGAGAGAGTTAGGCCAGACAAAAGAAAATATTTCTTTACCCAGCGTGTAATTAGTTTGTGGAACTCTTTGCCACAGGAAGTAGTGATGGCATCTTGTCTGGATGCCTTTAAGAGGGGATTGGACAAATTTCTGGAGGAAAAGTTCATTACGGGTTACAAGTCATAGTAGGTATGTGCAAGCTCTTCGTTTTAGAGGCAGACTGCCTCTGATTGCCAGATGCAGGGGAGGGCACCAGGACGCAGGTTGTGTCTGTTGTCTTGTGTGCTCCCTGGGGCATTTGGTGGGCCATTGTGAAATACAGGAAGCTGGACTAGATGGGCCCTTGGCCTGATCCAGCGGGGCTGTTCTTATGTTCTTATACCAATAATAAAACCCTAAACCTTGGCATGTAAATAGGTCATTTAGCATGTTTGGTAACTATGGAAAAGGGAAATGGGCAACGAAGATGATGATGGTAGCCATGAATTGATTCCAGTTCATCTCTAGGAACAGTTCCATTGTATCAGAAGAACCCAACATTTGCAAAGTATGAGGTTGCTGGAAGGTGTAGATGATTAGACAGAAATGTATGAGAAGCAATGCAAGGAAACACTATCTTAACAGAAGCACATTTGCTTGTAGATCAAACGTATATAAATCAAATCTTAAGAATTAAGCATATGGTTAAGTGTTCAAGTCCCACACATTTCAACATATTTTTTCCCAAGATCATCCACAGAATTTTCAAGCATTTACTCAACTCTACTGAACAGATTTCCTCTCCATTAGAACTTCCCTAGAAATTGTCCTGAAAATTATTGGAATATAATCTTTGATACTTGATGCGTATCAATTGTACTCACAAACACTAAGCACCTTCGACCAATGAGACAACTTTGTTGTGACAAACTTTGCTTCCATTAATTCTGACGGGACTTGGAATCCAATCTTATTCTCCTCCCCCACCCCCACTGGAGCAGACATGCTGTCATAAAATGTCTATATTTTGTGTGGATTTATTGGTATAGTTTGTCTATGTTCTTATGTGGGAGCAAGCTTAAAACTCAACAGCCTGTGAGTTTTGTGTCAGCGAGAGCTGGGATGCAAGTTACAGACTGCTTGGTGAAGTAGAAATGCAAACTGGATTCAAAGCAGCCGGGACATGCCAAACTGGTTGATTAAGTTTCAACACTGTACCAGGCAGCTAGCCCTACTCCCATCAAATAGCAGGATAACATCATTCTAGCTCAGGGGTGTCCAAACCTTTTGGCAGGAGGGCCACATCATCTCTCTGATGCTGTGTTGGAAAAAAAGAATTAATTTACATTTCAAATTTGAAAAAATTTACATAAATGAATATATTAGAGATGGAATTTATATGAATGAATGAAGGTCTTGCAATAGCTTAAGGCCTATAAAAGACCTTGCACAAAGCAAGGCTGGTCTTTCTTCTGCTGCCACTGCTGCATCACAGACGTGAAACAGCAAGCCGTGGAGGGAGCCCTTGTCCCACAGCACATGTGAGAAATCAAACAGTTGGCCTGAGAGCAATTTCATCAAGCCAGCACAGGCTCCAGCAAGTCTCAGGAGGGCCAGAGGCTCATCGGAGACTGGGGGCTCCCTGCGGGCTGAATTGGGAGTCCTCAAGGGCCGCAAGTGGCCCCAGGGCCAGGGTTTGGTCACCGCTGTTCTAGCTGAATGATAAAAATCCCAATCCACCAGAAGTTCACTCTCTTGGTCCTTCATCCATCTAGGCAAGAGCCTACCAGACTCACTGAGAAATGCAGAGGAAAGAGTTGATGGTTTCATCATCCCAATAAGATCGGATAGAATCATAAGAACATAAGAACAGCCCCACTGGATCAGGCCATAGGCCCATCTAGTCCAGCTTCCTGTATCTCACAGCGGCCCACCAAATGCCCCAGGGAGCACACCAGATAACAAGAGACCTCATCCTGGTGCCCTCCCCTGCATCTGGCATTCTGACATAACCCATTTCTAAAATCAGGAGGTTGCGCATACACATCATGGCTTGTACCCAATAATGGATTTTTCCTCCAGAAACTTGTCCAATCCCCTTTTAAAGGCATCTAGGCTAGACGCCAGCACCACATCCTGTGGCAAGGAGTTCCATAGACCGACCACACGCTGAGTAAAGAAATATTTTCTTTTGTCTGTCCTAACCCGCCCAACACTCAATTTTAGTGGATGTCCCCTGGTTCTGGTATTATGTGAGAGTGTAAAGAGCATCTCCCTATCCACTCTGTCCATCCCCTGCATAATTTTGTATATGTCAATCATGTCCCCCCTCAAGCGTCTCTTTTCTAGGCTGAAGAGGCCCAAACGCCTCTTTCCTCATAAGGAAGGTGCCCCAGCCCCGTAATCATCTTAGTCGCTCTCTTTTGCACCTTTTCCATTTCCACTATGTCTTTTCTGATGCGGCGACCAGAACTGGACACAATACTCCAGCTGTGGCCTTACCATCGATTTGTACAACGGCATTATAATACTAGCCATTTTGTTCTCAATACCCTTCCTAATGATCCCAAGCATAGAATTGGCCTTCTTCACTGCCGCCGCACATTGGGTCGACACTTTCATCGACCTGTCCACCACCACCCCAAGATCTCTCTCCTGATCTGTCACAGACAGCTCAGAACCCATCAGCCTATATCTAAAGTTTTGATTTTTTGCCCCAATGTGCATGACTTTACACTTACTGACATTGAAGCGCATCTGCCATTTTGCTGCCTATTCTGCCAGTCTGGAGAGATCCTTCTGGAGCTCCTCACAATCACTTCTGGTCTTCACCACTCGGAAAAGTTTGGTGTCATCTGCAAACTTAGCCACTTCACTGCTCAACCCTGTCTCCAGGTCATTTATGAAGAGGTTGAAAAGCACCGGTCCCAGGACAGATCCTTGGGGCACACCGCTTTTCACCTCTCTCCATTGTGAAAATTGCCCATTGACACCCACTCTCTGCTTCCTGGCCTCCAACCAGTTCTCAATCCACGAGAGGACCTGTCCTCTAATTCCCTGACTGTGGAGTTTTTTCAGTAGCCTTTGGTGAGGGACCGTGTCAAACGCCTTCTGAAAGTCCAGATATATAATGTCCACGGGTTCTCCCGCATCCACATGCCTGTTGACCTTTTCAAAGAATTCTATAAGGTTCGTGAGGCAAGACTTACCCTTACAGAAGCCATGCTGACTCTCCCTCAGCAAGGCCTGTTTGTCTATGTGTTTTGAGATCCTATCTTTGATGAGGCATTCCACCATCTTACCCGGTATGGATGTTAGGCTGACCGGCCTATAGTTTCCCGGGTCCCCCCTCTTTCCCTTTTTAAAGATAGGCGTGACATTTGCTATCCTCCAATCTTCTGGCACCGTGGCCGTTTTGAGGGACAAGTTGCATACCTTAGTCAAGAGATCTGCAACTTCATTCTTCAATTCCTTAATTACCCTTGGGTGGATGCCATCAGGGCCCGGTGACTTATTGATCTTTAATTTATCAATGAGGTCTGAAACATCTTCTCTTTTAACCTCTATCTGACTTAACTCCTCGGTTAGGAGGGGCCGTTCAGGCAGCGGTATCTGCCCGAGGTCTTCTGCCGTGAAGACAGATGCAAAGAACTCATTTAATTTCTCTGCCATCTCTAAGTCTCCTTTTATCTCCCCTTTCCCTCCCTCACCATCCAGAGGGCCAACCGCTTCTCTGGCAGGTTTCCTGCTTCTAACATATTTGAAGAAGCTTTTATTATTCCCCTTAATGTTGCTGGCCATGCGTTCCTCATAGTCTCGCTTGGCCTCCAGTATCACCTTCTTACATTTCTTTTGCCACAGTTTATGTTCCTTTTTATTCTCCTCATTAGGGCAAGACTTCCATTTACGGAAGGAAGCTTCCTTGCCCTTCACAGCCTCTCTAACTTGGCTGGTTAGCCATGCAGGCACCCTCCTGGATTTAGTGGAACCCTTCTTTCTTTGCGGTATACACCTCTGCTGGGCCTCTATTACTGTTGTTTTAAGCAGCCTCCATGCACTCTGGAGAGATTGGACTCTTTTTACCTTCCCTTTCAACCTCCCTCTAACCAGCCTCCTCATTTGAGGGAAGTCCGCCCGTCGGAAGTCAAGGGTTTTTGTTAGAGATTTGCCTGGTATTCTTCCCCCAACGTGCACGTCAAAACGGATCGCAGCATGATCACTGTTCCCCAATGGCTCAGTAACATTTACATCTCTAACCAGGTCCTGCGTACCGCACAATATTAAATCCAGAGTCACCTGTCCTCTGGTGGGCTCTGTGACTAGCTGATCTAAGCCACAGTCATTTAGCACGTCAAGAAATCCGGTTTCCTTATCGTGACCAGAACACAAATTGACCCAGTCAATATGAGGATAATTGAAGTCCCCCATGATTACAACCCTGTCCCTCCTTGTCACCTCCCTGATCTGTTTCCTCATTTCAAGGTCCCCATCAGATTTCTGGTCTGGAGGACGATAGCACGCCCCCAGTATTACATCGCTGCACAAGCCTGGTAATTTAACCCACAGAGATTCTACGGTGGAGTCAGACCCACCTTCAATCTCTACTTTGCTGATAAATCAGATAAAGACAGTTTATTAATCAGAAATCATTAACTTCTTATGTTGTTTTGGGGTTTGTCTTCTTTATGCCATTCTATTGCATTCTAACCTAAACTGAACTTTGTAGGAAACAGATCTGAGATACAACCCATGTGTGAGATTCTACAGCATTTCACTGCCATCTGCTGGTCATTTGTATGATTGAAGGCGATTAACCTTTTTCTACCAACTTCAGACCTCCTTACCTTTTCTTCTTGTTCATTTGATTTTGTATCACCTTTTTTTTTATCAGACTTTTATAAACTTTTTAGATTTTTACTCTGAGTCTTCCTTGTTCTGGGAAATTCAGTGGATTGTCATGTCTCCTTGCTCAGCAGGTGCTGCTGTGAGACTGATTATGATAGAGGCCCCTGAGGTTCAATATTGTTCTAGGAGGAGGGTTCTACCAAGGGAGCACTTCTGGCTAGCCTGATCTCTTGGGCTGTGACAGCAGATTCAATTATTCTAGAAGGGGGGTTCTGCCCAGGGAGCACCTCTGGCTATCCTGATCTCCTGGGCTATAGCAACAGATTCTGTCTACTAAGGCTTTTCCCCAGTAAGGTGTATGTCCAAACAAAGAAGAGAGGGGAATGGGAAGGTGAGTATGCTAACCAGTAGGCATGCTGTCCCTGGCATCCATCTCTTGACCCTGACATGTGCCAAAAAGGCACATGCTATATCCAGTGGGTGGACAGATCAGGAGTCTTCAGAGGGGAAAGGGAAATTCCCTTATCCCTCCATAAGCCACCCACTCTGCAATGGACCTGCACCAGCTCTTTAGCTGTTGCACCAGCTCTTTAGCTGGTGCAAGTCCAAGGAGAGAAAGGTGCCAGGGAGGCTGCAAAAAAGAAGGATAAGATCGAGTGCGTGCCATCACTGCTGAATCCACCCCCTCCCACAGCCTCGCCCCATTCCTCCCCCTCCCCACCATTTCATTCTTTCCCCACTCCCACCACTTGTTTATCTACTCCAGTAGGTGCAAAAAGCTTCGGTGACGTCCTAGGAGAGTGGCCACCTCTTGCTCCCAAAATGTCTGCTGATTGAGCACTCCACACTCCATTGGCAGACCATTTTGTAACTGTGGAACTCAGTTCTGCTGTATCAAAGTGCTATGGCCAGCAGCCCAGTACAGTATAGGACTGGGCTGTTAGTCTTGACTGACTTTCTTTAGGTACAATCCTATGAGTTCCTGAGATTTCCCCTTGAGATCAGATTTTACACTTCTTTAAACAAATCAGAAACTACACACTATTGGTAAATATTCAGTTGTACCATTTCAAAATACCTTCTAACCACTAACTTTATTTAGCAGTTCTTCTCTCCAGAATACCAAGCAGATAATATAGGAGTTTACACAACTGAAGATTCCAGATCAAGTAACTATTTTTAACTATGCCTGATGAAATTCGGAAATGATTGGGAAATGTCACGTTTGAACATGCTTGTATGGCTGTATCACCATAGTAATCTACTGTAGCATTCAACACATTTCTATTGAGCTTTCTTCTGCTGTTTGAATTCAGCTGCTAATTTCAGTAGTGAAGATCCTTGTCTGCTGTGTAATGAAACTCCTCTGTACAGTTAAACCTTTGATTTAATAAACTATTTGAGGGAAGGGGGTGTCCATTAATGCCAAAAGTCCACTACATCTGAATGCATTAACATCACTGGACTCAACATGTGCAAAACATATATCACTAGTTTTTAATGAAGCAGAAAATGTCCATTGTTTCCAAAGCCTGTTCAATCAAGATCAGTTCAATCAAGGGTTCAATGTATTTTATTTTATTTATAATATTAAGCTACAATTCTATACACATTTCCTGGGGAGTAAGCCCACTGAACACAATGCAACACACTTCTGAGTAGACAGGCATTAGACTGCACATTTAGTGGCTTTGTTTCTCAAGGGCAAAGTCTTTCACAACAGTCATTACACAACTAGCTGATTCTTTTTGCTTTTATCATGACTACTGTGATTTTGATTATTCTGGTCACATTGAGAGTCTGCAGGCTAGAATTATTTGTCTTTTTCACAGTAGATATACATGCCGATGCTCATGAGCATGCTAGGAGACTGGGTAAATAGCTTATAAATTTGATGTTTTATGTCAAACCTTTTGAAAAAGGTGATTAAGTGTTGTATTACTGTACTGAGGTTATCATTTAGCTGTATCTTACAGTCTTTTATGCTGTGATTTGTTATATCTTTGAGTGTTTTTTTAATTGATTTTTTCTCATTTTGATTCTATTTTTATCTGCTGTTATTGTATTCCCAAGGAAGATATTCTAGTGAAACATGTTGAGACCTGTGTTAAACAATTGCCTGAGCCTATTGGAATATCTCTTTTTGAGCTGTCTTTGAAAGTTAATATTGATCACTTCTGAGACTAAAGAGGCTTTACATAAAGTATGTTTTGCATGCGGCAACCTTAAAGAGATTGATGGATTCTCCTCAGGAACCTGGGGAAAACTATATTTTTCAGCTACAGGTCTCAGATGTTTTCAGAAAAGGCCAAGATGGTTAAACCAATTACATTAGTAATGTTCTCAATTGCCCCATCATGATGAGAGATGGTTCAGAGTTACACCATATGTTTTTCATTCTCAGAATCACTCCGCTGTGACTTTTTATTCTCATTGTATTAATTAGGGCTTATTCCCAGGCAAGTGTATAAGGTTGTAGCCTTTCTGCTCAGTCTTATGCAAATGTATGGCCCAATCCTAACAGAGCCTTATGCTGCCAGAACCAGCATTAACCCATTTCTGCCCAGTCCACAAGTGTACACATTTGATCCCCGTTGTGTATATGCAACATTGGGCAGAAATGGCTGAAGGCTGACATGCCATTTCAGCCGGGCTGCTGCCACAAATGGCTGCAATTGCACGCCAATGGTTTGTCCGCATCTTTGGTGCAGGTAAGTCAGCAGATGGGGTAGGGAGGCAGGGATGGGCGAAAGAGGAGCTACAGGGAGATGAGTAGGAAGGACAGAGGCTCAAAGCCAGGAAGGGTGCTGTATCAGTGGCAGCAGTGCTTCCAATATCCTACCCTCCTTCCCAGGTCCACTTGGACTTGCACTAGCTATATAGCTGACACAGATCCAAATAGACCCAGTGGGGCTGCAAGTGCTTACCCCAGAGCAAGGGAACAAATATTCCCTTACCTGGAGGAGGACTTTGCAGCAAGAAACTCCCCCACTGGCTGTAGCAGGCATCCCAGTGTCATGGTTGCATTGGTGCACAGGTGGTTAGGCAGTTAGGTAGGACTGGGCTGCCAGCATGCCTAAACTGACCAATTTCAGTAGGCTTAAGCATGCCTAACTCTGCACTGCATGAGGTTGTTAGAGTGATTATCATCTGTTTATTTTATAGTGAATAAAAACAACACAACAACCAATTGGCCAATTCAGTGATTAGCACAAAGAATCTAACTGATGCATAGAACTGTGCTAGGGCTCTTCTAGTATAATGGCTAAGGGCACAATCCTATACAGGTCTACCCAGAAGTAAGTCCTATTGAGTTAAATGGGACTTACTCCCAGGAAAGTGTAGTTAGGATTGCAGCCTAAGACTTAAAGTGTAGGTGAGCCACACTCTTGCCGTTGATATGCATGTGTGAACTGTGTTTTTATCAGTTTTTTCCTGAAATTCTACCTTGTAGTATAAGCCGCAAATTACATTTCTACTGCAGTGTCATGCTTGTGTTGTTATCAGTCTGAAGTGCATTTTTAGACCTCCATCCATCAATTCTTTGATGAAGTTGTACACACTTGGGAATGATTTGTTTTGTCTTTTTGTTTGCATCTTCATGGATATGGAAGCATCATTTGGTCACTATTAATGGGCATCGTATTTTAAATATTAGAAAATGATGCCATCATATCCAACAATGGATTTCACTGCAACAGCTCTGGTTTGTAGTCTTCTTAAGGAAACCACTATAGAAAGGAAAGGCTACATGCTGTGTTTTGGGAATCCAATCATCCAAGTTTACTCACAAGGCTCAGTAGACTAGCATCCAGACTAAAGACAAAAAATGTATTTTTTCACAACAGCTGGAAGAAGATGTAGTGACATTAAAAGCAGAGAAGAATGCCTTGGAATTAATGGATGGAAGAGTAAGGGTTGTGAGCTGTTAGGTTAACTAACCTTTAATCTTGCTTCAGCAGTGAACTTCCTGGAAAGCCTTAGGCAAGTCTCAAACCATTTGCAATGTAATAATACTACTATAATTGTGTAAGGTAGGTTCTACTGTCAGTAAGTTCTACTGAGATATGTCTGAAGTGCTTCAAACACTCTATAGTGCTATGTAGATGATACTGTCATTATTCTTTGAAGTGTTATATCTGGGCAGAAGATGACCAACAGGATGTATTGATAGGAACTAGTCAGTCAAGGAGACAAAGGCTGAGGACCTCAGTCATATAAATCCCTTCCCATATCAAAGGAAGAAGCTATTTCAACTAAAATTATGTCATAAACCCCCATGGAATAAAGAAAAATTTCTGAAGTTTCTCTCTAAAATGACAGTCAGAAATAACTGAGGCTAAACCACAAAAAGGAAAGTTTAGAAATTTTATTGGCATTGTCGACATTGCCACCCAATATCTGTAATAGTGAAATACATATTCTCAATAAGAAAAATGCCAAGTACGCTAAGCTGGAAGTTTCAGAAATGGTTTCAACGCATAAAAGAATATTCATATCAGTGCAAAATATTTTTCTCACTTAATTCTAACTTTTGATGCTGCACTGATCCAGTGGGGCTCTACGGCCCACCATGTGGAAATGGAAGGAAAGGCAGAGCACACATTCTTCACACCTAATCTTCCCATACACTGTCAAGTTCCTCTTGGGCGAATTAGTCAGACACAGAACAAACAATCCCAGATAAGTATTTGCTGTCGCCAGAAAAGGAAAACCAGAAAAGGGAGGGGGATGCCCTTCTACTTCCTTTCTTCCATTCAGTGAGATTCTAATTACTGGGCTTACCTCAGCACAGAAGCCAGTCTCTATAGACATGGCTGGGAAGCCAACTGACCTGCCCAACCCTGTTGTGTTTGTGACTGAGCCATTCCATAGTCCAGGCCAGTATTTGGAGTGTCCTGGGTTAGTCACTGGACTACATGCAGGGATGTGATCATGCATATCCATTTTGAGGTGTTCATGTTGAGGTAGCAAGTCTCTCACCAATGGATTTTTTAAATTGTGGACCGAGTCTGGTTTGGACGCTTAGCCATGCAACTGACTGTGGGAAGGTTTGGATCCACAAATACATTGACAATCAAGCAGAGACAGTCTGGTTGTATTGATTGTTTAAGTCCCTTTCTCCACATGGGGCTGATATGTGTAGCCACCACAATTTGTGCACTCACCACACCTTAAAAAGGGCCACTGTAATCACACGGATTGCAGCTATTGTATAAAACTTCATGTAGTATAAACTTCATGCATGTATAAAACTTAGTGTAGTAGCATCCATTCATCCCAGCAACTTCCCTGCAGTGGTTTAGGTCCATCCTGTGCTGCCCTGGGGCACAATCAAGTTGCCGCCGCCCCACCCAACCTGTCCCCGAAGAAACTGTGGTGACATGATGATGTCACCACAATTACTTCCTGTCGGTGCAGTCACTCAGAAGTGCACAAGACTGACGGCAGCCACCGGAGCCTATCTTGCCATGATCACAAGCCTTGGACCAGTGCTGCCTTCTTTCTCAGAACTAAGATATCAAGACAGGCTGCGGTGGCCTCAGCCAGTCAGCACAGTCACGCAAGCAAAGGGGACAGGACCACAGGGGGCAGCCTTGCTGCCACCCAAGGATCAAGGGTGGTGTCCTGCCACCCAAGGATCAGCCACCTGGGGTCCTGTGACTCCATGTCACCCCTCTCAGCTACGCAAGTGCTTCCCTGATTCATATCTCCCCTCTGCCACAAACTCATCAGGACAGGTGAGCTTAAGCAAGTTCTTCTCTCTCAGCCACAGCTTCAAAATGGGGATAATAGCACTTAACTTGCAAGGTTGTATGGATTACATCAAGATAAAACACGTGATGTGTTTTGCACACCCATTAAGTGCTACACAAAAGAGAGATATTATTAAGGGCTAAAGGTTCAAAAACCAGATTAGGAAAGCAAATCAAACAGATATCCCTTGGTAGTCAGGAATTCTGCAGCATGTCGAGTCACACTTATGAAGGACTTAACAGTACAATCTGATACATTTTCTCAGAATTAAGCCCCACTATGTTCAGTGGAGTTTACTCTCAGATAAGTGCATAGGAATGCAATCTACGTCACTAATAGTGCAATCCTGTGCCTCTCTACTCAGAAGTTAGTTCAGTGGGGCTCACTCCAAAATAACTATGCATAGGATTGCAGTGTAAGTGGATAACAGTTGTTAGGGCCCACTTTAGTAACAGTGTTCATCCTTTTGAATGAGAAGAGACATGACCTACTGCAAAGAGCAGCCCTGGCTCAAAAAGTTAAGGCCTCCCTCATCAGGTGTTTGTTCTGTCTAAATTATAATATAGATGACATGTCTACTCCAACCCCTCACCCAATTGGCTAAATTTGAACCAGAGTCCTATAGGAGAGAAACCTTAGAATCCCAATAATATTCCCTTGACAAAAGTTAGCAGTCCATCCTACTCCTGTTTTCAAAAGAGATATTTGAGACAGCAGGTGTCTATGTGCTTGTTAATTGTGCCCCCAGGCGTTCAAGATTTTCTGCTTAATGACAACAGATCAGTTACTTCTATGCAAAGTAATTTCAAAACAGACTACCGTAGATACACGTCTATAGTACGTATAGAAATTTTTGCCAAGTAATCAAGCTCAGATTATTATTTCGCCTTATCTCTGGGTCAATCAGAGGGCAAAGCCTTTCAGCTCTGAAAAGTTTCATTTCTCAAGGGCAGACAGGTGCCAAGTTTCTCAAGCAGCAGGCAGACTCAGCTCCTTAGAAGCAATTGGTTAACCTTTTATTCTCCTTCCTTCTGCTGCAGCCTGGTTCTGCTTTGCAAATGCTTGCAAAGCAGGTCTGTTTTCTGAAACACCAGGATAAGAATCCTCCTTTCCATTTGAAGAAGGCTACAATTCAATGCACCATTACTTAAGAATAACACCCATGGAAAGTAGTGGGTCTACTTCTGAGTAAAAAGGGTTGCAAATATATGCAGCTGCATCTCTCTGCTGTGAATTGAATTGCACACTCCCAGTTATATGTTATGGATTGTATGTTGTACATAGAGCTTCTTGCTTAACACACCAGACACCTTAAAGGTGGATTTGATTCACGGTTCTCCTGCAGTGGTTCCCAACCTTTTCACTTGCATATCCCTTGGCAGCCTATATATATTGGCAACCTTCAGTCTCGAAAGACTATGGTATCGTGCTCTGAAAGGTGGTTCTGGCACAGCGTCTAGTGTGGCTGAAAAGGCCAATCTGGGAGTGACAATCCCTTCCACACCGGGAGCAAGTGCAGTCTGTCCCTGGTCTGTCTCCCTGGCTATGGGCCTTCCTTCTTTGCCTCTTAGCCTCAGACTGTTGGCAAAGTGTCTCTTCAAACTGGGAAAGGCCATGCTGCACAGCCTGCCTCCAAGCGGGCCGCTCAGAGGCCAGGGTTTCCCACTTGTTGAGGTCCATCCCTAAGGCCTTCAGATCCCTCTTGCAGATGTCCTTGTATCGCAGCTGTGGGCAGCCTATTTCCATAAATTGTACCCTTCCTATTAGCAAAATGTTGTAATTAATAATACAAGCCCCTGTCTCCTCCATATGAAAACCCAGACTTCATGTATTCATCACAGTGTTTTCTCTTTTCATCTGTTTGAAGAACAGAAGACTCTGCCTTTGCACTGTTTTGCACCAGAAGTGTGCGGAGAAATTCTGGGTGATTGATCACTTTCCATATTATGTTTCAGCTTTTTTACTGTGCTGGTTTTCAATCACTGGTTCATACATGAATTGATGACCAAAAACTAGCTGTTGGTGGGGCTTTCACAGCCAGTTAGCTTCCTCCCTTCCTGCCTTGCTGGTCCTTGCAAGGCATTCCTGTCTTGCAAGGCATTCTGGAGCATGACCTGTCTTTTTCTACCATTATTCCATTCTTTTTCAAGTACCCCTAAAGGTCCTGTTGAGTGTCCCTGGGAGTACATGAATACCAGGTTGGGAATGACTGTTTTACTGTTATGTTGTTTACAGTGCACTTACTCTGATAGTGCTTACAAAAAGGTGATGAAGACCAGAATTTAAAAAGAATAAAAATTTATCTTATGATCTTTTACTATGTTTTTAATAAATTAGAGACTACAGTTCTGAGGTAACAATTAGTGGTGGGTTATTTTTCAAGTAAAATCAGACAAAACTATAGTCAGACACCCCCCTAAGTTTAACCCCGGACTTATCCAAGGGTCATAGAAAATTCCATGATTATTGGCTCAAAACCTGCCCTTGGTGTATCTGTAGGATCGACTTATAGGTGAGTATCTACGGTATGTAAAGTTGTTTTCTGAGTTTTCTTCCAAGCACATTAATCAGCCTGTAAGGGGCTGTTATTTTAGATCTTTATCTCTTAAGGCTTTTTAGGTGCTGTTGTGATCTTTATGTTTTGCTGTTGATGTTCCACTCTCATTTTTTTTAAAAATCATTTTAATTAGCCTTGTTGTGGTATTTTTAATGTAACAATTTCATGAGGAAAAATATATAATATTTAAATTAAAACCAGGAGGTACTAGGCTGTTGCTCTGAACTGCACATCATTTTCAACTACGATACAAAAATAGTTGGAGGGTAGGAAAATTCTTTCGTTATAACTAGAAACATTTTGCTGTCATTAATTTCTTAAGTGATGAAAAGATAGTTGTGTAGTGGAGGCCAGCAGACATAATCAAAACTAGACACATTCCTATTGGATGCATATCAGTGAGATTTCTTATAGCACTAACTACCATATTAGAGCCATCTTGCTAAGCAACCAAAGCAGCAATCCTTTACACATTTACCTGGGAGAAAATTCCATTGAACTCTATAGGACTCACTTCTGCATAGAAGTGCAAAACAGAAGTGCTGTTAGGATGCAATCAGTCGAGGTTCCTCCATGGGGCAAATGGGGCTTGGCCTCTCTGAGAAAAAAAAGCGTGGAAATGCATTTAAAGACTAACAGTTCAAATCTAACCAGCTTTCCAGCATCAATGCAGCTGCATTGCAGCCCCAAGATAAGGGAACAAATGTTTCCTTACCTTGAAGAGGCCTCCATTAACTGCCCTACCACCACAGAATGCAGCCTATGCCCCATTGGCATGGCTTGAAAGTTGGCATGGCTTGAAAGGTGCTTGAAAGTTGGACAGAACTGGGCTGTTGATAATAATAATAATAACTAGGTATTTATATACTGCCTTTCTGGTCATTAGATTACTCCTCTGACTTTATTCAAGGCGGTTTACATAGGCAGGCGTTTCTAAATCCCTCAAGGGGATTTTTACAATCATAAACAGTTCTCTCTTTCAAGAACCACACAACATTTCAGATGGATCTTCCGGGTCTGATCTCACTTCTGGCCTCCAGTGCCTCCCACGCAGGCTGACAGCAGCTCCATCTCTCACATGGAGGGCAGCCAAGACGCTTCTTCACTCAGAGCAGATGGAATAACTCGGCTCAGCTTGTCAGCTGCTTCAAGGTCTCACTATTCAGGGAGCTACTGGTGTTCTCAAACTGTCGACCTTCTGATGTTATCTTTGGGCTAATGGAGGCTCTACCCTCTAGACCAGACCTCCTGATTACATTAGGCCTGCGGTTTTCAAACTCTCTCATAGTCTGAAACCCACAGTAAGTCCTGGGGGGGAGGCAGTAGGGGTGGGGGGAAGGCAGCAACCCGATCCCCAGGTTCGCACCGCTCGGGGGGGAGCTGCAAGGACTGGGGTGCACTCACCAGTCCCTACAGCAGCCGTCCTGGGGTGTGGGGAGCCCTGCACAAGCGTCTGCAGGGCTCCCCAGTGTCATGAATATGTACAGTTCAGGCCTAGTAGCATTGCAAGGCCTGAACCAAGTAACCCAGTAACACAGAAGGGGCTTGCAAGGGGCTTTTGGTCCTAGCTGCTAAGAATTTACAATTCAATGAAAGGTGATTATGTAGCACCTAGGCAGCCAGAAAGACGCCCATCAAGGATGGAATGCAGCTGCAGATCTCCAAGGGGGAGGGAAGAGCTGAGAGGGCGAACTTCCAGCCCCACTTTCAGAGGACAGGGTCTTTGTTCCTTGTCTCTGAGTGAGAGAGGTGGTGGGTGCACATCCTGCCCCACCAGGACCATGTGGCCTCTTAGGTAACTGAGGATCTACAAAAGAAGCTGACCCAGGTGAGAGTCAGAGGTTAATAGAGTTAGCCAGTTAGCTTTGTTGTTTTATGCTGATTTGTTTCCTAGAAGTTTTTATGCCTCTAGCATTTGCTGCCTTTTGTAACCTTTTGTAACCTTATGTATTTGGACTGAGACTTTAAGTAAAGAAAGTGCTCAGTGCCTACAAGGGATACAGTTAAGCCTAGAGGGTCTCAGTTTCCCTGGACTGGGGCACTGGCTCTTACAGGGTGGTGGCAGTACTACCGAACAGGGATCTTTGAGGGCTCTAGGGTTCAGAACCAACAACTCTGAGCACCCCAAAACCCTGGGAGTGAGACCCAAGTGTACAACACCCAGCCTTCCGAAAGTGAAAGTCGAGCGATCGCGCTCCACTTCTGCAAAACTGGAAGTGGAGCGCAATCGCTCCACTTTCACTGCTGCTGACCTGGGGAGACCTGCAGAGGCTCACGCAGGGCTCCCCGCACCCCAGGACAGCTGCTACAGGGACTGGTGGGTGCACCCCAGTCCCTGCAGCTCCCATTAGAAGTGAAAGAGGAGCAATTGCGCTCCACTTCCTGTTTAGCGAAGGTGGGGCGCGATTGCTCCACTTTCTCTTCTAATGCATCGGGGAGCCCTGCAGACATTGTGCCCTTAATCAATTAAAGATTTCTGTGTGCCCTAGTCATGGACTAATGAATTCTGGTTAATAGTAGTGTCTGCTCTTTCTTGATGAATACTATGTTCTCCAACCATTGCTACTGCTGGTCAAAAACTCATCAGGTTCCTTTTTGTTTTTCGAGATGGCAGCATTGCCACATGAGGCAGTACAGCCATTACCCACCTAGTTCCGCTGCAACTCCCCACTGGGGAAGGAAAAGTAGTGTCCCAGGTACTACACTCACTCCACCAGAGGAGCACCAGTGCATGTGCACTCAGGTGGCACCAATCAGATTCACAAACATTGAGGGTGTATCCTGAGCAAGGGATCATGTGCTGCTACTGCTGTCTGTTCCTTCCTACTCTGTGTGTCTCTCCTTGCTCTCCACAGGCAGCTTTCCAACAGGGGAAGAGGACACAGGACACTATATATGGCAAGCCATGTAGACCACTAGGGAAGCCCACAGCATGCCTAACTGCAGTGCGATGGCAGCTGTTCCTCCATAGAGTTGCTGACCTACTTCTTCCAGGCAGGCCCCTATAGCTTTGCAAACCCAGTGACAGACAGTGATGTAACTGGTAAAGCCAGACCTCACTGACGCCTACAATTCTGTGTCTGTTGTATGACTTGCAACGTGTGTTTCCATTTTGGATGTATTCCGAAAACTTTCACTCAATCCCACATGTTATGTTGTTAACAAGTCTAAACAAATAGGGATTCCCCCCCCCCCATCCTAGTTGTTTCTTACCTCAGCCAGGCTCAGGGTGGGACTTCTGGAGCAACAGGGTGGTGCTTTGCCTCTGAATCTAAGGTTCTGCACCTTGGCCCCTCTCTAATGCTCCAGCGCTGGTGGTGAGGTGGCAGGTTCCACAAAGCCACAAGCAGCCCATTCCCTGTGTCCATGTTGAATGTAACTGTCAATTCACAAGGGACAGGTAGCATGAGAACAGTGTCAGAGATGATGAGCAGCAAGTGTTGGCAAAGAGTCATGGGGTGGGTATGTGGCTGGATGGGTGGGCTGATGTGAGGCCAACCCAAGTCTCATGCAAGCCAGATGATTGGCTGGCCCATTCAGTGCTCCCTCAGTGTGGTGGCTCACATGTTTGTTTCCCAGATGTGCCTGTTTGTGGTCCCTCTGAGCCCATCGCGTGGACAGTGCACATCTTTGGCTCAAATCTGTGACTGCCCATGTGTCACAACTGTATTCCTGAATCTTCCATGGTGCCAGCATTCCACATTCAGGCTTTGTGCTCCTGGAATACATGCCTGGGTAAAGAAAGGGCATTGGGAGGGGGGGGGGTGGAGTGATCCATGAGGTGGTCTTTACTTGCCTCCCGCTGTGACTGAGGATTAGAGAGATGTCTGATGAGTGGGTTTGGGACCTGCCTAATCCCCTTCTCTTTTGCCTTGGTCATGTGTATTCCAGGCAAAGCATGCAAAGGGTATTGGTGTCCTGAGGGCATCTCCTTGTCACTTTTTGCTTCTTGACTCATTTAACGCCCCACCCACATGAGGCCATCATTGAGATTAGATGATGCTATATTGGCTCATGCTGTCAATGTTTGTATGCATGCTGGGGGAATAGCTGAGGAAGTGCCTGGGAGTTTGCACCTCTGTGGAGTTCTTTGGGCTGTGGTTGTATCCTTCACCTTTGTTCTGAATTGTCTTAGGATTGGACAGATGTGCCACTGGGATGCCGGCACCACTTGAGCATAGGATTGTACCATTATTGTCCAACCCCACCAACAGCCTTCCTGATACACAGCAAAATGTTTCCCCATTAACCGATGCATGTTCTAGAACTCTTCATTTGGACACATGTGCTCAGATAGCAAGGAACTGCAATAACCTGGTCACTGCATATTTTCTAATCAAGGTGAATAAACCCTAAAGTTGTCAACAGTATTTTCTGCTTGGGTTCCTGTGCTTTTAATACATATCAGAAGCAGACATTCAGTAGATAAAAGGTTTTTTCATCAAGAAATCTCCATTTAGCTTCACTTACCAGACTTTTGCTTTCCACACAGATATTGAAGACAAACACACTTGCACATACCCCAAAAAACAATGGCAGCATAAAAATAAAGCCTTTATCAAACCAGAAATCCTGAACACCAGAGGTGCACAATGGACATCAGGACAGACTTAACTATGAAGAGGCACCTCAAATGGTGGACTGCTGGAGGGCACCTTCCTTCATTGCTCTTTCTCCCACTTCCTGGAATCATAAAGGAAAAGGGGGATGGAGTGGAGGAGGAAGAGGAGAATGGTTAGCTGTTTCATCCAACACTCTAGGCAGCTACTCCACACTTCTTCTCTTGCTATATTCCTCTCTTGTTTTTCAAATCTAGGGAGCAAGAAGAGGAATTGTAGTGACTGGTGCACCACTAGGTAAAAGAAACAGCATTTGACCCACTACTTCAGGCACCAGAAGGTCCTGAAGCAACTCTGGTGAACAAGACCAAAAATCACCACACTAAGCATTCACTACTTACCTATGAGACTTAGGGCACAATCCGAACCAGGTCTACTCAGAAGTAAGTCCTAATTTGTTCAATGGGGCTTACTCTCAGGAAAGTGTGGTTAGGATTGCAATCCTAACCACACTTTCCTGAGAGTAAGCCCCATTGAACAAAATAGGACTTACTTCTGAGTAGACCTGGTTTGGATTGTGCCCAGACTGACCAATAAAGAGTGTTGGGCGTTATGTATAGCTCAGAATTCTGGCTGTCTGCCAAGGGAGGATCAGGGCACTGAGCAAAGATGCTACAGATGTGGAATGATACATGAGGCAATGAATGGCTGAGCAGGAAAAAGTGTCCATTTGTAGCCACTCGGGGAAATGTTGCATTATATGCATAACGCAATAAGAGAGGAATCAACATGTGCATAAAGGTGAAGGTAATAGCCAAGTTGCCTTTCCAAGTTATGAGACGAATCACTGTTCTACCATTATGATGGCAAACACTAGCCCTCGAATGCAAATGAATTGTCTAGCTTCCATATTATAACATTGTGTATGTGTGTACATGCGTGGAAATGAGCACACATAATATCTGTACACACTCAGCTGTACAGGGTCCAATACAGAACAGCAATTTTTCAAAAATGAATTGGTTGTACCTGAGCAGAAGGAAGCTAGTATTGAATAGGGTAGTGGATGAGTGTGTAGAAAACTTGGGCAGTAATCCCAGGAGAACCACTTACCATGTACCCTTGGGAAGCAAGTTGACTTTGCCATTATGCAACAAACTCAACTGGAAACTGGATAGAACCTCCAAGTATACCAAACACATCATGTGAGTATACCAAACACTAACTCTGTAGAAAAGGCACATTAACTTGTACTGTGATACTGTGCTGTCTTTAGATCAATATGTAATCATTTTCTATACAGATATATAGCCAAAGAGGACAGAAACAAAACGATATAGCAGAATATTTTGCAGAACACAAGCACTACATAAAATAAAAGATGCCATTTGTTTTCACATCTCTCTTTTGCTTATTTCTCTTTGTATAAATATGTTTGTACATATATTTGTATTTGCTTGCAGAGCAAGTCTAAACCCTACCAAACAGTGATCTGCCCATGACAAGGTAGTAGCCACAAACATCTCCAACCACAGATAACTGACCTTCAGTCCAGCAAAATCCACTTTTGTGCTGGAGCGGCCTCAACATGGACATTTAAGTCCCCCAGGACAACCAGCCAAGGGAAACCCAACACCATGCTCAAAACCACCTCCACCAAATTACGCAGAAAGTTGCTGCACATGTTGGTTGGTACACCAGTAGAATCTCACTCCATTTACTGACCTGATTATTAGCAGCAGCACCTTCAAACATGGAGGTGCAGTGCCTGAACACCCAGGAAAGCCTAGCCTGGAAGAAGGACCAAAAGAAGAACTCATGTGATGCCTTCTAAAGTTTCTTCTGATAGAACGGCTCAACTCCCACCACCATATTGGCCACCATCCCTCTCACCCCAGCCCACATCTCACAAATCACCAAAATCCACTTCTCATACCAGCACCCCCACTGCTGGATTATGCTATATCCCACATACTTCAGTCATCAGATGAGGACCCAGGCCTTACCCTTCTCTAGGGCCTTCTCAGTAGTGGCACCAATGTTACGGAACTCCCTTCCCCTTGACTTGAGAATGGCTCCCTCCCTCGAGACCTTTCGGCGAGGCCTGAAGACCTTGTTGTTTACACAAGCCTTCTGACTCTATGGCCTTTTTAACATCTTTTATACATCTTTTAGTTTTTTACAGGCGTGATTCCTCCTTGAACTGCTGTTTTATGCTCTTTTTATTCTGACTTTTATCTGATTACTGTTTTTATGGTTTCTCTTAATGTGTTTTTAATATGTTTTTATCTGTTAAATTATGTTTTAATTTGTTTTTTTTTAATATGTTGTAAGCCGTCCTGGGTCCCTTTAGGGAGAAGGGCGGGATAAAAATAAAGTTTATTATTATTATTATTATTATTACCCCTTTATTGATTCCCCAATCATGTACTCCTGCCCTATGTCACCTCCCACCTTCATGATATCATGACAGTTCCTTTTGAATGAATGTATTTCAATTTTGAGTGAGATGTACTCATTTTGTTTCATGTTTTCCTAAGCACAGAACTTATTCTGTGCCCCCCCCCCCGTGGCTAACAGTCACTTTTCGTAGTACCATACTTGCCAGTGCATTGGGTTGGAGCCTACTGTGTAAAGGATCTCCACTACCATCATTCCTGTTCCTCTGCAGTGGTGGACGATGAGGGGAAGAGCTACTCCCAGAAGGAGAAGCCAGGTTGTGATTTATCCTTGGAGCTACAGGCTTCTTGTTGACAAAGGCATCTAGGGTTAACTGTCTTACCAGCTGCTTCTTCTCCCAAAGCATTTCATGGTAGCAAGTGATTTGAGAATATACTGCTCTCATTAGTACAGCACTAGTTAGAATACACAGCATCCATTGGCTGAAGGCACAGCACAGACCATTGTACTTTTTAATATCAAACTTTTGAACAGTTGTATGAATTTTTTTTTTTCTATTTAAAATACTGTAAGAATTACACTTGGGAAATGAGTACAGTACTATAACCAAACAGTGTAATAGGAAATAGTGTTATAGGAGGTATGACTGTAGACTGAAGACTGCCCCAGGACTGATCATTAGGTGGAATTTAAATCCTTAATCCATTTTTACCCAGCCCACAGGTGTACACATTTGGTCCCTGTTGCATATATGCACTGTTGAGCAGAAATGGCTTAAAAGCAGCAACAATTTACCTTCCGTTAAATTGCAGCTGCAGCATCTCACTGTGATGTCACACACCTCCCGCCATTCACTACTAATCACATCTGATAAGCACAAAATAAATCTGTTCAGAGCAGTGCACTTTTCATCATAAGCAGAAGGAAAGCATAAATACAGGATGTCCCAGTGCATGGTCTGAGCATATATGTTCAAGCCAACTTACTACAACTAAGTTGTACTTACTACAACTTACTACAACTTGTTCCGTCCAATAAGAAGCTGACGGAACATACCAAGATCCAGGTCTACAGAGCTTGCGTCCTGAGTACACTTCTGTACTGCAGCGAGTCATGGACTCTTCGCTCACAACAGGAGAGGAAACTGAGCACTTTCCACATGCGCTGCCTCCGACGCATCCTCGGCATCACCTGGCAGGACAAAGTTCCAAACAACACAGTCCTGGAACGTGCTGGAATCCCTAGCATGTATTCACTGCTGAAACAGAGACGCCTGCGTTGGCTCGGTCATGTCGTGAGAATGGATGATGGCCGGATCCCAAAGGATCTCCTCTATGGAGAACTCGTGCAAGGAAAGCGCCCTACAGGTAGACCACAGCTGCGATACAAGGACATCTGCAAGAGGGATCTGAAGGCCTTAGGGATGGACCTCAACAAGTGGGAAACCCTGGCCTCTGAGCGGCCCGCTTGGAGGCAGGCTGTGCAGCATGGCCTTTCCCAGTTTGAAGAGACACTTTGCCAACAGTCTGAGGCTAAGAGGCAAAGAAGGAAGGCCCATAGCCAGGGAGACAGACCAGGGACAGACTGCACTTGCTTCCGGTGTGGAAGGGATTGTCACTCCCGGATTGGCCTTTTCAGCCACACTAGACGCTGTGCCAGAACCACCTTTCAGAGCGCGATACCATAGTCTTTCGAGACTGAAGGTTGCCAATAATACTACAACTAAGCAGGTGGAGGTCTGGTCACTACCTGATAACCCTGCATACAGCACTTTGAATTCCATAGTGGGAAATAAATATGTATCAAAAAGTATGCAGGCAAATATAAAAATACTGGGTTGATAGTGAAATAGGCAATAACGAGAAACTTCAAAAACACTGTAAATTTTACTAACAAGAAAAAAAATCAAAGCTTTGAAAGTTGCTTTTCATTAAAAGAGAACTTGACCTATGCCCAGACGATTGTGGAAATTTCTGGAGAAACATTCGGAAAATGCACCTTTTGTGTAAAAATAATGTGCAGCGATTAGGGTCTTTGCACATTTGCAAACACCTTGCTTGCTTTATTTATTTATTATAATACCACCTTGCAGTTATAAAAAAGCTTCCAAGGCAGCTGGGATCAGTTGAAGTACAGGTGTGCCCCAGTTTCCGCTGGGGTTCTATTCCGGACTCTCCCAAGGATACCTGAAACCGTGGATACTGGGGATACCTTTAAAAAGATAGGGGAAAGTTCAAAAAATCTTGGTAAAACACTTTTTTTTAATGTTCCCCTATCTTTTTAAGAGGCATCCATGGTATCCGTGGATAACTGAAACCCTGGATACCGAATCCATGAATACCAGGGCATGCCTGTATACAAATGATAAAAACATAAAAATCATCACAAAATCTTTCTCTCTTCTCAATCTCCTCACAATGCAGTTGGTGTTACTATGGCAAATATAATACCTTTCTGGAAATAAATATTCCTGTTTTTCAAAACACGTACGTCAGGAGCATTTCTCTGCATTCCAGGAGACAAAGGAGTTTCTCCTCATTTCTTAGCACAAGCTTACCTTATGAATGGGTAAGTTATAGTATGATATGCATTTAATGTACTGAACTATAGCATATTTCCTTATTAGTGGGAAAAACGTTTCTTGAACAATTAGTTTGCCTCTACACCTCATGGCCTGTCTACTGGTGCTAAGGTATCTGCTCATGAAAGGTGATGTTTTGTTCACTGGCTATGGCATAGCTGTGGGAACATCCAAAAGTACACATATGCTGGTGTAGCAAATTAGACAGGGCTACAGAACTATGCGTGTAACAATGTACCTACAGACAATTACAGCTCCTTGTTCCACACCCCATCATACAGCCCTTACTATATATAAATCTGGCACAATAATAACCTGGGAGTCATTTAACAAATTCAATTAGCTAAGGGCAAGTTTGTAAAACTGGTTTGGAAGTGTTGACGGGTGAGAAGATTTTAAATTATGGAGGTTCTTTGCAGCTCTTGAATCACAACCTTCCCACCTTGTTTAGAAGTGATGCCTGATTTCCAGAAAACTGCTTTTTAATCTTTGAAATATGATTGCACAAACATTTACTTGTTGGAATCCCATCATTATTGAGGTTATCTTTCAACTACCACCATCACCCACACCCAAAACTGAATAATAAACCTGAAGATTCTAATTTTAATATATGACTTCCTGAAAACTTAAAAGGTTCACCAGAACAATTTCAAGGGCTGGATTAGATGTGATTTTAAACACAACAGTTGATCCTGCATGTTTATCTAATAACAGTTACAAGGAGGCCTGATCCAGATTGGATCATAAGATCCAGTGGTCATAAGGGAAAGGGGATTCTGCAACCCTGGTTTGCTCTCCCCAGCTGCTATTTGCCCTGAAAAGGAAAGTAGTAGTATACCAATACGCCACAGTGCACGTGATATGAGGGCATGTTATAGACTAGAGCCACTGTGCTGAAGTTAAGCAGGTCAGGTCTAAGTCAGTCTGAATGGGAGACCACCTAGTGGCAACGCTAGCTTTTGGAGGGAGGATGGGGACCCCTGAATGGTGCACTCCCCCATGTGTTGGAGGGTACATGCATGTACCAGTTACCTCCTGCCAGGTGCCTGGATGGACGCAAGTTCTCCTCCCCGTTGCCATTTGCAGCTGAATGTTGGCAGCAACGGAGGATTCCAAAATTGAGTTAGAACACAATATGTGAGTTGGGAGAAAAAGAGGACATTGGCAACAAAGTTTGCTAGACACTTGCGTTGCCCAAGGAATCCCTGGTCCCTGAATTTAACTAGAAAGTGAGTGAGAGCACTTCCACAAAACAACATCAGATTCCATAGTTGCCCCAAAGGATCACATACAAGCATTCCTGTGCTAGAATTTAAACAACCACAATTTAACACCATATAGTTATGATGGTTGGAGGAGTTGAGCTCACTGGTCACTCCATTCCACCCCTACACAGACAGGTTTGGTTGTCCAGTTGGTGAAGCTGAGCCATTCCAGCCAGGGAAGAATGTTTTGAGTCCGCAAATGCACATAGCTGGCTGATAATGGCTTTCAGCAAAGGACAAGGCTATAGCAGGAGGATTTTCCAGCAGCTCTTAGACTGCTGAGCCTACTTTGGAGCTTCTGAGAAGTTAGAAGTGTCCACAGATAAGGGAAAATAGGGGTGAAACAGAGCATTCATCACAGTTTTCTCATGAGTAATTGGGAGGATAGTCATCCAACTCTGATAGTTTCCTGATTCTGAATGTATTTACTAAGAAAAGTTTTCCTTTGCGGAGTCCTCAAATGAAGCTGCTCAACCTATTTTTACCAGTCAGCAAAGTTCTCTTCATAAACACTTTCTTTCTTTAGACACATTTAGCCAAGTCTGTCTGTTTGTGTGTGTCTGACAAAAATGTGTGTGTGTGTGTGTGTGTGTGTGTGTGTGTGTCACACAAAAATGTGTCTGACAGTAGTATGTTTTCTTTGGTTGAAGAATTAATTGGTGCTTATATCATGAGAATAGTAGAAGAATGTCACTGGAGCAGACCAACGGTCATCTAGTCTGCTCTTCAATTTGAGTTTGTATGTGCATGACTCATGTCTTAACAGAAAGCAAATTTGTAATCCTAGCTAGATGTGTCAGGAAATTAATTTTTCACTTTCACTCCAAGCCAGCCTGCAAACTTTACTGCTTTAGTGACTTGAGGTGTGGGGGGAGTGGTTCTGTGTATGTACTTTGCTCTTGAGTAGCATCTCAACTCCATCTGCTGGGAGCTACTCGTCATTGTATCCATATGATCCCATTTTTTCTGTGTGTGCATCCAGAAAAGTTCAAACATTTTCCACCCACCTGTTTGTAACTACCACACCTTTCCTATTAGGTTTCATCCCTTTTCCTCAGAATTTTTAATAAATATGTTCTTAGCTCTTGACCCTTGCCTGCCTGAATTCAAATGGAATTCAGTGAGCTGTCACATCTGATCATTGTCACAGACACACTATGGTTTTTCATTTATGATAAGAAATGCCAGTGGTTCAGGGATCTCCTGGGAGAAGGTTTTCCCCAACTGTCCCCTTCTGTCATGTCATTGTGGCCTGGGAGGGCAGCAACAGCAGATAGAAACTACCAGATTTCCCCCATTCAGCTGCTAACTCAGTAGAAAGGGAACGTGTCAAGCAGGAAGTTATATGAGCACTAACCACTAGGCAGTAGCCCACACAGTCAGACTACCTTCTACTGGTATGATCCCCTACAGTAGTCTACTGCAATTTTCAGAATTTCAGTTAGCTATGCCTTCCATAAGTTTACAGACACCTTTAGTACTCTGGGCACAAGCCAGCGTGTGTTAAATGCATTTAAAATCATTATTATATTCCACTGAAATCAATAGGACGCACAATTCAAACCTGCACATAGTTATTCAGAAGCAAGTCTCACTGAGTTAAATGATCAATTACTGCCAAGGAAATGTGCATGGGTTTCAAGCCTTCAAAATGCCACAGTTAAGCACTTAAGATCCATTGATTCAAGTACAACATAGGCATGCTATCATTTTCTAGATTTCCAAGACAGAAGTTCTGTTGACTTCAGCAGAGCTTATGTAAATTTGTTTTAAATAGAAGGTCAGTGTATAAAAACTTCCGGACTTTGCTAGGAATATGGAGAAACTATTTAATCATTGCTTTAAGCGCAAGGAATGTGGCAAACAACTTCCGATAAGAAAGGGGAAAGATTGCACAGGCCTGGACTGATCTTCAAGTGACACATAAAAACAAGGAGCATATTAGCAAAAGAGCTGAATCTTCCCTCTCCTAACTATAGCAACCAAAAGACCCTGAATGTAACACTGCATATGTCACTGTTCAGTTTAAAAAAAATAATAATTGGAACAGTCCCTGCAAGTCACGGACTGAGCACAGCTCCTGTGAAGTTCTACCAGGTCTCCAGTGTCTAATTGGTTTTTAAAGTATCAGACTTCTTCCGTGGAGAAACAGAGCATATATTTACACACCGGCCATCCTTTCAAAGCGGAAAATCCTGATTCTATTCCTCACCACCACCAAACAAAAGAAGTAACTCAATAATATCAGAATTAACCAATAAGAAATTCACTCAGCCTGAACAACTAAAGTCATGCAGAAGTACCAGGCCATTTTGACCCATTTACGAATGAGCTGCAAGAGGAATTCAGCTACATGTGAAGGTGCTTTGCTGCAAATCTGCTTAGCTTTGGGGCAGGTTATCAATAATGGTGCTGAAGAAGACAAAGGGAAATTTATTTGCTCAAAACAGGCAAGCTGGCAACCAAAGATGAATGTTTCAGAATTTGTCATTTATACAGCCCCACCAGTGTGCATGATGCTTTACAAGAGGAAAGAGGGCAGGTCCCTACCCAAGTGACTCACGATCTAGAAAGAGATAAGAAAGGCAGGAGAGTAGGTAAATAGATGAAGAATATGTGATTATTTCACATGCATAAACAGAAGCTTAGCTGCAGTGGAGTAAATGAGGTAGGGAGAATCAAGTCTATGCACTCATATTGACCAGTCCTATGTTTGTTGACTCAAAAATAAGTTATGTTCAATGGACTTTACTGCTAACTAAGAGCCCAATCCAAAGCCGGGTTCCACCAATGGAACTGGTGCATGAGCTGAACTGGGTAACTGAACTGCCAGGTGGCATAGAGAAGGCTAAATGGGGGCAGGGAGGGGTGTAAATGGGCAAGGGAAGGTGGCCCAGTGGCTGTTCAGGCCTGGGAGGAGGATGGGGACAGCAGCAAACATTGCCGCCTCATCCTATCCCTCCTCCTGCACCTCAAAGCCCTATATAGGTCTCCTCTGTTCTGCACCAGTGATTGACCTGATGCAGATCCAAGTAGACCCATAGGGGCTGTCAGGGCCTGACAGAGGATGGGGAATCAATGTAACCTCAAGGAGACCTCCAGCTGCTTCCTGCTGACCCTGCAGGATACAGTAGTAGCCTTTTCAGCACTGCTGTACTGTGGGATGGGCAGCCTGCATAACATTGGGCTATAACGTTGCTTAAAAGTGCAGACCTAACCAGGGAGGCCCATCCATGAGGCCAGATTGTACCAGTGGGAGATTGCAAAGGGTCTGAGGGGGCAGTGGATTCAAGGAGTCTTTCACCCCAAGTCTGCCACTGACTCCCAACCTGCCACCATGGAGTGCTGTAAGGATTTTGGATTTTTTTTGTAGCACAGAGGTGGTGGACCCAAGATGACAACAGGCAGTGTTCAGGGTCACATATCCCCTGTTCCTAACACATCTGCAGAAGGAGAACAAGATATGCCCTGAAGCATGCAGTATTTATGGAAGTGGACTGGTATTTCCTTTCCACTTTAACATTATTTCTCAGTGTTAGACTATAAGTATGACACAGGGCCCAGTCCTATCCAATTTTCCAGTGCTGGTGCAGTTGTGCCAGTGGGGTGTGCACTGTATCCTGTGGTGGAGGGGCAATCACCTTGGCCTTCTCAAGGTATGGGAACACGTGTTCCCTTACCATGGGGCTGCACTGTAGCTACACCAGAGCTCAAAAGTTGGATAGGATTGGGCCCACAATCTATACACTTTAAACAAACCAGTTATAAATTTCTCTGATTTTAATCAGAGCGATCTTCTTGAACTAGTCACTGCTTGAAGAATTCCACTGATGTTCTTTCCATGACTCAGGCAGTGTAGGTAGAATTATCCCTCTAACAATAAATGATTTTTGAATTATTTAGAGGACATAAACCATTATCAGTATTTCCATCCTTTGCCAAACACATTATTATTATTATTATTATTATTATTATTATTATTATTATTATTAACAGTATTTATATACCGCTTTTCAACAAAAAGTTCAAAAGCGGTTTACAGAGAAAAATCAAATAACTAACAGCTCCCTGTCCCAATAGGGGTTACAATTTAAAAAGATGCAAAAGAACACCAGCAGGCAGCCACTAGAAAAGACACTGGTGGGGTGAGGAGGGCCAGTTACTCTCCCCCTGCTAAATAAAAGAGGAGTACCCACTTGAAAAAGTGCCTCTTAGTTAGCAGGGCTTAAATACTGCCAATACCTATTTTAATCAGTTAAGGACTTGCTAATGAACAGTTAACTAGAAGGCCTTGAGTCTGCTGACAACTCTAATTTTAAGCCTAAGTAGTTTTTCTGGTGAACTCTGAAAAATGAAGGCACCACATCCAAGAATATAACAGTGTAAAAAAAAAAAGCCTGTGTCAGTCCCTAAGCTAGCCAGCATTCCTTATCTTTGATCCTGGTGGTCCCTCTAGAGGTGAGAAAATACTTTGGTTTTTAGATGCAGTCATTGTACTTCTGTTCAAAGCTGGTACTGAGAGTGTTCCCTCCTATAAATCTCTCTTCAGAACTAGCTCATCTTGCACTAGGCACCTGTGAAGGCCAGCTCACAAGACCAGTTAATATGATCAAGGCTGAAAAGTTGTGCATTTTATTCACATCAGTGCAATTTGCAGCACTGATGTCTGCAAATCGCAGTCTAGGTAAGCTGTTTCCCTCATAGGGCCTGTACTCATGGCATTGAAGCTCTGTGGACCATAGCTAAATGGAAAGACATTCCACACAATCAAAGCACCACATCAGAGTGACTGAATGCATGAATGGAGCCTAATATACACCCAACAGTGGATGTCTGAATTTACTCTAGATATCTTTGCTAGCTGCTTAAATTATACCATAGTGTAGTCTACCAAGTACACTGCTTAATTTTCTTACAGTAGTAGCCCCTTTGAACTTACAGATATCTTCATTTTTCTTAGGGTAATTCATAGATTCATCACTATGAACTTGGGTCAGTCAATATTCGACCCAGTGGTTCTCAATTTGTGGGTCATGAGCCAAGGTCAGTCACAAAGCACCTAACTCATCCACCATTGAAAACACCAAGCTGAAAATCCAGGGTACAGAGCTGCTCCGCAGAGTGGGCTCCCAGTGTCATAGGAAGGAATCCACTCTCAGTACCACTCTCAGATGGGATGTGGGAAAGGGGGAAGGGCTGTGTGACTGGAGAAGGATCTAAGCCTGCATTCTGTTTTGACTTCCAAGCTGAAATGTTTGAATTCCAAGCTAGGCAAAATAACAGCATGAGCATGATGTGTAATAGAACCTTAGATTAATCGCAGCCTAGGTTTGAAACCTTAGTTGATAATGCCACGTCCAGCCATGACATCATTTCCAGGTTAATGACATCGCTTCTGGTGGGTCCTCTCATATCGTCATTCTTTAAAAATGGGTTGAGAACCACTGCTCTAATCTACCTTACAAGGTTGGTATAGGGTTAAAGGGGAGACTATATGTGTCTCCTTGAGCATTTTGGAGAAAGGGTGGGATTTTTTTTTAATGTGATAAAATATTACTTGAAAAGAGTAGGGTAGACAAATCAGAGAAAGTTTATTCCATGTCACCATTAAAATTACACAGCACCTCAAGAAAATGCACATGCAATTTATAGTGTCTAATTTAATATACTATAGTTCACACATATACTTTGATACTATAATTTAATTATAATACCATAATTGATACTGGGTCCAGCCCTCCACTGTGGATTCAGAACCCTCGGTGACATAAATCCGCTGATTTCAAATTTGCAGGTGAACAGGTGAACCTGTATGACTGAAAATAAACTCAAATATAGATTTGACAAACCACCACTCCTACTTGTACAAAACAAGTCAAGTACACAACTAGCTGCTTAATAGATAACATTCTCAGTGTATAGTTCATAATATTGAAAAGTCTGCACACATTGTACAGGAAATAGACATGTTAAATAATGCATTTAATACATCTACATCAGGGGTGCTCACACTTTTTTGGCTCGAGAGCTACTTTGAAACCCAGCAAGGCCCGGAGATCTACCAGAGTTTTTTTTACAATGTTCGCGCCATCATAACATATAACATTTATGTGTACAATGTATGTTGGTGTACCTTGAGCCCCACTGAGTATAACAGGACCTACTCCTGAGTAGACATGCCTAGGATTAGGCTGTGAGGCTGCAATCCTAGCCACACTTACCTGGGAGTAAGCCCCATTGAGTACAATGGGCCTTACTCCCCGCGTTTCCTCCCAGAGGCACCTGGGGGGGGGTCGGCACTCCGCGATCTACTCATTTTGCCTTGCGATCTACCGGTAGATCATGATCCACCTATTGAGCACCCCTGATCTACATAATAAAGTTTTATAGTCTAGCTTTGAGTACAGAGGAAAAGCTTTGAGTACAAGACTGTCAAGGACTGGCAAGAATCATGATTCTCCTCTAACCATGATTATTTTTAGATCTTTCTAAGCAGAGTAGTCGTTTTTAAATGTGCACTTGTTCCCAATTTGTGGCACCGTGGCAACATGCCTTCCTGAAGGGATACCATGTTTTCTAAGCAGTCATAGTATTACATCCTGTACCTAGGATACTCCTGATATCCTGGGCTGAAGCTACAGGAGGGGAAATTTCAGTTGGGCATCAGGAAGAATTCTTAATGGTAAGAGCAGTTTGACAATTGAACCAATTAGTGCTGGCAGTTTTCAGGCAGAGGCTTGACTGGTACTTCTTGGAGATGCTCTGTGGATTTTCCTGCTTCAAACAGGGACTTGCATTAGATAGATTTGAAAGTTCCTTCCAGCTGTATGTAGTAGGCAACCTTCAGTCTCGAAAGACTATGGTATCACGCTCTGAATGGTGGTTCTGGAACAGCGTCTAGTGTGGCTGAAAAGGCTGTATGATTCTTGCACTTATTCATATAGTCATTGCACATGTGTCAAACAAGCCTATTAGGTAGTCCCAAATCATATCTATTGTGCCTTGACATTTTGTTAAACTTTTTTTCATTATCTGGAGGCTGTGTTTTCCCCACTATACAACTTCCATACTTTGAAGCATTTATAGTGAGTCATGCAGTTATTTTCCATTGCCACCACAATATACAACACAATGCCCATGTCATGTTGTGGACCTCCTACACTACCTCCTCCTCCAATAGAATCACCTTTTCTGGCAAAGCATCTGTGCTTGTTTAACACTGTGTGAAAGATTCAAAATTCATCCAGTACAGGTTTTCCCATAGTCACATATCCACATTTGGGCAGAGCTTGTACCTGTTGCATGCCTGGCCATCAGAACAGCTGATGCACACAGGAGATCTACCAGAAGAAATGATGATGTCGTTAGAGCCCCCCACTCCAGGAAAAGCACTATTAAGATGTTAGGCGGACACATTTTTCCAGGGCTCATAATATGCCCCTGGTCTGGGTACTTAAAAGTAACTTAACTGAAACATAACTCCACCTCTAAAGAGGAAAACAATGCTTTACAGGACTTTATTATTCATTCATTCATTCCACCTTTATTGGCATAAACAATCCAACAAGAAAACAAAATACAGAACTTTAAAAGGATTACACAGTGGGAAAAAGTTCATTCTTACCCATTTCTTTGTCCCCTTTACCTACCCCACATCCAACTATAATGTCAGCTCACACAATTTGGCCATGTTTACATACAACGTTAGATGCTCTACTACCTCTTCCACAAGGACAAATATATACAAAAAAAAAACCCCAATGTCTTGGCTCATAATAAAACACTGCTGTTCTTCTCAGGTGTGTCTCAAGTACTAAAATGACATGGCCAACATGCTCACTAATATAAGATGCCAACATAGCATCTCCTGTGCACCTTCCTGAGGAACACTGGCTTCTGCTGGACTTTAATCATGGTACTATCCCACAGTGCTAAATATGTCCTATCCAAGACCATGCAGCACATTAGAGGACATTCTTGGGACAATATGGTTTGCAAGCATTGACAATTTCCACTGGGTTGTCTAGTCTCTCCATCAAACAGCAGGTTATCCAGACTCTTCAGAAGGTGTTTCACTCCAACAACCTATGAAGTTATGGTCAAGATTTTAAAGCATTCCTATAGGTTTGTAACATACATGTGCATAGAGCCTCCAAAGTGAAGGCCACATTCTTAGACACCAGCATATCCTGACAAGGTGGTGTTGCACCATGACCTTAGTAGCTTTCTGCACCAGAGGTGGTACAGGCCTACTGACTGATGTTGCAATTAATTCCTAAATATTCTTACTAAGAAATAAGCCTCACTGAACACAGTGGGACCCTCTGCCACATAAAGATCCATAAAAAGGAGCCATATTACTTCACATACACAAAGAACTAGAAGAGACAACATTCTTCCAGTGCAAAACCTGCTCCCAAAACAGAATGTCAAGCATTTTCCTAAGCCATTCCACACATTAAATTTACCCCTCCCATTTAATCTTGACTATAGTGTTATAAGCAAGTCAACAAGCTTTCATTTCATCACATTTGCAAACTAAGCATCCTCCAAGTTGCTCAGGGGAACATACATGTTTCCTCCCCACCCTGCCATTTTACATCACAATCAACCTTGTGAAGTACACTAGGCAAGGAATGATTGACCCAGAACTACTTAGGCCCAAATCCTAACCAACTTTCCAGCACTGGCATAGCCGTGCCAATGGGGCATGTGCTGCATCCTGCAGTTGGGTGGCACTCACAGAGGCCTCCTCAAAGTAAGGGAGTGTTTATTCTCTTACCTTGGAGCTGCACTGTCCTTACGTCAGTGCTGAAAAGTGGGTTACGATTGCGCCCACATTAACCTTCATATGGCTGAGCAAATACATTCTGAATTAGAGACCACTGATAGCTTTCCACCCAGAAAATGGAAGGTAGCTTGAAAGATGGATTGCTCCTTGTGATGTGAACACCTCTCCCACTTGTGTGATTTCAAAAAATCTGTCTGACCCGAGGCACAACCAGGATAAAATTAACCAGTGCGGACATCATGAGAAGCAATGTCTCTCTCAATCAATGTTCAGTTCTTAAACTGTTGCCTGTATCCAGCCTGCCTGTCAGTGGCTGAAGTCCAGCACCCTCTCCACACCACCCTCCATGCTAGGGATGCTTGTGTAATTGTTCAGCAAAGCAATCCAAATGATGCAAGCTTTAGATATGCAGGCTAGAAAGGCAGGACTGATTATCAGTTCCTACAAGCTGGAGTCTGGGTTATATCACTTGCCTTAGGCACTTTTTTTTTGGCAGAATGCCAAATCTATTTGATTTGAATAGAGCTAATCTGCCCAGTCTAATACTATATCATGGTATGGGGGTACAAGAATGCAGAAAGACAGGTGCACAGTTGCCACTGGCACCTGGTTTGCTACAGAGGTCAGGATCTTTCTCCACTGACACCTAGTAATTCTCACTGGCTCCAAAGTTTTGCAAAAAAAAAAAAGTTGTGAGCCTTAGGCAAATTTGCATTTGTCCATGAAAAACATGTTTCTGTCCTCAGGGCAGATATCTACAGAAAGACCAGAAGATAAGATTATTGAGCTGCATCCATTCCACTCTTCTTCCAAGGTTCCCAGTATACTGTTTATTCTGGGCATTTGCCAGCTCTGTTTTGATTCAGAATTCTAATTTAAATACACTGAGTTAGTTTGCCAATTTCTTTTTTCTTAGAAAACTTACTAGGGCATATCATGTTCTTTCTGCATTAGCAACACAGTTCAACAAGGATTGTTACTGTTAGACACCTTTCTTTTTACAAAATTTACAGTGTTCTCAAGGTCTACAAGCACTTTTACAACAGACTTTTGAAGTACTAAAGCTTTTATCTTCTATAAATTTTTATAACCTTTTAAATTTTTATAGCTTTAAATTTTTATGGTATTTTCTTCAATATTTTATTTTTAATATATTAGACTTGATGTTCCCATGGGATGTGACTGTATGGGGAAATGTTACAGACTTGTACTTTTAACAACCTACTATGTATATTCTTTTAACCATGACAGTAAATGGAACTTAATCCTGGGTAGGATTGCAGTCTAGGATTGTTAAGAATTTTCCTGCTTGATATGTCACTTCCAGTCATGACAACACTTCTGGTGGGTCCTGAGAGTTTCTCATTCTAAAAAGTGAGTCCCAGTGCTAAATGTGTGAGAACCACTGTTCTAAGCTATTAGCTTCGCTTCTGCAAGGAAGTTGCATTGTGTGTCCTGATCATGCCCCAAGACCACCACCTCTTGTAGCTAGAGGTGTTTGTTTCTAGTGAGTAAGGAAAGGTTACAGCCTAAGACCAAACACAAGCTTACTTATAAGTAAAGTAAATAACACAATTTTTCAAACACCTCTACTTATACCTTGTACTAACTTGGCTTCAGCCTGCTTTGGGGTGGTCCCAAACTTGGTTTCCAATTTAGGCTACAATCCCAAACACATTTACCAGGGTGTAAGTTTGAGCTCAATAGAATTTACATCTGAGTAACCATGAACAATGTTGTACCGCATGCTGTGCTCCATTTATACAAAGTTTTTAGTTCACTTGAACAACTTTTGAGAAATCCTGTCCTCTCCCTGTGAGCAAAAACTGTTTTAAGTGCATCACTATGTAACACTGTTTCATATCACACCGTTTAGTTATAGCACTCTTTGTCCCAAGCATGATTCTTACAGCATTAGATATACAAGGTTAAAATCCATAGAACTGTTCAAAAGTTTGATAAGGACAGCTGTCTGCACTGTGCCTTCAGCCAATGGAAGCTGTGTATTCTACCTAGCACTCTGTTAATGACAGCAGTATATTCTCCAATCACTTGCTACCATGAAATGCTTTGAGAGAGGATACTGCTGGCAAGAGAGTTGACCCTAGATGCCTTCTTCAACAAGAAGCCTGTTGCTCCCAAGGATGAGTCACAATCTGGCTTCTCTTCCTAGAAGTAGCTCTTCCCCTCATCTTCCAACCCTGCAATGGAACAGGAATGATAGCAGCAGAGGTCTATTACGCAGCAGGCTCCAACCCAATGCACTGGCGAATACAGTACTGCAGAAGCATCTACATTAGAGTTGTGTTACCATCACCTTCTAAGAGCTATTTCACACAGCTCACTGGTTTCCAGGAACGTGTGCACAGCATCCTGAAGAGGCATTACTCCATTATTAGTGATCTTTCCTGAAAAGTCTAGGCACCATTGCCATAGAATTTCTAAAAGGCTCAGTTCACTAATGATCTACATCGTGCTTAAGAATACTCAGGAGACTGTCACTTCCGCTGTAATGCAATGTAATGTAATCAAATGTAAGAGTGTGTAATGCATACTAGGGAAGTCCCTGAAAGGCATTAGCCAGAATCTTCTTGAGACTTCTATTGGTTATCTCTCCCAGCCTAGCTTTGCACCAAGGTGTTTATTGCTGTTTCTCCTTCAAAAGCACACTAGTGATTTGGAAGACTGTGAACCGAATGTTGCTGGGCAACTCCCCCCCCCCCAAGACAGTTTGGATAAGGACTACCAGATTTATTGTGGGGAGCCCAGAAATTTAAAAAGATTCTTTTGCTGAGCAATAATCTTAAGCTCTTAAAAGGCTTCCTCAAAACAAATCCAGCTGCACAGCTATGCTGCCCACCCTTATTCAGTGCTTAGCTTACAATGAGCTCATAAGGGGATTTGCCCAGTTTCATCACTATAGTTGCCACTTAATTCTGTATTGTCAGGTTTATTATTTGCATGGTACCATCACTGCATTGTAACTCACAGAGGTGTCCGGGATTCACTCACCTTTTGGACAGTATGGTGCAGTCACTGGAAAGCAGAGAACTTGGGTTGATCCTGTACAAACAGGTCGCACTAGTAACATGTATGGCAAAACATGTGTCCAAAACGTTCTGTTACCAGAGCAACAACGTAGATCAAATGACTGCATTCTTCTAGTGCACATTCTATTATTAGAGCTAATGTCTGCTGAATGAGAACCTACAACTGCTGTAGCCCAAGGCTGTCTCCTTCACAAGCTTCTATAGGAAGCAGTGTGCAAGGAATCCACCTGCTCGCATCATTTCAGAAATGATCAGATGTGCAACTCGCATCTGTGCAGTCTTACTTAGATGTCTCACTTTAGTCAGGGGTACTCACAAGCAAGTTGCAGATTACTGCATCTATGGCAGTTTGCACAGAACTCATATTTTTTACTACACACGCAGCCTAATCCTAACTCCAAAGGAAGTCATATCAAGCTCAGCTGGGTATATTTCCAGTTTAGCACATCATGTAGTCATGCAGTCTAGGTATCCTTAGTGCAGCACAAAAGCATGTACAGCAATTGCCATGTCTACATTCCATTATGCAATCCACACCAGTTTTTTTCATTAAATACCATCAATTACACATGTTTTGCATTCAGTCACACAGTGCTGTTATGCTGATGAGCTCGAGAACAAGGATTAGAAATATGCTGGATGAAGTTAACGCACTACAAAATCAAAAGTGATTCAGAAAGAACACATTCATTAAAAATATTTTATTTCCTCTTTCAGAAAAAGATCTATATCTCTTCTGCAAAAAAAAAAAAAAAAAAAAAACCTCTTGTTTAGAACAGAAACAAACTGCAAAAAAAGAGCAAGCTGCCACAAAGTGTTTCTGAGAGAGAAAAAAAGGGCTGACAACTTGGTGGTTCACAATCACTGGTGTGTAAAGAGCAAGGCTACCAGACAGTGCCTCCAGTTCTTTATCACCACAGCCCACACTGCACATATTCCATACATACGTATGTATGTATGTATACACACAATCATTGTCATTTATGGAGGCTGATCATTTGAAAATCCCTCCTTCAACGCCACCATACAGAAGAGCCCCCCAGAGGCACTGCCAGCCCAGCACACCTAAAACCACTTGCACAGAACTAAGCCACGTGACCTGCCTTCTCCTCCTCTTTTGCCCCCCTTCTTTTTCTAAGTCTGCTACGGCAATGCAATTGGCCCAAAACTTCCTCGCATATGGCAGTCAGCAGGGTAATGCAGCGGGTGCCCCTCTTGGATGCCGCGCCCCGATTGGCGGCTGCGGCTGGAGCGGAGTTGTAAGGCGAGCGCGGATTGGCAGAGGTGCGGCCGCATGTGCCTGGCTCCCCGTCTTTGTATACAGGGCTCGCCTGCTCGGCCCTTTAACAATGGGCGCAGGGAGCTGCTGCTGGGCCGGGCGGTGATGGCCGAGCGGGGCTCCCGCGGGACGTGCTTGGCTGAGATGCCCGCGGAGATGCCCCCGGCGGCCCTCCCGGCCCCGGGGCTGTGAGCGGAGGAGGGGCTGCAGACTCCGGGTAAGGGAGAGGCGCTGAGCGCAGCCGGGAGAAGTTCTGGCCGGGAGCAGCCCGGGCAGGGAGCGTGTCAAGCCCTTTGTTGCGGGCTGCATCGGCGCAGCTCTGCCCTTTCCCCGAGGAGGAGGCGGAGAAGTTGGCAGGTAGTTGCTTGGGCGCAGGCGAGCCTCGCTCCCTCTCCCCTCCGCTTGCCGCTGCTGCGCCCCTTTCTGGGTGGATCGGGCGCCCTCCTTCCAGGAAGCCCTTCGCCCGGCTCTCGTGGCGATCCCCGGGTTGGAAGGGACTCTAATTCATCTCCGCCTCCTCTTGACAGCCCAATCCTAGGCATGACTACTCAGAAATGAGTCCCACTATAGTCAATGGGACTTGCTCCCAGGAAAGGGTGGCTAAGATCACAGCCCAAGAGCCCAGTCCTATGCCCGTCTACTCAGAAGCGAGTCCTCAGTGGGGCTTACTCCCAGGAAAGTGTGGCTAGGATTGCAGCCCAACAGCCCAATCCTATGCATGTCTACTCAGAAGTAAGTCTCATTAAAGTCAATGGGGCTTACTCCCAGGAAAGTGTGGCTAGGATTGGGCTGCAAGTCCCTGCGAGGGAATCCGACGTGAGATCGATGTAGCGCAGTCTCTCAGCCAGGTTGAGGCTGCAGTCCTACCTAGACTTACCTGGGAGCAAGCCCCATTGACTCTGATGGGACTTACTTCTGAGTAGACATGCGTAGGCTTGGGTTCCGGGCCTCCCCAGCTCTGCCTCGTGTCCTGATCCCCTCCTCGCCCCCATCCACCCCTCCTCCTTAGCATGCAGTGAGTGGTGTCAGCTGTGTGGCCCCAAATTCAGCTCCCTCCTTCCCCGGAGAGGTGGGGTCTGGGAGTGCAGTCGGTGCCGGGGAGCCTTGGAAGGGAGGGAGGGAGGACTGATTGCCTGTAATTGAGGGCCAGCGGCCAAGAGAGGAGCGCTGCGTCCAAGTTGAATGGTTTGCGAGGGGGCGATGAGCTGTTCTGAGCTGCTTCCGTTCTCCCCGTGCAGGCTTCGCTGCTGCTGCCGCCGCCGCCGCCCCCTGCTGCTTCCCTGCCGCCTCAGCCCGTCCCATGGAGCTAGAGGGGCAGTGGTGGAAAGGACAGCTGGCTGCCGACATCCACCAAGCGCTGCGCTACAAGGTAACTCTGCCCATCGGGGAGCACCACGCACCTCCCCGAGGACTTTTCCCACTGAACGTTGGAGCTGAGGCTGGGGAGGGGGCAGATCGGGGGCTTTGCCTGGGTCTGAGTGACAGTCTGAGTGTTGGCCTTCTGGAGCAGGGAGGAGAGAAACAGCTGCCTGAACTCTTCCCACCCCTCACCCACCCCCACCCCCTTGCATTGGGCACATCAAAGCCCAAGCCAATCACTGTTCTTGTCTTAAGTCTTTATAGCTTGCAGATAGGCTGTCAGCACAATCCTGTGTGTGTCTACTCAGAGGTAAGTCCCATTGCACTCCATGGGGCTTACACTCAGGAAAGTGTGAGCAGGATTGCAGCCTAGTAACACCTTGCTGTTACTAGAATCTAAGTGAACCTAATTTCCAGGCTTCTTTCATAGCCCTTCTTGCAACAGTCCTGTCTACAGGAAGGGAAACTGGAACAGAGGCTGCCACCCCAGGTCTACTTACTAGGAAGAAAGTCTCCCTGAAACTTGCTTCTGGGATCCCCTTGTAGTGGAAGTTAGTTGTGCTTAAATCCCAGTGAAATTAACTAAATTCATCAAGTTACTCCTGATAAATTTCTGTGCTGGTTTCTGTGGAACAAGCTACAGGATAACTCATGTTACAGTGCTGTGCGGCATTGGATGCACCCAAATCAGTGGATTTTAACAGGCTTCGGTGTGTCTAGTTCTGTCAAGGGTCAGGCTGTTCCTTTCTATGTATTGGAGCCTAAGTAAACATTCAGGCTGTCCGAATGATGTGCCCAAAGCCGCACAGTGTATCTGTGACAGAGTCGGGACTTGAACTCGGATCTCACAAATCCAAGCCTCCCTGTTGGAGTCATTTGGAACTGGAATAGTTTGTGAGCAGTGGAAACTGGAATAATTGCTCCTGCAAAAGGAGACCAAAATGTGTCTTTCTGAAGGGTAGCAGAATCAACGGTTTTATATAAAGTGCTTTCCTGCACCTGTGAAATTAGGAGGTGACTATGGGCCAAATCCTATTCCATTTTCCAGTGCCTGTGTAGCTGTGCCAATGGGGCATGCACTGCATCCTGTGGTGGGGAGGCAGTCACAGAGACCTCCTCAAGGTAAGGAAACATTTGTTCCCTTACCCCACTGCTGCATTGCAGCTGTACCAGTGCTGAAAAGTTGGCTAGGATTGGGCCCTAAGTCACATTATCTCTAAAGATCTTATGTAAACAGCTTGCAACCTACCTGATCAGAATTGTGTCATCTTCTTCATCTTGGAGAACACTCAGATGGAACTCCTGCTCCAGAAGTAACTTTTTAATAAGTTTAGTTGAGCTGTACCATTTGGAGTTTGTGAGAAAAGAGACTCTGCCTTTCCCTGAAGTTGCTCAAGCAGGTCTTGATCCACTGTGTAATCTTTGCTTTGGAGCCCTCCTGTGTCAAAGGGCATTCTTCCAGAGCAACTTCTAAGGATTTGCCCTAGAGCCTGCTGAGCTACGTGGAAGCCCTTGACTGCTTAACAGGGCTATTATTCAACAGTTTCATGGGAACTGGCTGACGTACATGAAGAATGATTAAAATGTGATAGTTGGTTGCTGTGCCACAGGAACAACTGGGAGAGAGGCTGGGTCGTAGTTGTTAAAGGGACATTAGACAGCTGGCTGGTGCTATAGATTCTAGTCTGGGAGACTGCCGGCCCCACTTAGGTCTCTTTGTCTCTTTCCCTAGAGGCAGACTGCAATAAAAATGCAGCAACCTTATTCAAAAGATCAGTGTGAGAAGAGTTGTTGCTTGGCCAGAGGTCGTCTATATAGCCAAATCCCTCTAGTTTTGCTAGGGACGTTCTTCAGTACAAGTGACTAAGGAGGTTCTGTAATATTGTTTTTGTTAGTGAAGTATACACATGATTTTTAGCTGCTTTTGTAATGTTTTCCATTCTGGGCAACTGGTTACTAGCAGGACTCTTATGTGATGATGAGGCATTCAACAGGTACAGCTGGTGCATCAACATGGTTCACTAGTGAGTCCTGCTGCACTGTTTGAATTTCTCCCTGTTAAAGGCACATAATCCCTGCTAGAAGAATAGTAACAATTCCTACTGAAATTGTCAGTTAATATCAACATACTGATTAAATCCTGTTCACTGTGTAAACACTTGCTATCACTTCCTGAATCATATTATCTGTAGTTGCTCCTGGTTGTACCAATGCTTTCCTAGCAATGATTACTGCTGCTTCAGATCATCATGAAGGATTAATCATGTTAATCATGAAGGATTTTAGCCTGGGAGAATTGGTATTGGTGAATATCTGATAGTGATTTTTATGCATTTTGAGGCTTTTGTTAATTTCATTTTGAGAGAGGCAAATCTACAGCTTTCAGCCTGATCCTAAATGTTTACATACAAGTAAGTTCTTCAGAATTCTATTGAGCTTACTTTGATGTAAGAATGTTGAGGATTGCTGCAGCCTTGAATCTCTACAGAGGCCACCTGTCTTCTGCAGGAATGTGGTAATATCAGGGAGCAGAGATTTTAAAAAGAAAACCTTAAAAGTGCATTGGTTCATGAGCATGCACAGCAAAATGTTTTGTGCATGGAGGAAAGAGCAAAAATACACTTGCAATACATCCTTGGGATTAATTGTCTATTTTTTTAACGCACTACAAAAATTAGTTTGTACAACATATGAACAATTTGCTATTAATACGTTGTATTAATAAAGTATAATAAAAATAATTTGCCAAATATTTTCACTCCAAAGTATTGAATTATCCATGTACAGAATGCATACTTCAGTCAGCTGAATTTACATAACCCCATTCAACCCTATTGCCAATTGGCAATCTTTCTGAAGCAAAGTCAGTGTAAGCTGTCTTGAGCACAAGGGGTTTGTAGATTGGAATCTAATTGGGTATTTGCATTTCCTGCCTTGTCCTTTCTTGCCTATTACAGGTTTCTTGATCACAACCTAAAGATACCTTGGGGAGATGTATCCTATAAATAATCTAACCGCAGCTGTGAAATGTTGAATCTATTCTACTTTTAAATCATTTTGTGCTGTAAACTGAATCCATGCCATTATTTGGGAATATTCTTGATTTCATTAACAACTGATTTTTTTTCTTGCTTTGGGTGAATTGGCCCTACCTGTTTGTTTATCCATCCATCCTTTGGATGTCTTGTTGACTGTTCTCAGTCAAGTCACCAAATCGCTTGCTAATACAGTTAACACTTAACAAAAAAGAACAAGAACTACCTAAAGGGACTGAATAGCAAAGTAAATTCAGACACTTGCATACCAAAGTGTCTTACCTGGAACTGCTTTCTTGGAAAAACAAATGCACAATGACAGAATGCTAGACTTTACAACTAAACGAATCATCTAAAAATCATACATAGTCATGTTAGTTCATTAAAATAAATTCAAATCCAGGTAAGGTCTTCAAAGTTTTGGGTACCTGGGCCAGTGTACACTTTCTTTTACTTCCAAACTGTTATTAGTTGGGAACTACATTTGGGACTGCTGGCAACTATTTCACAAATAAGCAATTTAAACTGGGACTTGGATGTTGATGTTGGGCGCGTAGTATGATAACTTTGAGAAACTTTAAGTGAAATTTTGTCTGTACATTATTTTATCTGCTTAAAGACAGGTTAAGTACTTCTTTTCCCTCTCATGTTTTTTGATTTTCATTCACTGGCATACAAGTATGCTCTTAGCTTGGCCATAAAATCAAGTGGCCTTCAATTCTGAAACCTATTGTTGGTTGTGTATATGTCTATTTCGTGTGTATGTCTATTTCAAGTGTATCTCTAGAATCTTGCTTTAGTTATGTCCCGTGACCTCTAATATAGGTTTTTTATGTATTGCCCCAGATTTTCTCGTTTGGGCATGATGGTAGATAAAATGTGGCATATTATAGCTTTAGCAACATCCAGTGCTGTATGGTCAGAGCAGGCCCATCCATGAGGCAAACTGGAGTGGTCACTTCAGGCAACAGATTGGTGGGGCTCTCATCTCTGTCAGCCTACTTGCCCCCACTGGTCCTCCTCCTCCTTCCACTCCCTTGATTGGAAAAAGAAGAGGGGGACCTAGAAGAAGAGGAAATGTGGAGGGGAGGGGAGGGCTGAGCTAGAACAGACGAGAATGGGAAGAGCAGAGGGTGGCTCATCACTGGCTAATGAGAGCAGCATTTGGCAGGCTGCCTTAGGCACTGGGAGATCTTATGCCAGCCCTGCCTATGGTTTGAAGGTTCATGATGCAGCAGCCTTGTTACCTGCCTTAGGCTACAATCCTATCCACACTTTCCTGGGAGTAACAGAACTTACTCCCATTGACTATAACAGAACTTACTTCTGAGTAGACAGATGTAGGATTGGTCTGATCAGTGCCTGAATGGGAGTCATCTTGGGAATCCCAGGTACACCAACTTGTATTCTGTTGGGGGTGGGGCAGGATATAAATGGGAATGGGATACTCAGGATTACTCTGCTGCCTCCTTGTCCACCTAGCCTCCTTTTCAAAACATGCCAAGTCAAGTGGACAAAATAGTGGCTGTGGGAGGAGGCTGGTGTGTGTGGGGGGGGGGGGAATTTGATGTGCAGGCACACAAAATTGGGGAAGGGAGGTTTCAGGTGCCACCTCAGGCCCTGTTTCAGCTTGGGGCACACACCAGGCATTCTTTGGTAGCGCTGGCTGGAGAAGTCTTAAAGAGGCAGGATGCACTTGTGATCTTTCTCTGGCTGAAAGGATTACCTCCTCTTTTTGTTTCAATTCAGCTTTTCTTTGGTTTGAATACACAAACAGCCAAACTGTATACTTGAGATCACAAGCAAAGTTCAAAACTAAACAAAAAGGACCAGCTTCTGACAACAACTTCCCTGTCTTGATAATTGGTTGTAGCCCTCTCCTAGAACAGGAGGGGTGGGGCATCTTAGGAATTAACCTTGCTTTCATTGGACACCAGCAGCCTTTTCCCTGATCTGATAGGAATAATCTTGCATCAGCCCCAGCTGGTTGGCTTCTCTTGATCTTTTTTCAAGGAACATTGTGCTCCAAGCTTTGATTAGCTAGTTTAGACTTAACAGACCCTCAGATTTTCCTGCTGGTAACTTCTGGCTGGGTTGACTTGTGGCAGTGGTCAGTGGAGAGATAAACTTGGCAAAGGGTCCCGGGGGCTTCAGCCAGGAAGGTTAACCCCTGCCCCCACACTACTGTTGTGCCCTCTGTTGCAATTCCACTTTTTTTTAACCATCAGGAGAGTAGATCACAGATCTGCCATATCACTTTTTCAGTATTTGAGCCCCCTGTGGTGCCACTGACAGAAATATAATAAAAGGTCCAATCCTATCCAACTTCCTAAAGCCTATGGAGCCCCAAGATAGAGGAACAAATGTTCCACATCTCCCTCCCCTGCACCACCGTAGGACGCAGCGCATGCCCCATTGGCACAGCTGCATCAGCATAGGAACATTGGATAGGACTGGGCTCAAAATCAGCTTGTTTGCATGTGCTCCTGCACATGTGTTTGAAAGTGAGGGAAGTTATTCAGTGACAACACACTACTGGTGATGATCAGGTTGTGACTTCTTTCAGTATTTCAAACTATACAAAATCAACATCTTGAACTGATTTTTTTTTCCCCCCCTGCAGCTGAGTTGTAGTCTTCAATCCTGGAACACAGCTTCCCAGATTTTTCCTTTGTAGAGTTCATTCTAGATCAGGGGTTTCCAAAGTTTTTGGCAGGAGAGCCACATCATCTCTCTGACACTGTGTCGGGGGCCAGGGAAAAAAGAATTAATTTACATTTAAAATTTGAATAAATTTACATAAATTTACATAAATGAATATGTTAAAGTTGAATTTATATGACTGAATGAAGGTCTTGCAATCGCTCAAGGCCTATAAAAGGCCTTGCACAAAGCAAGGCTGGCCTTTCCTTTGCTGCCACTACTGCATCACAGACATGAAACTGAATGAATGAGGGAGCCCTCATCCCACAGCTCACACAAGAGGTCAAACAGTTGCCCTCACGCTGCGAGCAGTTGCGTAGGGCCAGTGTGGGCTTCAGCAAAACTCTGGAGGGCCAGAGGCTCATTGGAGACTGGGGGCTCCCTGAGGGCCGCATTGAGAGACCTTGAGGGCCACAAGTGGCACAAGGGCCAGGGTTTGGGCACCCCTGTTCTAGATACTACAAACTATATTTACCCAGCCAAACTGCCATTGTACAGGATTAAAGTTTTGGATCTGGCAAGATAAAACACTTAAGAGCCAATGCTTACATTATTTTCTCACATGGTTGCCTTTTCTATGTAGTTCGGTCCCATGTTAATACTAGACTGAAGAAGGGAGAGTGAGTGAAATGGGCAGATGATGTGCTTACTTTCCATGCCAGTCTATCCAGACCTCAGGGAACTGTGGCACTGACATGGAAGTAATCGCATCATTGCACCACCCCACACAGTTTCCTCTGGTTTCAAATTATACCACTGCATTGTGTGCCTAACCACAGAGAAGCAGCAACCAAGTTACAAAGGTAAGACTCAACCCATTGAAAAATATCTTGTATTCTGTACATCTTCAGCTTTTGCGCAACATGAATGTTATGTGTAAAACAGAGAAGGTAAACTGTTAACTTGACAATAATTTTAAGTAACTATAAGTGCACCTATAGTTGTGGCTGTGTTTTTTTAAAAAATGCCTTATTCTCCATTTAGGAGCTGAAGCTGCCCTCCTATAAAGGCCAGTCTCCTCAGTTAAATCTCAGAAGATATTTTGCAGACCTGATTGCCATAGTGAGCAATCGCTTCAGACTCTGTCCTGCCGCCCGACATCTTGCTGTTTACCTATTAGACCTTTTTATGGACCGTTACGACATATCGATTCAGCAGCTACACGTGGTTGCTCTTTCCTGCTTGCTTTTAGCAAGTAAGTATAATACAACTGTCTTAACCAATTGCAGTTCCTGACTCAGATGAGCAAGCAAATGTTTTCTTGAGCACTCCCTAACCCAAGTCATCATGAGGTCCAGTTTTGACTCACTGGGCCCAAGTTCTACAACCCCTGAACCATAATGACCCCTGAGAGATTAAAGTTCACAACAGTATTTTGTTCAGCATAATGTTTTGTACAAGTAAGGTTTGGTACTAAGGAATTTTTCCTATACATACACTGCTGCTACCTAAAGTTACTTCTGCTTGTTTTTACTCAGTGGACCACGTTCAGACATCCTGGCACAAAGCAGTGATCATTAAACCATCACTCTATGCAACATCTGCTAGATTCAGAAATGGGCATTCTTCCATGTGCAATGAGAGGAATCCTTCATAGGGAGCTGTCTTACAATGTCAGACCATTGGGCCAGCTAGCTCAGTACTGTTAACCCTTACCGGCAGGGGCTCTGTAGGATTTTGGACAGGCATTTTTCTCTGCCTTGTCTCAATATGCCAGGGATTGAACCTGGAATCTGCTGCCTGTAAAACATGTACTTTACCACTAAGCCACAGCCCTTCCTCCATTCTACTTCCTCTTGTGGTTTGAAACACGCCAGGATTAGCCACAGCATGCAAGCTGGTTGATCTTGATTTGTTCTAACCTGAGTTCTCCCAGCAAGCCATGCTCTGAAGCCACAGTTCATGATGATCTAATTGATCTTGTCTGGCTTTACATGAAATCTCGACATGGCCAGTGTTTTCGGTAAATGAGTATTTCCATTTTTAAAAAAGGAAAAAAGCATGCTTTTCATTTCGTATAACTACCACTAAATTTTCCCTTTCTCAATTAATTGTACTCTGTTCCCCTGATTCTATCTTTTGTACAACTTTGCAAAAATACATAGGATATTGGAGGACTGTAGGGGATAAGAATGGAGATAGGCAGCAATTACTATTCCATAGAGTTCCAATTCCATCCATGTTGTCTATATATTTGATCACGTACTATGGCAAGAATTACTCCCAGCAATTCTTATGGTTACTCTTAAAGGTTTTGACCGATAAATTTCACAATTGTTTGTATGGCCTATGGTGCTTGCAGAGGGTATAAGATCTAAAATTTTGAAAAATGGCAGCTTCCTGACCTTCTGGTTGTTGCCAATATCTGAACTCTTGTCATAACTTTTTTGCATTGCAAATGGATAGCAGTTAAAACAACCACCACCACCACCTTCACTTTGAGCGTTGTCTCTTCCAATTCTCTGTGGCTGCAATTCTAACCACACTTTCCTGAGAGTAAGCCCCATTGAACAAAATAGGACTTACTTCTGAGTAGACCTGGTTAGGATTGTGCCCTATGTGCGTAGCCACAATCTGCCTAATTGTTTTGTTGCGTATTAATGTTGTAATGGTATTTCACCTTCTCATTTCCCTCAAGGTAAATTTGAAGAAAAGGAAGACAGCGTGCCGAAACTGGAACAGCTAAACAGTTTGGGCTGCATGACTAACATGAATCTGGTATTAACGAAACAGAACTTGCTACATATGGAGTTGCTGCTATTGGAAACCTTTCAGTGGAACCTCTGCCTCCCAACGGCAGCTCACTTCATTGACTATTATCTTTCAATTGCTGTTCATGAATCGGATCTCCACGATGGATGGCCAATGGTTTGCTTGGAAAAGACCAAGTTGTATATGGCAAAGTATGCTGACTACTTTTTGGAGGTGTCGCTGCAAGGTGCGTTTTCATTGCTTTGTTCTAAAGACTCCATGATTAGTTAGTTACACAGCTAATCCTGTGTTTGACTTAACGGTGATCCTCCGATGTCTCTCCAGATCATGCATTTTTAAATTATGCCCCTTCGTTAGTGGCTGCTGCATGTATGGCTTCTTCAAGGATTATCTTGCGTCTTTCTCCCACATGGCCTGCACGACTCCACCGTCTTACTGCTTACTCCTGGGATTTCCTGGTGTCATGCATTGAACGATTATTGGTGTAAGTCTTTCTAATGGTTTCTGATTAGATTCAGTGTGTATTTAAGCCATGATACGGATGGAGCAAAAGGGGGAAAAAATTAAACATATGTGATAGCTTCATTTCACCTTGGTGGCCCACAGGGCTACCTGCTTTAAGAAGCTGACAACTACCATGTTTCCCTGAAAATAAGACCTACCCTGAAAATAAGACCTAGTTGTGATCAGGGTCAGGATGGGGGGGGGCAGGTGGAAAATGTGACCAGGAATGCTCAGTGCCCGCCACCTAGAAAGTGCCTGCTGTGCTGCTTTGGGCAGAGGACGCTGAGGAGGAGCTGAGGCGGGAAGCAGCAAGTGAGGCAACCCTGCCTACCAGGCTCTGAGGCTCTACACACGTTCCAGGGAGTAAGTCCCATTAACTATAAAGGGACTGACTTCTGAGTAGGCAGGCAGGCAGGCACCCTCCTTGGTGCTGAGGGGATACTTTTGTAAGGTATATTTTTATACATGAATGACTGTGGATTCTTGTACACTTAAAAAAAAAAAAACCTACCCCCAAAATAAGACCTAGTGTGTTTTTGAGCAAAAAAAAATAGTATCTTATTTTGGAGGAAACACGGTATGTTGCCATCATATTTATTTACAGATTTCTACCCAGCTTTCTTTCCCTCCCAGCCATTCAATAAACACAGTAGGGTTACTTCTGAGTAGAATGCACAGGCCTGCGCTGTTAGGCTTTCTACTCCTGTGCTTTGTTGCTGCACATTAAACGAAGTTTCAGCATATTTAAAGACATTTGTTTCATCAGTATAACAGGTACCATTCTGATCAGAAGCTTGCTGTATAGCCCACTAATCTCATTAAATCATGCTTGGAAAGTTCGCTGTTGCCTTAGGGCCCAGTCCTATCCAACTCTCCAGTGCCAGTGCAGCTGCAATGCAGCCCTGAGGAAAGGGAACAAACATTCCCTTACTCTGAGGAGGTGCCCATGACTGCAGGATGTAGCACATGCCCCATTGGTACATCTGCACCAGTACTGGAAAATTGGATAGGATTTGGCCCTTAATCTAGGAAGTTAAGCATATTCAAATCCCTTTGAAAATGATTAGGCTTAGGATATCAGATTTAACCTTCTTGGGACATTTTATGTCTTTTGAAATATTTAGCATTATTTGTATTTTTATACAGTGCCTCATCTTTCTTTCCTAATTGAAAATAAGAGAACTTGTATCAATTAAAAACAATATAAATCTAAAGCAACCCATTTAGTTATTTGATTTTTCTCTGTAAACCGCTTTGTGAACTTTTAGTTGAAAAGCGGTATATAAATACTGTTAATAATAATAATAATACTGTTAATAAAGCAACTAAACTACAAAAGAAAAAATATTGCAACCACAATAAAGAGGACTGCCAGACATACTCAAGTAACACTAACCATTTAAATAAAAGAGATAATAGTGCAATTCCTTGCATGCCTATTCCAAAGTGACCCCACTGTATTCAATGGAACTTACTCCCAGGTAAGTGTACATAGGATTGCAGCCCAAGGCTGCAAACCTATATGCTTTCTGTGAGTAAACCCCAGTACCAAAGTAGGATTTACTTCTAAGAAAACATACATAGATTATGCTGTAAGTCAACTAATGGTTTGTTGAAAAAGATAGGTTTATAAAGTCCAGCACAGAAGTGTCAGTCCTGATCACAAATGGGCTGGGTGGCACAAAGGCTGTCACAAGCTACTACCAATTGCATTTTCAGTGGCAATGGCACTCGCAATAAGAATTCCCAATATGACCTCACAAGAAAGACAGATATAGGGCAAGGTTAACCAAGACATTTTGCTGTCTGAGGGCCCAATCCTATCCAGTTTTCCAGCACTTATGCAGCCATAAGGTAAGGGAACAAACATTCCTTTACCCTGAGGAGGCTTCCGTGACTACCCCCCACCAGGAAGGGGGTGCAGAATATGCATCATTGTCACGGCTGCATCTATGCTGAAAAGTTGGATAGGACTGAGTTCTCAGGCAGACAAAACAGTGCCACACAACCAGTGCCAGCTTGCTAACTGCCAGGCAACTCAGGCTCCTAAAGATCTAGGGCAGGGGTGCTCACACTTTTTTGGCCTGAGAGCTACTTTGAAACCCAGCAAGGCCCAGAGACCTACCCTCCAGGGGGGGCAACTTGGGGGGTGATGAGAAGTGGGGTGACTCCATGTGTGGGGCCATGGGGAGGGGTTGGGGAGCCCTCCGGGGGGCAACTTGGGGGTGATGGAAGTGGGGTGACTCCATGTGTGGGGCCACGGGGAAGGGTTGGGGAGCCCTCCAGGGGGGCAACTTGGAGAGGTGATGGGAAGTGGGGGGACACCAGGTGTGGGGCCACGGGGAGGGGTTGGGGAGCCCTCCAGGAGAGCAACTTGGGGGGGTGATGGGAAGTGGGGGGACACCAGGTGTGGGGCCAGGGGAGTGGCTGGGGAGCCCTCCAGGGGGGCAACTTAGAGGGGTGATGGGAAGCGGGGGGACACCAGGTGTGGGGCCAGGGGAGCGGCTGGGGAGCCCTCCAGGGGGGCAACTTGGGGGCAACTTGGGGGCAGCCCCACACCCTCTTCCCCGCCCACCCATTGATTGAAAGGGGTGGGAAAGAGCCCTGGAGCTTCCCGATTGGCCCGCCATGTTGAAAGGGGCGGGAATGAGCCCCGGAGCTTCCCGATTGGGTGGCGGGCCCGATTGGGTGGGCCTGCCACCCAATCAGGAAGCTCCGGGGCTCATTCCCACCCCTTTCAACATGGCGGGCCAATCGGGAAGCTCCGGGACTCTTTCCCGCCCCTTTCATTGATTGAAAGGGGCGGGAAAGAATCCCGGAGCTTCCCGATTGGCCCGCCATGTTGAAAGGGGCGGGAAAGAGCCCCGGAGCTTCCCGATTGGCCTGCCACCCAGCATTGGCCTGGTCCCTTTGAACATGGCGGACGGGAGGCTCGGTGCGCGATTGACCGGATTTTGCTTCGTGATCGACCGGTCGATCGCAATCGACGTCTTGAGCACGCCTGATCTAGGGCTTCAGCCTATGTCATTTTTATCCCACCATTCCTTCAAGCATGGTTTATGTAAGTCAGCCCGTCCCCTTTTCCTTACAACACCCCTCTGAAGTAGATTGTGCTGGGACTTGGGGATTTATGTTGCTTCATGTCTGACTGGGAATCTGAACCCAGGTCTTTCCAATCCAAGTTCTGACTACATTGCACAATGCCTACCACCAACCATCAAACTGATGGCTGCATTCAAGATCTTCAAGGGCAGTCCCATGTAGTACACATTGCAGTATTCCAACCAAGATGTTACCTATGCATTAATAACTGTCACCATGTCTTTCTGAGCCAGGTGTAGGAACAGCTGGCACACCAGCTGAAACTAGTTAAAGGCATGACAGCCTTCAGGTGTCCTCTCCAGGAGCAGAGCTATGCTCAAGAGCATTCTCAAACTGCAAACTTGTTCTTTCAAGGGGAGTGCATCGCCATTTCAAACAACCTGACATGTTACATTTCTCCTGATTAACTTGAAATGCTTTGCAAAAAAAAAATGAAGGAACATAAACTAAACTGTGCCTAGATGTTCCCCCCCCCCCACACACACACACAATTTTTTTTTAAATCAGTTGAGTTTTGGTGGTTATTACACCAAGACACATTCACAATGTTAAGTGCAAATATTTCTATGGTTACTATTTTAAACCTTTGAAATGAAGTACTGATGCTTCCAAAATTGAATTTTTTTTTTGTTTTTTAAGAACTGCTTCATCATCACAGTCTCACACTGAGGCTGCAATCCTAACCACACTTTCCTGAGAGTAAGCCCCATTGAACAAACTAGGACTTACTTCTGAATAGACCTGGTTAGGCTTGTGCCCTGATTGTTCTACAAACAGTGCATTGCTTGTTTTGAGGTGATGTAATGTAAGTGAGACAGAACACTGATACCTACTACCATAATCTGTTACTAATGAAACTGTCACTGTGATCCAGAGTGCCCTCAATGGTGTTCTGCTTACAAATGGGTATCTTTCGACTCCCCTTTCCAGTAGCAGCCATCCCTCAAGGTAGGGGGAGAATCCATAGTGATGCCATAATTGGAGTAAGCGGCTGCTATTAAAAAGAAATCTTACTCGCCCTTTTAGGCACACCATGAATGTTTTTCACACTTGCACACTGGGAAAGGGCTGTGGAGAGGGGGTTGGATCTCAGCCTCCATAAGACAGAATAAAATAAGTTTTATTTTCTAGTGCCCATGATAATGACGTAAAAGAAGCCAACAAGCAAAAAGGACAACATGGTTCTCAGGCTTCGCAACATGGTTTATTTGAAGCAACTCAACCTCCGCAGCAGGCACATCTCCAGCAGGCCATACCTCAGTATGTTCAAGCACATCAAACTCCGCTGCAGTATCCTCAAACAACACCTCAACAAAACTGTCAACAGATTGTGTCATCGAGTCATGCGTCGTCTTACCCTCTGCAGACTTGCCCAGCTGGTTTACAAGGTGGTGTTCAGGCTCGAGGTCCTATGCAGACTGCTGCTGGAGTGTCACTAGCTGTACCCATAGAAATGAAGCCATGCTTAAGTGTTTCCTACAACCGAAGCTACCAGCTTGCTGGTCGTTACCCTTGTATTACTCCCTGCTTTGAGAGGTGATAACTACACATTCAGCAGAAACCTATATGCTGTAAGTGTCACATAATGAGGAGGGCAGTAACAAGGCAGTCTTCTTCACAGAAAGGAAATGGTTGGAATTTTACTTTCCTCAAACAGTTGCTCCATCACAAATAGCAAAGATAAGAGCGTATCAGAAATGTTTGTCTGAGAATGATGGCAGAAATACTTCTGGCACACACACATTCTGTTTCACCTCAAACCTGTTGAGAGACAGCTGCACTGACTTAAGGCTTGTCTTCTCATGGTGAGGAAAGATGCAGCGTGGTTTTGGAGAAAAAGCAGCTTCTCAACACCTCCATTCAGTATTGAAGAAGACACTGAAGTCCACCAAGTGCCATGCTTCCCCAAAAGATGGAAAAGCCATGTGGGAGAGAAGAGAGAACTCTTGGTGTGTAGATCCACATGCTCGTGGGTGAAGCTTTGTGTTATGTCCTTGGTTATCTTTATATGTTGTGTAATTCAATGTACTGTTTTCTTTTTTGAAACCATTTAAAGGCAAATTGTCATACTAACTCAGGGAATGATCAGAAACTACTGTGATACTGGTGTACACCATTTAAGTAGTTATCTTGGGTTCTCTTTTGCTCAGGGTAACTACAGTAGCAAATACCAAAGGGAGTTCATATACTCATTCAGACTACTCCCTTCATCCAAAAGTGTGCTTTCAAAAGAGACAGAGAATAATGTGCTTTACCCCCCCCTTTTAAAGTGGAGCCAATATTGTACTGTAGCTGATGGAGTACTTTGATTGCTCCTAGTTTATGCAATCAGAGTCCAAATAGTTCTAATTTTTCATTGTATGAATTCGCAGTTCCTTGTGGGGGTGGCAAAAGGTACCACTCAAATGCTTACACAAAATGCAAGCATGTGCATGGCAATGGCAGAGTGGGTAAGAAGAAAAAATTGAAGTATCCAGATTATATGAGGACAGTTTTCTATTGCTAAAAGTCTGTTAGCAGGATGTACTTTCATATTAGGAGTGAATCCAAAATATTTATTATGGTGTGAACCAGAAAGTCACACTAGTGGTGCTAATTACATAACTGTCACAGAATTGTAATAGTTTCTAGTGGTTTGTTTAAATTCATACCCTCAGCTCCTACCCAATGCAGAATCCCTTGAGTGGGGAAGGAGAACAGTGGCAAAGAATGTTTTAGGAGACTTCTCCAGCTTACAATTTTAAGACATTATTTGCCTATTTGATGTAGACTTGAGAAGGAATCCATGGAGTAATAGATTGAGAGTGAATTATATGGCCTGGGGTTATGTTAAACATTTCAAAAGAATAGCAAGGGTGGGTATGGGGAAAACAGAAATATAAAAGTTGTGTTAATGACATTTTCCAGGGAAGAAGAACCATTCTAAGCTATGTGGCATTTGGAGGAACATGCCACTGCTTGATCTACAACAGTTCTTCAAAAGCTAGACATGCTGTAGGAAAATATTATTTAATTTAGAGGAGAAGCAATCCTCTGTATTGGTAATGGCAGTTTTTTTTTTATACTACGTATTTTCAGGGTTGTCTTTTTGACTGAAATATTTGGGGATGCAGGATTGGAGAATGTAATCTGAAAGGGAAAGATATTCATCTCAGTTTTCAATACTAAATATAAAACACTTCACTGTCTGACTACCTCAATAATACTTTGAATGTACAGTCTTGTGGCAATCCATGACTTGAAATAACAGCAAGTTGCTTCTAAAGTTCTTATATTGGCTTCACTTTTATCCTCATAATTACTAATACATCAGAGGAGTCTCCTGTAGGCCTTTACACTCAGGCAGTAGCTAACAATTAACACTGGAATTAGCAGGGAAGGGTAATCTGTCTAGTTAAAACAGCAAAGCCTACATGTAATGGGGTATTTTATTTGTATTTAAGTCATTAGACTTTAACTGTTAAAAGAATACACTATACAACACTATTGGGGGTTTTGTTTTGGTTTTTATAATTTATTATTTAGCCTTTTGAGTTTGGCATTTATACTGAAAATGGAATATGCATTATGAACCAGTTGCAGTTTGTTTTTTTAAAACAGATGTGGTCAACCACCACTGAGTCTACACACTACTTGAAGTTCCTGTTGCAGGAATTAAAATGTGTGTTTCACAGTCATGAGAGAGAAATATCCACAACAAAGGAATCTGGATGAGTGCTATGCACTCTTCTTAAAAATAAAACTAGTTTTGAGTAATTCTTTCTAATTCTATTTGTGTGCGTGCGTGTGTGTGTACAGACTCAATTAAAGAAACAAATGGAATTCATCAGGGCACTGCCACTACAACTCATCATAGCAGACTTTGTATTTCTACATCTGATTGTAATACTAACAAAAAGGCAGGCAATGAAGCAGGAAACAGTATAAAAAGAACCTGTAATGAAAGTCAGTCTACTGAGACATCATCTTCTTCTGCAAAAGCGGAAGGGAAATGGGGAGGTTGTGTATACAAGTCTGTGAACACTGAATCGCCATTAGCAAACCATAAACTGAAGGAAAAAGGAAATATTTACCTAGCATGTAATTTGTCAAACTCCTTGCCACCTGATATAGGTGTTTTTTAAAGAGGATTGGACAGATTTATGGAGGAAAAGTCTATTGCAGGTAACAAACCAACTATATGCAACCTCTGGGTTTTAGAGGTAGTCTATCTCTGAATGCTGGGTGCAAAGGAATGGCAACAGGACGTGGATATGTATTGCCTTGAGTGCTCACTGAGACATCTGGTGGGCCACAGTGAGGAATGGGAAGCTAGATTGGCCCTTGGTCTGATCCAGCAGAGCTTTTCTTATGTTCTTACTGTTTTATACTAGCCAGGCAGCCCAATCCTAATGGGGGTACAGCAGCACTGAAACAGCCATCTCTGTATCCCATGGGAGCAGGGAGGCAACCAGAAGCTTCTTTGAGGTAAGGGAACATTCTATCTTGTGTTGAGTCCTGGCAGCTGTTATGGGCCTATTCAAATCTGCAACAGCTCACTTGCTGGCACAGAACCTTGTAGCCATGTGTAGGGCTTTCAGGCCTAGGACGGGGGATAGGATCAGCTAGCAGCTAGCAGCAGGTAGGATCAGCAGCAGCTCTCCTCTGCTTTGCTGCAAGTCATAAAAAGTGATTGAATGCATTGATTGAAGAATGTATTCTCTGCTTTGCTGTGTCACAAAGTATCGGCCAATCTTGTAGAAACACTGGAATCCTTATGGAATGCAGTTTCTCAGCTTGTTCCCCCCCCCCTTTCCTTTCCTTAGGATATTTAGGTTTTGCCTTTATTCATCATGACCTGCTATTTTGATTTTATTCACTTGTCATTTCAAAGAACATTAGCATCATTCAGGGCAAAGGGACAACTGTAGGATTCCCTGCTCTCGTCCTCCCCCCGCCCCCCCCCGCAGGGCCAATAGGGAGTTTTAGGACCCAGGAGACACCCTCTCAAACAGCAGGGGCTGTGTGCTTTCCGCATAGCAGTACAGTACAAGGAATCTTCTTTAATACTGTTACTGTATACTTAGTACAGGCGTACCCTGACTTTCATCCACTTGACTTCCACTGCTTTGCTCTTTCAGTCGCTTTCAATTATTACCATATTTCAAATTTTGTCCATGTTTTCCTCCTTTGTTCGATGTCATCCAATCTTCCACGTTTGTCAATATTATGTTTATTTTTCTTTTATTTATTTAGGTTTTGCACACATTTGCATGTGTTATATACTGTCGTTATTTATGTTTTTCAATGGCCAAAATAAATTTGCAAGCTAAATAAGGCTATGCTTTGGCATTCATCCATTTTTAGCTTTCATCTCTGCTCTGGTCCCTAACCATATGAAACTGCAAGGGGTTGCTGTTGTACTAGCTAATCCACACAGAACTACTTCTCTGCAGAGCATTAATGGAGAGAAGACTGCTCTGTTGGGGGGGAGGGACAGTGAAGACATGCCTCCTCCCTGCAGCAGCTCAATAGTTGCCTCCCTGATGCTTTAAACTGAGTCTGTCTTGTGCAGGCATTCCACTGACTGGCAGTGGCTCTCAAGGGTTTCAGAATTTTTCTCTGCTCTACCTAGAAATGCTAGTGATGAAACCTTTTGCATGTGAAGCATGTGCACTACCTCTGAGCTACACTTCCATTCCCTTTAGATGTAGAAACGCTTTTCAAGATTTTAGACTTCAATTATCTTTGATCCTGCTTTCCTTATATTGTCTGTGTATATGTAAGCGTAAACTATTAAACGCTCATCAGCATGATTTGAGAGCACAAATTTCTAATGAATAACTAGCTTTATGACTATAATGAATCAGTCATATAAAACATTTGAAACTTAGTTAAATGAACTAATCAGATGCTTTCCAGAGGGTTCTAGCGCCTGGGGCAACCTGCCCTTTTCCACCCCCAGGCCCCTGACCCAGAAGTAACTTCGGTGACATAATTGTCACCGCAGTTACTGCTGTGCATCTACCTCCTCCGCTCCACCTTTGAAAAGTGGGGGAACAGAGGAGGCAGCCAAGGCCCTGATGGAGCCTTCCGCACCGCTTCCAGCAGCCCCATACCACTCAGACCCCTCCACATCATTTACGAGTGGCACGGAAGGCTCCGTTGGGGCCTGGGAAGCAGCATGCATCTCCTCCAAAATTGGAGGAGGCATCTGCAGCTTCTGCGCTGCTCTGAGGGACACCCTCAGATGTGGAAGAGGGGCATCCAGAATAGCTGCCGGAGAGGCAACAAGGTGCTGCTTCTGCAGCAGCGATTTAACATCGAACTGGGGCTACCCCCTCTTCCTTCCTCCTTTATAGGAGACAAGACAGTGGCCTAGAGAGGCAGTGTGATGGGAGATGCTCTAGGCCACCCTCTTGTCTCCGCCAGAGGATAGGAAATGGGTGCCTTAGAGCATCAGTGTGGAGGGAGTCACAATTCCCAGCATGCTGCCTCTCTAGGGAGCCAGTTTCCTATCCTCCTATAAAGGAAGAGGGGAGAGGGGGGGTGACTCAGTTTGGCACTGAATCTCTGCTGCAGCGGCAGTAGCTCTCTGCCTCTCCAGCAGCAATTATGGGCAGCCCTCCTCCGTCGGAAGATTTTTTTTTTCAAAGGGAGAGAAGCCACTGGAGCTGCCAGCTTCTTTCTTCTTTGAAAAAAAAGACAAATGGGAGGCAAGGGAGCGAGGCAGGCTATGGCACCCATGGAGGGTCGCCCGGGGCATTTGCCCCACTTGCCCCTTTCCATGTACATCTCTGGAACTAATCTTGCAATACACAATACATACTTGCAGGGTATGTATTTTCTAAAAATTGTTAATCTATTAAAAGTTTAATCTAGTTTACTGTGGCAGGAGCTAAACAAAATACATTTGAATTATTTTTTAGAGTGATTTTCAATATATTCACAAGAAAGTAACATAGGGCGCAATCCTAACTTGTGCTGGAACAGGTAAGCCAGTAGGCTTACGCTGTATCCAGCGCAGGATTGTGACCAGCGACGGCTTAGCCAGAGGAAAGAGGAAACTTTTCCCCTTACCCCTGGGTAAGGGCTGCTGGCCACAATGGGTCTCCTCGGACTTGCACCATCTCCTGAGGTGGCACAAGTCCAAGGAGAGCGGAGCGGCTTGAAGCCACTCCATTCTCCCCAGGGACGGGGGTTGGGATCCAACATAACGGCCGGATCCCAGCCCCGCCTCCCTCTCCTCGCCCACCTGCCCCCAGGGCCGCCCATAGCCCTCCCTCCCCCTGCCCAGGAACACCTTCCTCTCTCCTCCTCCCCGCCCCACCACGTCTACCTTTTTTGCTTGCATCTGCCCTGCAGGGCTGATGCAAGCACCGGAGGGGATGCTGGCATGGAGGCGTCTGTCAGCCTCTCAGTGGCGTCACTAGGATTTGCGTCACCCACCCGTGCGTCACCCGATGCGACCCACACCCCCTGCACGACGCCACTGCAGCCTCTGCAGGCTAGCGCTTCTCGGAGCGCTGACCTGGCTTCCCCTCGAGGAGGCGCAAACATGCTTTATGGCTTTAAGGCTAAAAGTTTGGATTGCACCCATATTTTGCATGTAAGTTGACATATCAGGATTCTTTAAGAGAATCCCTGGAAAAACAATATGAATCTCTAGCTATATATTCAAGTTTTCTTTCTAATGGTATATTAGTGGAAATTTAGACATCTTCATCAGCAAGCATCTCATGGTAGTAATGACTGTAATGACTGCCTGATTATAGAAGAACATTTATTACTACTTACTGAAGATGGATCAAAGATGCCAAGTAGATCCAGACAGATAATATGTTATTTGGGTAAGAATGAATATACACAGCAAGAGCAAATTCCGTATTAGGGACCTCTGAAGAATGAATCCCTGTCTGATAAACAGCCTCAGTTATTGACTGAACGTTTAGATATGGCATCTGGATAGGAAATCCTGTAACCTACAAAAATAGAATTCTAAGTTTTGAAAGAACCAACAAATGTATTCCTAGTAGTACTACTGAAAGCCAAAATAAAGTTATAGCTACTGTAATCAGTACCTTAACTCACTTATCAGAAATGTATTTTTATATTTCAGCTGCTGTATCAATTAAAACAAGGGGTCCTATTGAAAGGCTGTATTAATGAATGCTCTGAAAAAAGGAATTATCATCTGATGTAAATGTAGGCCATTATGTAGGCTCATAGGTAGGCCATTCAACATTGGGTCAAGTCCTGCTTCTTAAGCTAAAATTTACTCATAGGTGAAGTCTCCCCTTAGCATTCCAGGTTGGAAAAGGTCAACAAATAATTAATTTCCAACTATCTTGTTCCCTGCAATACTGTGTTTAAAGGAAAGGAACACATTCAGTTCACTTATGAATCAGATACACGGTTGAAGTTTTCAGGATTTACGTCACTACAGTATAGGAAGAATAACTGCCTATCTAAAAGAACAGAAATTCATAAGGTCAGATTTTCTCCCCTGATAGTCAAGCAATCATTCAACAATGGGATAGCCAAAAGGAGTACATTCCATTAAGAGAACAAATTAACCATACCACTCACTCAAATACCCCAGTAGCCATCTTTACCTAGTGCTTAAGGACTCTCTGGAGAACCCTGTACCCAAATGCAGCCTCATCTGTCTATTTTGTTAAAAGTATGAACTGAAGCCCAAGCAGCTATGTCTTGTTTTGATTCTTAGTTTGTTCCTTCATTTTACCTCTGAACCCTTGCCTCCTTAGCTCTAACTCCTGGTTGCATCTCCAAACTCTATGGCCTGGCTCTGACTTCCACTCAATGGCTGCCTATAGCTTGGCCGTGGTAGCCAGTATCCAACCCCACTTACCAAGTCTAAGAAAAAATTGGTTCCACATAAGCATGGCAAGGGCTGTATTTCTTCTAGTGGCAGCTTTTCCTGGACTGTCACTTGGGAATGTCCAGAAGAAAGGAGAAGGGCATTTTAGCAACAATAACAAAGCATAAGCACTGACCCAATAATGTTCCAGAATAGGCTCCATAAAAGTTTCTTCTTTTTCTGCAGTGATGCTTCCAGTTCTAAGCTCTAGCTTTGGAAGAATTTGTCGCAAGACACTTGTACACTGCCGATGCCACCGAGTTGGCTGTCGGGATCGCCATTCCATAATTTTATTTCTTAATGTCTTTTCAATTCTGCTTTAAAAAAAAAACTAATGAATAATTAAATTATTTTATATTGTATTACCTATTGTTGCATCATTGAATGTTCATGAACAGCCTAACTACGGATGGAATGAAACTCAGCAACACAGTATTTATGAAGTGTTCAGATTCTCCAAGGAAAGGAAAAAGTCAATTTGACTGGGAAGGTCTAGCTAGAAGAGGAATTATAGCAACAGAAGAAGATGCTGAATGTAAAAGATCCAAGGGCTTTGCCTTTTGAGCAGCACTGTGGCCAGTTACAGTCTAATAGAAGAAAATATCAGCCCAATCCTATCCACACTTTCCTGGGAGTAAGCCCCGTTGACTCTAATGGGATTTACTTCTGAGTAGACATGAATAGGATTGGGCTGCCAGTGAGGTGAGGAGTAATGTTCACCTCCTTCCCTCAGGACTAAAGTTGACAGATGGGCTTCTTTTATTACTTAAGTTCAACAAGAAGGATTAATAAAATGGTGCTAGAATAATAACATACAATTGAACCTCTAAATGCTGAACTTTGTTGTTCAAAGTTGTTACCTGTTCTGCAGCTCTTCTACTAAACTTTCATTAGTAGGGGTATAATATAGTTCTTCTGGCTGAAATAGAGTACAGAGATAGTGTACAACACTGTAAAATACACATACATACTAAATGGAATAGGTATTTTGAGACAATCAAATTTTTCAATACTGAAAATGAAAAGTGTTCTATCTTAAGTAGTCAAAAGCAGTGGCATTTGTGCTATTTCTCTGCCTCCTTCTCCCTCAGAAACCTCTCTGAGGCCACCAAAAAGCCACTCCTGAGGATTGTGGAGCCCTCAGGAATTAATGTGGGATGTGATGTAGCGACGATTGTGGGAAACTGCCAAAAAAATATACAGAGCAGATCAATAGCATGGGGAGACTTAAATAGTGTGAGCACCATTGTGCTTGCACTTCTTAGGATATAACAGAGTACTTCGTTGCTGAAAAACATCCGTCTTTTCCCAGATAACATATTGATTTTTCATAATATGGCTTCAGAATGAATATCGCTGACAGTGATTTTCTTTTCCTTGTGTTGCAAATTGTGATAAACAGAGAAGTAGAGAAGAACAAGTGCTGATAAAAGGTGTAATGAGAGCAGACCGGTAAAATGGATAATTGTTGCCTGACAAGCATATGTACATCTGTCAGCAGGCAGACCTCTGCGTTCTACACTAGCTGAAGTTTCCAAACTGTTTTCAGAGGTAGCCCATGTAAAGCACATTTCAGAGAAGAACCATAACTCAGGGCCAAATCCTATCCAACTTTCCAGCACTGATGCAGCCATGCTAAAAGAGCAAGCACTGCATGCTTTGGTTGGGGGGGGGGCAGTCACAGATGTTTCCTTAAAGTAAGGGAACTTTGGGCCCAATCCTATCCAATTTCCCAGTGCCAGTGCAGCTGTGCCAATGCGGTGTGCTCTGCATCCTGTGGTGGGGAGGCAGCCACAGAAATCTCAAGGTAAGGGAACATTTGATCTCTTAACTCTGGGCTGCATTGCAGCTGCACTGGTGCTGGAAAGAGGATAGAATTGGGCCCTTTGTCCCCTACCTCGGGGCTGCCTTGCAGCTGCACTAGAAATCTGGATAGGATTGGGCCCTCAATGACAGAGCACAGACTTTTCATGCAGATGGTTCCAGGTTCAATCCTCTGGGAAGAGCTCAGAAAAGACCTCTGAATCCCCAATTATATATCCTCCCTCCCATGGGAATTTAGAACTGTCTGAAAAATTAGTTACCTGAACAGTCTGTGTTTTTGCATTCTGAATATTGTATGGAAGCAACTGTTTCCAAAGACCTTCCTTTGAAATATCAAAATTGACACACATTGGTGAGCTGTTTTGCTGTATGTTGAACCAGACCTATGAAAATATTAATGCAAAATATGTAATCACTCTAAAGAAAGTCATTTGAGATCAGAAAATATTCTAAAATACTTCCTAATCTGGCAAAACAGAGAAGTAAATGTTTATTAGAAGCCAAAACGTTTACAGTTCCATCAGAATTAAAGGAGAGGAAATTCAAAAGCCACAAACAAAAGCCTGAAGCAACCAAAATGACAAAACCTTAAGCGAGATTTCAACTTCTCCAAAACTCTTCATCAGTCTCAGTGCTTAAAAAGGGGGAGTATGGGCATGGTGCAATAGCCATAAAAAATCTGCAATTTATACCAGTCTTCAGATGGGCTACAGGGGAAGTTAAGTAGACTCATGTGGATTAGCTTCACTAGATGCTAGATTAGTGCTAGATTCACTAATCACCTCAGGTTGCAGCTGAGAGTATTTCAGGGCTTCTTCGATGAAGAAGAGACAATAATGATTGTTCCTCCATCTTTATAAAATATAAAATTTGCAGTTACTCTCTTTTGTTCACAGCATAGATGACCTTAGATGACTCAGGCCCTAATCCTATTGGGGCCTTGAGCTGCTGGAACTAGCATACCGGCAGTATAAAATTCTTTACAGCCAGGCCACTATTGCATGCTGCGGGGCTGCTACAATGAGTACCAGTAAGTTGACAGCAGTGTGGGCCGTGGGAGGAGAAAGGGAGTAAACCCCCTTTGGGGTTTGGGGGGAGGAACCAGGGGAGGAACCAGTTTGGGGGGAGGAACCAGGGGAGCCTGCTGAGGGATAGAATGGGTGAATCTCGTGGTAGTTACGGAAGACAAATCTTATCCTCTCTTTTTGAAACCTCCCTCCTTGCATATATGCCCAAAAATGACTATCATATGTTCGAGGAGACCCATCGGCTGAGAGATAAGTAAAAAATATTGTAACTTACCTCATGCAGGCTGTCTAATTGCCCTCACCCCAATAACATGCAGTGTACTCTGTTGGTATGGCTGCATGCTATAATATGGTGGGGAATAGGGCAGTAACTCACTCAGGGTCAATTGTCACGTGATGTGTCATACTCACACACAAATACCAAAATGGAGAGCACACGCATCTTGCATTCCGAATGGAGCACACCTGTTTGAACTGCTGTGCGTTTAGCAAAATACATGGAAGCAGTCAGGAATGGCATTAGGGGTTGGCCAGGTTAGGCAATTGACAAAGGCCCACTCCCAACAGAGAATGTACCTGACAAGGCTAACCCTTGAAACCTCAGTAGTGAAGGCAGTGTTAGTTCCAACACACCAATGGGTGGACAGAGGACAAAGTGGGAGGCCCAGGGCAAGGCTGTGACCCAGGGCCTAGCAGCTAGGACTCAGCCACCCAGAACATATGAAAGTCTTAACAGTGGAATTGGAGATGGAGTGGATGATGGATTGGATGAGGACTGATTAAATCCAGGCAGATGTATTAGTGTATTACTGTATACAAGACAGATGTATTATCAGTGAAGAGTCCTGCCACTGCTGCTGAATCCACACCCTCCCGCCACCTCTCTGCCATCTTCCTCCCCCTCTCCACCCAGTTTCACCCCTTCCTGCCCCTCACTGCTCTCTCCACATACCACCTCTGCTTTACCTGGTCCAGAATCATTAGTGGCATTGCAGCACTGCTGCGGCTTGCACCAGCACACTTGAAATTTCACCGACAGAGCACTGCAACCATTTTGTGACAGCAGAAGTGCCTTCCACTGTCGCAATGCACTTCACCAGGCAGCCTGATCCTCAGTAGGATTGGACTGTTGGCAGTATTGCCACTGCAAAATTCCACCATTTGGGGAAGTGAGGAGGGCACAACCATATATTACATTCTACTTAATTATGAATACTTACATTTTCCCAACTTAACAAGCAATCAACACTCTGTAGAGGGCAAAATGCATCAAACTGCTTATAGCACTGGCCGCTGAGTGGATTCCACAAAAAATACTCTCCATTTTCTTGTGTTGCTACATAAGCCACTTTCCCCTAAATTTGTAAAAGTAGATGCCATTTTAATTCACTTCTCAAATACAAAAGAAACTGTGATTTATATTCTAACACATTGAAAAAACTTCACTGATTAGTTAACAATTTGATGTACTTTTTAATAGCAATCATTCTATACATCTTATCCACATAGATACTGCTCTTGACTTTCAGTAAGGGAGAAATTAAAAGCTAGGGCCATGTCAGGGCAGGGCAACAGCATAGGGGTCTACAACATTAGATCAGATTGCTCCGGAATGGCCTCTGCTTTGTCTTAGTGCTAGGGCAGGCAATGAAGCAGGTTGGCTGACTTCTAGAGTGATTATAGAGAAAAACTCTGAACAAATCCAACTGAGCACATTTTTAAGCTCACTTTACAGCCAGTCAGTGGCAGTGAAGGAGGTGTTTTTCTCTGCCACCATCATCTCTGCAAGAAGCCATCCAATTGAGCTTTTCTGAGTAGTTTGGGGCCTGCTCCACTTGGTTCCTTTGGGGAATGAGTAGAAGTGCACAGCAAGCCACTGTGTTGAATTTGTGAACACTTTGTGGATGAAATTGCTTCATTTATACATTTCTTTTTCAGATACAAAAGGCGAGTGCTTTGCTAGGTGAGACAATCATCTTCGTGGGGCTCAGCCTTGTTTCAACAGGCTCCCAGACTACATCTCTGGGCAGCAGGCTAACAGCATGCTGTTTTATGTCAGTACTGTGGAAGCTCCCCTTGTGAATGGTCCCAGTCCCTACCCTGGCACAAGAGGTCCTTTCAGTTGGGGAACTCAAATCTTTGCTGTATAGGGACATGTGTATTTACAGGGCTGCCCTCTTCCATAGCAGCTGTGGTCAAAAACAGGTACAGGTTGAGCCTACCCACCCATGCTTTCTTCCTGAGATACAGAAAGACCTCTGGAGGTCCTTGAAGGGCACTTTTGGTTTTTGGCTAAAAACCAGGCCTTCTAGGACCTCTGGTGGCCATTCTGAGGCCCGTGGAGATTGCACGTGGCCTCCACAGGTCTCAGAAGAGCCACCAGAGGCGAACGGAGCAAGGCTCTGGTTGCGTTCAGAGCTTGGTGGTGCCTGAAATTTGTGTGATTTGGTTTCACGTGGAATTCGGTATCCATGAGGGGTCCAAGAACAGAAACTTCGTGGATAACAAGGATCCATCTGTATCTCTTTGCATGTGTTTGAGTAAATGGCATAAGGTGATCTGATCCCTGGGTGCTGGGATTCCTAGCAGTCCTCTGCTTTTGCTCTTTTGCTGCTTACACTATAGTAACTCCTGTAGGGGAAGAGAGTGTTATAGCTCCCTTGTATCATGTGTTTTGTGTGCAGTGTGTTATTCAGGCATTTCCCCATGATTGGCAGTTACTGACTGCAGTAATCATTCCTAGGGGCCACCAAAGGGGGGGGGGGCAATCTTCCCAGTACTGGCCACTCATTAGACCTGTCTCTGCTCCCTGCTCAGTTCATCCTGCTTCTCTGGCCATTGAGGCTGGTCAGAGTGAGGCATTGAGGCTGGGTGATTTGCTCCTTACATGTTGGGCTGATTATCTATTTCCCTCTCCATGGATGCTGAAATGTATTAAGTTTTCCATGGACATTTGCAGAGTTACTGGGAGAGATGCGCCAATGTGTCATTGCTTGAGTTCTGGTTTTGCTCATCCCCCCCCTTGTGCTGGACAGGTTTTGAATACAGCAGTCATTCTGCTGATGTACCACCATTGTTACTGCACTTCAGGCACTGTATCAGTATTGGAAAAGGCCATAACGATCACCAAGGATTATTTAATGTGAAAGTTGAAACCACTTGCTATCCAAAAACAAAAAAAAATATTCCTTATCTGTCTACAAAATTGTTTTGTACTTAAACAAATAATCTACAAACTTATTAATTATTTATTAACAGTATTTATATACTGCTTATCAACGGAAAGTTCACAAAGCGGTTTACAAAGAAAATCAAACAAAGAACTAATGGCTGCCTGTCCCAAAAGGGCTCACAATCTAAAAGGATGCAAAAGAATACCAGCAGCCAGCCACTAGAAAAGACAGTGCTGGGGTGAGGCGGGCCAGTTTAGAGCAAATAACTTTAGAGCTATTTGACATTAGCCTGTATGTGTCTCTTACCATGGTGATGGTTATGTATTTTATTCTGTTTCACTTATTATGTAGTTTACACATTTTTATGGGGAATTACACAGACAAGGATTTTAAATACTTTGCTGCACTTACATCTAACACAGATGTTCCTAGCAGCACCCATGCTTTCTTCCTGAGATACAGAAGATAGTTACATAGAAGCACTGCATGTTCTTCTTTATTGCCAACACCCAAACCAATGCAATGCTATGGAAAAGTAGAAGAGGATAATTTATATATATATAATGCTTTATTTATTTATTACAGATACAGGTAAGGAAAATTGGATAGACTTAGGGCTAGGACTACATAGGTTACACAGGAGGGTGGTGGCCATCGATTACAACAAACATTAATCCAAACGAAATTAATAATCAATACAAAAATTATCATATTCTTTAACCCAACTGGTTAATACTTTAACATTCCATATTTTTCCTCTAACCTTATCTATCCCATCATAAAAAAAAAACACTTCAAACTTTTACTTATACACTCTTCTTACCACTAAAGAGGATAATTTTTTTTGAAGCAGTGCATTTTTAATTACTACACAAAATTACACTATAGTCAGATTAGCACAAGGAAGTTCAGAAATGAACAATGCATCTAAGGCAGCCACACAGTATTCAAAGTATTTGGAGGCATGGCTTCTTTGTTCTAATAAGTGGTCTACATTTTGTAGTTGTCTTTATCTGTGTGTCTTGTTTGCTTTGCTTTTAAATCACCACACACTTCCTAATGGACTGGATCCTCTTAACTATATTGTTAAGGTTTGTTTTAAATAGACTTCTCATTTTTTTAAATAAATTTCCCTTCTGAAATTAACTATAACTATGTTGGATTTTCCAGGTAATTTCTTATTCTCTGTGGTAACTGTTTCCAAGCAACATAACACTTATGTCTTGCACCAGATACTGAGATTCATGTTACCGAAGAGATTATCTATCATTTTCCTGTTCCAAACTGAATTGCTCCAAGGTACAATATTTACTGTTATCTAGTTCATAATAGAACACCTCTTCATGATCAACAGGTGTCATGGGGAGGGCTTTAGCGTTACACTGGATCTGGCCCATGTCCATAGTTTGGTGAACACTGCTTTAAAACATAACAATGTCCTTTTAAACATCAGGGACTTCAAAATAACACAACCCCGAAAAGTGATTTTATATCACTTCAAACTATTACCTCTGATGTCACCCAAACATCAACATCATCATTTTCATCCACACTGTCAGATATACAAGGAATTAAAGACACAAATCGAGATATAAGGTCCTACAAAAAAAAGGAGTATATATTTTCCAAGAGCACATATTATCAACTGACATGACTATATATGCAATTATTAACATATTCAATTTATTAAAATATAATAGTTAAAGTGTGTCAAGTTTTTAGTAACTCAAAATGATTTTATGTTATGAAAAACATTCCATACTTACAGAAGTTAAATAAGGATCATCAGAACACATATCTAGTAATTTTTGTGGTGGGTTTAAAGAGGTAATATACTTAGTTACTAAAATATTTTTTCCTTCATTGTTGAACACCGAAGTTATAATTCTCCTCTTTGGAAACAGTGCCTTGCATGTTTTCTTAAAAATGCATGCTCTTTGCAAAAGCGTTTCATCTTCATGATCTGCAAGCTGAAAACAGAACAGAGCTGATGCTTTAAAACAGTGTTTCTCAAGGTTTGTTCTTCGCTGTACCGCTTCACATGGTCGACCTATTCAAAGTACCACTGGAAGTAACTGGCGATGACGTCACCAGTTACTACTAGGTTGGGAGGTCAGATGTGACATGATAAAGATCAGCAAGAAGCTTGGGGTGGACTTGAGGGCTTTTTCAAGTGCTAAAAAGCATGCTTTGGAGCTCTGCCCACAGAGAAAGCCTCCTACTGCTGTTTGTTGTGTCCTGTTCTTGCTCTCGCTGGGAGGCGGCAGGTGCCCAGGGATCCTGTGAGTACCACCAGACACCACCTCAAGTACCACTGATAGTACCTTTACCACTGGCTGAGAATCACTGTTTTAAAACTTCAAAACCAGTGACAACTTAGCCAAATATGGATGAAAATCTTCTTTTACAAATTATCCTACTTTTCAATATTAACAAAGCTCTTAAAAAGTGATAAGTATAAATACTAACCTTATCTGACTGAAAAGCATTTTCAGCAGAAGATAGCTGAGGTTCAATAGTGGCAAAAATGGTTAAAAAAGTATATTCTTTCAGGTTCTGACCATAGCATTCTTCTTTAGGAGGTACATATGTCTTACTCCATGTATAGCCAAGCAAAACGGGAGGCAAATTTACTTGAAATGTACCACAGATCTGTGAACACATTCATTATTAGGCTCATGAAAACATACATCATAATAAAAGAGCCTCAAAATTAGATAGTGTGATATGATCTTATTATACCTGGGGCTATATAGATTATGCACATCTTTAAAAGTGTGGTTTTTATTCATTACCTTTGATTGTTCAAGGAGAGTCGAGAAAGGAAACATAACCGATCCAAGCCAATTCTTTCTTACATAGGAGTGACCACTGCAGCCTTTTGGACAGATATCCTAGTGAAATACATACTTAGTGTTTATCTTTTGTATTTTAGGGATGGGTGTGTGCATATATTTTCAGTAGCTCTGGAAATATTGCTGAGCAAAGTTAATACTATTTTGTCTTTGTGTGTGTTTTCGTTATTGCTATAGATTACACAAGGTGATCGATCTGAAGCATTCCTATTACTGAATAGATATGAGGAGTTTACATATTCATAGTGTCTTTCTAGCTACAACTTATTTAAAATAGAAATACATATAGCTGAACTTTTGACATTATACTTTTTAATTCATTCTGCCCCCTCAATTAAAAAGTCATACACTATATCAGAGCTATTCAAACTGGGGCATCATGACGCCCCAACCTGACAGCCCTGGCCTTTGCTCCCTTAAGGGACAGGGGCAGAGGGAAGGCAGCGACGCAATCCCCAGAATCGAGTCGCTCAGGGGGAGGCAGGGACTGGCATTTACTCACCAGTCCCTGCAGCAGCCTGTCGGGGTTGCAGGAGCCCGGCATGAGCCACTGCAGGGCTTGCCGCAGCTTAAAAAGTGAAAGTGAAGCTATTGCGCTCCACTGTCGCAAAACCGGAAGTGGCGCGTGATTGCTCCACTTTCCTCCTGCCACCCGCCACGTGCCCTTGCACCGCTTGGCGCTAACCTTCTCTCCACCAAGGCTTCAACTCACTAAGGTGGCTGAGGTTCCAACTGCAGCACCGACAAGGCAGTGCAGGCTGTTTACTCCTTGGGTGGCGCCCAACCCAACACCCAGTTTGCGACATCCAGCAATGCTAGGCAGCCTAAAATCAGGCTTCCTGTCTTGCTCAACACAATGGGATTACTTCTAAGAAAAAAAAAATGACAGTTTTCAAACACCTCTACTATAGTTTTGAAAATTGAGTTGGGCGTTGAGCCTCCATTTAGATCAAACACCTTCATAAAAATATGCTTTAATCCAGTTTTAAAAACAAACTTATTCTTGTCATCTGCAATTTACCTCATGCTTTTCAATCTCAAATTCATCAAAAATGTTAATATATATGTTGTCTTTTATTTGAGATAGCCCTGAAAACGTATAATCACGCCCAGGAGAACTGCAGGAAATAAAGAGTTTCACTGAATCAAACAAAAGCCATGCTATCTTCGCTTTAAAGATACTCATAATTTGACAACAGAAAGCAAATAACGTTCACAATAACTTTATTTAGGCACAATCCTATCCAGGCCTTGCACTGACAGAACTCACTAAGTAAGGGCGCAATCCTGAGAACTACTTGGGTTGTCGCAAGTCCCTTACACCAGCCCAGGAGGGTCACAAACATGCCATAAAATTTGCACTTCCTTGGGAGTAAACTGGGCCGGCACATGGAGGTGCATCAGCCTGTGGAGGCTGACACATGCCTCCATGCCGGCTTCTTGGCAAGGCTTGCGTTGGCCCGAAGGCTCTGGGGTGGGTGAGGAGGAGGCAGGAAGGAGGCGGGAGCGAGGCATTCCTGGGTGGGCGGTGGGCAGGGGCAGGCGAGTGGGGAGTGGGAGGCAGGGCTGGGATCCAGCACTTATGCTGGATCCCAACACCCATTCCTGGGGAGTTCAGAGCGGCTTGAAGCCACTCCACTCTCCTCTGACTTATGCCACCTCAGGAGATGGCGCAAGTCCTAAGAGACCCATGGGGTAAGGGCACCTTACCCAGAGTTAAGGTGAAAAATTTCCCCTTGCCTCTGGCTCAGCCACTTTGGGTCCCTATCCTGCGCTAGATACAGCACAAGCCTCTTGATGCCCTAAGTTGAATAGACTACAAAAAAAGCAGGTCTAGTAGCAGGCTATTTTGCACCCTACACAAGGCTAACTACTTGCAGCCCCCTAATTTTTTAAATAAGATTTTACAGTTATATTCCATAGCACTGTTGAAGTATTTATCTTAAAATAAAAAATATAAACTGTCAGTTGCATTTTTAAAATGGGTTAAAAAAACAAATCTGTATAAAACGGTGCCCCTCAAAGGTCAGTACTGCACCTGTCTGAGGTATGCACCTTAGGCAGTTGCTAAGTTGGCCTAGTGATAGCACCAGCCCTGGAAACAGGTGGCCACAACAAACTTGGAAATTGTCACTGAATGGTTTAACAATCTCATACATTTTCATTAAGAACAGATGCCTGGAAACTTACATTAAATCAACCTGAAGTTCTTCATTCCAACAAGGATGAGAGCCGTCAGCAGTGCTAGTGTGATAAACTGTGTTTTGGAAAGAGACTTCTACAAAAGGGTGAACAGCCACCTAAAATAAATATAAGCATTATATTCTGAAATGCAAATATATTTTCAGCTCAAGCCACCATAACTCCCTGAGTGGCGATGCAGTGGCACCAGCATGACCTCTGCTGCATCCTGCAAAGGATGTTTGGCCTCCAGAGGCCTCTTTGGGGTAAGGGAACATTTGTTCCTTTGCTTTGGGGCAAGCCTCTGGGGGTTAATTTGGACCTGTGCCAGCTTGGTAGCTGGCACAAGTCCAAGTTAATTTGTGAAGGTAGTTCAGGCCTGGGAAGGAGGTAAGGATTTGGCGTCACCTCCTTCCCACCACCAAAGTAGTGCTGCCGCCACCGAACCTGCACCCCTGGGCCTTATTCGCCTTCCTCCCCAGCCCTATCACTGCCGCAGTTCTGTCCACCTGCCCACCATCTACCCTATCCCTGTGCAGCGTTACCTACAGGTCTTCAGGTATCTGCTGATGTGCAAGAGGCCGCTCCAGCCTCCCTGCCATCAGTCTGATAGCGTGCGCCGGTGAAGACTGCTTTGCAAATGCTGCAACTAGTTGCTGTTGGCGCAACATGCATTGTGCTGGTGCCTGGCCCAGTTAGGACTAGGGGATTTGCTTCTTTCAAATTTGTTATATTTACCACTGGTATAAAAAGCAGACAGATTTCACAAAAAGTGACCACTTTACCCATTTATAGTAAAGAAGTTCTTTTTAAAATAGTCACACATTGTAAGAAATATAAGAAATCCTTAATTTCTTTCTGGTTGCTTGTCAGGAATCACATAGCAAGGGAATCAAACCAGAAGATGATGATGATGATGATGATGATGATGATGATAATAATAATAATAATAATAATAATAATAATAATAATAATAATAATAACTTTATTTTTATCCCGCCTTTCTCCCCAAAGGGACTCAAGGCGGCTTACAACATATAAAAACAGAATTTAAAAACAAATAAAAACATATTAACACATCATAAAAAACAGCAGTCAGAGTAAAAAATAGGTAAAAAGAGCATAGAGCAGTAGCAAGTCATAAAAGAAACAGGCCTGTAAAAATATTAAAAGATGTTAAAAAGATGTTAAAAGGCCGAGAACTCAGAAGGCCTGTTTAAACAGAAGGGTCTTCAGGCCTCGCCGAAAGGTCTCAAGAGAGGGAGCCATTCTTAAGTCAGGGGGAAGGGAGTTCCATAGCGTTGGTGCCACTACTGAGAAGGCCCTATTTCTTGCAGCCGCCCCACGTACCTCCCTAGGCGGCGGCACTTGTAAAAAGGCCTTCTCTGATGACCTAAGAGGACGAGCCGGATTGTACGGGAGCAGGCGATCTCTAAGATACCCTGGTCCAGAGCAGTATAGGGCTTTAAAGGTCAATACCAGCACCTTGAATTGGGCCCGGAAACGAATGGGCAGCCAATGCAGCCGCTGGAGAAGCGGACTGACAGAGTCGAACCGCCTACCTCCAGTAACCACACGGGCCGCCGCATTCTGCACTAGTTGCAGTTTCCGAACCGTCTTCAAGGTCAGCCCCACATAGAGCGCGTTACAGTAATCTAATCTCGATGTCACAGAGGCATGGATCACCGTGGCCAGGTCTGCACGATCCAAGTACGGCCGCAGCTGGCGCACCAGCCGAAGCTGAGCGAAGGCTCCCCTAGCCACAGCCGCCACCTGGGAATCCAGGAGCAGCTGCGAGTCCAGGTGGACCCCCAAGCTGCGGACCTGCTCCTTCAGAGGGAGTGCAACCCCATTCAGCACAAGCCGATAGTCCAGCACCTGCATCGAGGATTTCCGAACCAGGAGAGCCTCTGTCTTATCCGGATTTAATTTCAGCTTGTTAGCCCCATCCAGATCCTCACTGCCTCCAGACAGCGCTCCAGGCCCTCAACCGCCACCCTGGAGTCTGGAGGAAAGGAGAGATAGAGCTGGGTGTCATCGGCATATTGAAGGCACCCCACTCCAAACCCCCGGATGACCTCTCCCAGCGGTTTCATGTAGATGTTAAATAGCATGGGGGACAGAATTGAGCCCTGTGGCACCCCGCATCTCAAGGGCCAGGGTGTCGAACAGGCATCCCCCAGCACCACCATCTGGGACCGACTCTCCAAGTAGGAGCGGAACCACCGCAAAACAGTGCCTCCAGCTCCCAACTCGGCCAATCGGCCCAGAAGGATACCATGGTTGATGGTATCGAAAGCCGCTGAGAGGTCCAGCAGGACCAACAGGGACGCACTCCCCCTGTCCAGTCCCCGGCGTAGGTCATCCACCAAGGCGACCAAGGCGGTTTCCGTCCCAAAGCCCGGCCTGAAGCCAGATTGAAAAGGATCCAGATAATCCGCTTCATCCAAGACCCTCTGGAGTTGGGACGCCACCACCCGCTCAATTACCTTGCCCAGAAACGGGATGTTGGAGACTGGCCGGTAGTTATCCAACACAGTGGAATCCAGGGAGGGCTTCTTCAGGAGGGGGCGAACCACTGCCCGTTTCAAAGCGAGTGGTAACGTCCCCTCCATCAAGGAAGAGTTGACCACCCTCCCTGTCCACTCAGCCAGCCCACCCCGGGCAGCTCTTATCAACAAAGCTGGGCAAGGGTCGAGCAGGCAGGCAGATGGCCTCACACTCCAAAGGAGTCTGTCCACATCCTCAGGCTGCACAAGCTGAAAAGAATCCCACAACACAGGACAAGCAGTTGCCAAGGGGACATCGTCAGACACTGTCAATGTGGCATCCAAGTTGTGACGAATACGATCGATTTTATCTGCAAAATGTTGCGCAAACACGTCACAGCGGCTGACCGTGTATTCCTCCTGGTCTACTGGGGGGGCCTGATGGAGGAGGCCCCGCATCACACGGAACAGCTCTGCCGGACGGTTGTCAGCAGACGCAATGGTAGCAGAGAAGAACGATCTCTTCGCTGCTACCACCGCCACGGAATAGGCTCTGTAATGGGTTCTACTCTGTGTCCAATCGGATTCATCCCGAGTTTTCTGCCACCGTCGCTCTAGACGCCTGCCCTGCCGCTTCATCATTCGCAGCTCCTCAGTGAACCAAGGAGCCGCTCCAAGTCTGCGACGTGGCAGAGGTTGCTCCGGAGCAATCTCATCCACTGCCCTGGTCATTTCCCCATTCCAGAGGTCAACCAGGGCCTCAGATGAGACGCCAGTCTTGGCAGTGGGGAAATCCCCCAGAGCCCTCAGGAAACCTTGTGCACAGGAAAAGATGTGCAGGGAATTGGCAATACCTGTTGTATTACATCAAACAGTCCATTATTACAGTGCATTATTCCACTCTATTGGGAGATGTTTAACAAAACATTTACTCCAGGCCATAGAAACCAAAAAAAACTACAGTTCACTGGATGAACTGGTAACAAAGATGCAGACTTCATCCTCTTTTTTTCTTTTTCCCCTCATGCACCCAGCTAATGGAAACTTCTTAACTTTGCTAAACCACAGTTTCTCATGATATCCAACCTGGAAAACTATGGTTTATGACTTGCCTTCAAACCACCACCACCAGTCTGATTGTGTATTTAAGTGTTGCCTTCAAACCACAGTGTCCCATTCCCTAGATATTATGGGAAATGCCAGTTTCACAAAACAGGGCACTTTGCATTTAGCCAACGCACATGGGGAATGAAAGGAGATGGGGGAATGCATGAGCTAATTATTCCTTTCTTACTCATTCATGATCTAACGAACTATTGTCTGAACCAAGCTTTAGGGTCAATTTATACAATCAGCTGAATCAAGCGCAGAAGTTTGTCAAGTGCAGATGGATTGCATGCTTGAACATAGAAAACAATCTTAGAAGAGAAAATGCATAAGCTTCATCTTGTAGTAAATAAATGAAGACCATAGTTATGCCATCAACATTAGTCCCCCCAAGTGAGTATCTTTCACCAAAGTACATATATCAATGATGTTTTGATAAGGCTGGTAAGACAGCTGCAAAACTCATTGAATGAACAATGCTATCACCAGGTTGTTATGGACTCTGGGACAAAGCACTGCATTGGGCCCCCTACGGTGCTCCTTGCCAACCTCCTGATGGTTCACTGAACCCTACCAGTGCCACTAATATTGATGATTCAAGGACTGGTCTAACTATGTTGGGCCACACATGGACCCTTGAACAGTGCCCTTGACCTGGCCAAACCTGAAGACCTGCCAGTTGATCCTAGCACAGATCCTCCTCCACAATGTAAACCTCCAAATCTACACACTGAACAACATTTAAAGTAAACAAAATAACTAGGATTCAGAAACAAATAGTTGATGACAAAATATGGCATCTTCATTTTATCAAATTTTAAACCTCAGCTGAAATACTTATAAATTTACTCTTAAGTTTCTATGTAACTAATAAAAGAGATAAGGAAATATAATCCAGCCAGTCCTCTTAGGTCATCAGAGAAGGCCTTTTTACAAGTGCCGCAGCCTAGGGAGGTGCGTGGGGCGATGGTAAGAAATAGGGCCTTCTCAGTAGTGGTACCAACACTATGGAATTCCCTTCCCCTTGACTTAAGAACTGCTCCCTCTCTTGAAACTTCTGTTTAGACAAGCCTTCTGAGCTCCTCGCCTTTTTAACATCTCTTAACAGCTCTTAATATTTTTTAACATCTGTTTACAGGCCTGATCCTTTTTTAATTTGCTGTGCTATGCTCTTATCTGACTAGTTTTTATCCGACTACTGTTTTTACAATATGTTACAATATGTCATTTTTATCTGTTTTAAACTATGTTTTTAATGTGTTTTAACCTTGTTTTGTAAGCCACCTTGAGTCCCTTCGGGGAGAAAGGCGGGGTAAAAATAAAGTATAATAATAATATAATAATAATTTGGAATGGAGCATAAAAACTGTGATTTCATAGTTACCTCAGTTAGAGGATCAACTGAATAGGCTGACTTTCCTGAAAACAAATGTCTGCTTCGGGACATGCAATTCAGTGATGATGAATGAACGATTCCAAGCCTTGAGATATTAAACAAGAATGGCATATATAGTTCAGGTAGATTCTCTCATTAACATGCCCCACAATTTCCTGACTATTTAAATTTACACATTAAAATGTTAACCTACATAAACTACAGTTCTGAGAGTTGTGGAATACATTCTACAACTTCAAGTGTGCTGATTTAACTGAGACATTCATGAATTTTGGAGCCCAATTCTGGGGGGAAAACTCACCTTTCAGTTCTAATTTTAAAGGACTCTGTTTCTTTCTTGCCTGCATACTTTACGTAACTAAGGGCACAATCCAAACCTTTAGTGCCCTACAGCACGTTTGTGCCTCCTTGAGAGGAAGCCAGGCTGGAACTTCGAGAAGCGCCTCCATAAGCCTCCTGACATAAGCCTCCACTCCGGCTTCCCCTCAGCCGCTTGTGTCAGCCAGCCTGCGCTGACACAAGCGGAGAAGGTAGGTGTGGGGGGGGGGGAGGAAGGGAGGCGTTCCTGGGCGGGGGGAGGGAATAATGGGCAGCCCCGGGGGCGAGTGGGCGAGGAGAGGGAGGCGGGGCTGGGATCCGGCAGTTATGCTGGATCCCAACCTCCGTCCCAAGGGAGAACAGAGCAGCTTCAAGCTGCTCCACTCTCCTCGGACTTGTGCCACCTCAGGAGGTGGCACAAGTCTGAGAGACCCATTGTGACCAGTAGTCCTTACCCAGGGGTAAGGGGAAAAGTTTCCCTTTGCCTCTGGCTAAGCCGCTGCTGGCCACAATCCTGCACTGTATACAGTGCAAGCCTCCTGGCTTGCCTGTTCCAGCGCAAGTAAGGATTGTGCTCTGAGGGTCCAATCTTAACTAAATGCTGTCTGCAAGGTACAGTGGAACCAGCAGAGGCTACACTGCATCCTGTAGGCAACTGGAGACCATACAGGGCAGAGAGTTAAGTAAAGATTTAGCTACTTACTCTACTATGTGCCTGCATGGCCTCCAATAGGTCTACTCAGATCTGCACCAGCTATTTCGCTGGTACAAGTCTGAACAGACCCAAGGGACATGTTGAGGGCAAAATAGTGGTCAGGATACAGGCAGAAAAGGCTTCACTGATGCCCCAATCCCCATCCCCAGAACTTGCCAGGAATCACAGCCAAAGCAATCCCCCAATTGCTAAAGGCTCTGCTCCAATCATTGCCAGTACCATCTTGTTTGCACAATTTCTGCACAATTCCAAGATCCAGAATTCAAAGACAGCAATATTAGTGAACACAGCATTATTATTGTATTTGTCTTGATTACTATGTATTTATTGCATTTTATTTATTGTATTTGTCTATGATTACTAAGTCATACCCTTCAATTTTCCACATGAAGAGAAGGACGTGTTTTTAACACCCCAGTTCCCCTATCATAATCAAATGATTATGATTTCAATCACCACCATCACTTTGCTCCCTGAGATAATATGCTTACTCTACAATAACTAGCAATTATGCTTAGAGATGTTTACTTCCAGCAAGTATGATAGGATTACAGGTCAAATCTTACTGAACATAATGGGCTTACTTCTGAGTAAAATAACACCATTTTCAAACACCTCTAATTATGCTTTACTGTCACAGTATTTTCTTGTAAATAGAAATCCTAATCCAAGCAATATGTCTATCCAGTGACTTTTAGCTGACTTTACATGCAATCTTATGTATGTCTACACAGATGTAAGTCCAACTGAGTTCAATGGAACGTACTCCCAGGCAAGTGTTTATATGATTGCAGTGTTACAGCCCAATCTACCCAACTTCCTGAATGGCAATGCAGCAGATTTACATAAATATTTGTAGCAGTTACATTTGTTTCATCATTTTAGCAGTAATATCTTTAAAGGAAACTTCATATTGAAAGGCATGTATAACTGGTTATCATGTTCCCCATAATTGCATATGATTGTGAAAGTTGGACAATGAAAACGTTAGACAGAATGAAAATTGCTTTTTTTAACTATGGTATTGAAGGAGGCTCATGCACATCCCATGGACTGCAAAGAAAATAAATAAAGGAGTGCTACAGTGTATAAAACCGGACATGTCACTGGAACTTAGGCTTAGTTACTTCAGCCATATCATGCGGTCAACATCATTGGAGAAAGACGTTATGCTCGGAATGATCAGTGGCAAAAGACGATGAGAATGCAAAAGAACATGTTGGCTGGATGTATTCAAACACTGCCCAAAATAAAAAGCAATTAAAGGAAGCAGTACAAGATTGGAAATCATGGAGAGACCTGGCTCCTGGTATTGCCAAGGGTCGGACATGACTGAATGGATAATTCGACTCAAGTCGTATAACGAGATTATCAAATCTATAAACAACTTCCTGCCTGTTCCACATGCACCCTTTACAATCTATGATTTTCTACAGCATACTTAGTTGCAACATACTTAGTTGCTGTTGCCTTCCTTGCGGGAATATTATATGCTCTCAATATTCTGAGAAGAAGTTTAACATCTCCATCAGAGACAGTCTGAGCTGGAACCTTCCGTCTCTCTTTCCTCTGTGGTTTCAAATGTCTTCTGCGTTCACCCAGCTTGAAAACTAAACTACTCAATTGGCTAAAAAAAAAAATGAAGTTGTTGAGATTAGATTTAAATAAGTTCATATAAGAAAAGTGTAAACTAAATTGTGTGTTTTGTAATTTTTTCTAGGGTTATGCAAACTTACAGCCCAATCCTAAACTGCCCAGAGTGCCGGGGCTGCCGCAGCGCCAAAGTGGCTGCCACAGTATCCTAAGCACACCAGACAGTCGCCGGCAGCTCCTTGGGAGAAGGGGACATTCAACCCCTTCCCCTGAGTAAGGAAAATAGCCCCCCAATGGGGCTACTCAATTCTGCGACAGGCTTTGAGCTGGCACAGAATCATGAGCAAGTGTTGGACCGCGAGGCCCAACAGGGGGCTCTGGATCTGGTGGAGCCCACCCCTGCCCACTGCCACGCCCCCTCCCCCCTCTCTCCATGCCCCCCCACCCTGGAATGCCTCCTCCCCACCTACCCCATGCCTCCACACACCTCTCCGCTGCCTGGCAGTCCAGACGACTGCTGAGTGGCGGAGTACCAGCTTCCCACCAGCAGTAGCCCAGCGCTAAGGGCTCACAAATGTGCTCATGGCACATTTGTGACAGTGTGCACCAGCGGTAAGCCAATGCGCCGAGTTCAGGATTGGGCTCTTAGCTCTGAGCAATGTAAGCATTATTTAATGTTAATACAGTAGACCACTAAGCAATCACTTTCAAAAGTTTCACCTGTGTGCTTTAACAAACCAATTTAAGAAAAAAAAACCCTGAATTTAAATTTTAATTATGTACCTCATAGATATAATTTCTTCATAATCATTCACAATATCCGATAGATTAAATTTGTGCCTAATAGTCATAATTCGTTTCATAACCAATTCTCTCATCTGTAAAAGAATCATTTGTTTTAATAAATGCAACTTTAAAGTAAATCATGATGGTTTTAGCTACATAGACAATATTTCTACATAATATTGTTTTCATGAATTGAAAATGATGACCACCACACATTGGTGGAACATTTGGTCAAGGAACATTCTGTAATACAGACAGAGCTCAAAGCAACTTAAGGCCTGATCCAAAGGAGTCCTCACCAGCCCAGGGCACTGTGTTGCAAACATATTGTAAAACAAGCCTGCAACACTCTGAATTGATTCAGTGCTGGCTCAGTGCGAGCGCCAGGAGGAGGATGGAGGACCACCACCCATTGTTATACATGTTGTTAGCTGCCTTGGGAATTTTATTGAAAATGAAAAGATGAGATTAAAATATTGAAAGATGAGATACAAATACTGATAACAAATAGTTGTGCAGCCATTCATTTTCTAACATTAAATATATGAAAAGTGTCATACCTCTCTAATAAAATTGGCAGAACAATTCCTTTGTGCAGAAATAGGATCCACATCTGTCATCCATTTGTCCTTCTCTAATTGGCTTCCATATTCCTGAAATAAGAATTAGGTTATACTCATAAATTAAGCACAAATCTTTACAGCAAGACTTAGAAACAGTATGTATGTTGCTACAATTATTCTTTCCACTTTTTCATTAGAAATGGAGGCGGGGTGACATCAGAGATCAGTAAGAATAGGTACTGGCCAAGGGCCTGCTAGCCAGGTTAACCCTTGAATCCCTCAGTACCAGTGACAGAATCAAAGGAACATCACCCCTTCCTATCGCCTCCCTGTCCTGTTCTCCCCTTTCTTGCCCCTGCCAATGCCTTACCTGCTCCAGTGGATGGAGTCTGTCCATGGATGAGGAGTGCTTCTGCCGCTTGTGGCAGCACTTTCAAAATGGCCACTGACAGAGCACTCTACACACTGTCAGCAACCATTTTGTGACAGTAAAAATCTGTTAGTCGGATATTCGAATAAAGTGTATAGCCATTACTTCATAGTGAAACTCTGTTGCAAACACTTCCTTCCACACGACAGCCCTTCTGCATAGCACAATTAATCCTGCACAGAATTGGGCTATGAGAGTAATCCAGGAAATCTCCAGTTCAAATCTCATCTCAAACAAGAATTTGCCCTACAACAGGTTTTTCAAGAACAAACTTCCCTCCTAAGGAACGGAAAGCCTGTATATATTATCATTCTTTTAAAACACATTCTTGCAGAATATGCATTTGGGCTAAGAATATCAAAAGCAATTATTCACTAGAAACGAGAAAATATACTAGAAACATAAGAGCCAAATACTCTTAAAATTTGAAGTACAGGCGCCTCTTAATTTATGTGGCATCTACGTGGTCTTGATTCATTATTATTATTAACAGTATTTATATACCACTTTTCAAAAAAAGTTTACAAAGCAGTTTACACACAAAATAAAATGGCTCTCTATCCCAAAAAAGCTCACAGTTTAACACAGTGATTTTCAACCAGTGTGCCTTGGCATATTGGTGTGCCGCAAGTGGTCTCTAGGTGTGCCACAGAAGTTTGGGGGAGGGTCATTTATTAACAGGGTGGCCAGATCCAAATGAGGACAGAGTGCCTATATCTTTAACTGCTGTTTAGAATTTTGACAGGTGCAGCTGAATATGGAAGGGTTTAAAAAGCTACACCTGCCAAAATCCCCTATTCTATACACTGGTTAAAGGTATAGGCTCTCTGTCCTCCACTGGATCTTGTCACCGTGTTTAAGAAGAGCCAATGGCAGCATGGATACATTGTCAATTGTTAAAAAAAAAAAATCTGGTGGTGTGCCTTGATTATTTTAGCACTTTGTCAGTGTGCCATTAGATGAAAAAGGCTGAAAATCACTGGTCTAATAGAATAATTTGAAATGTTTTAAAAATAACATGGTCAATCATTTCATTGCAAAAGACACAGAGAGGTTTTGAGACATTTGCCAGCTATGAAATGCAATTAAATGGCAACTGAATTAGCTGCTAACAAGCAATTGGGTAACATGCTGGCAGCTTCCTGTGGGGCAGAGGGAATCTTCTCCAAAACAAGATTAAAAATAGAGAAACAAAATGAGTTCACAGAGCTGCCACTTACCACTTTCTCAGTTTCCTTTCTGGCAACTTTGTTATCATTGCTTTCTCAGTCATCAACATCAGTAGCACTACCAGTAGCCTCCCTCCTCAAACCTACACCATCTTAGGCAAGCAGAAGTCACCAGTCAGAATAAGTTTTCAGTGACTTTTCACCTAACCCATACCATTTACACTAGTTCCTGTTGCAAAAGTAGTTTTCAGTTATGCGTTTTTAACTGAAATTTGCGGCACATCTGTCACTCTCATGTGCATGCACAAGTATAAATCATTCCAGCGGTATACTTGTGGCAGCACATGATTTACCATCAGAACACAGAAATATGTTAAAAGTTCCAATCCTCAGAGTACCTTGATAATATTATTCAACATGAATACAGATACTAGAATAAAGTATATAGCCATTACTTCATAGTAAAACAATTTCCGCTGTATGAACATACTAAGTGCAAGAGCACAATTAAAGGAAAGTAGAATTAAAACATTGCACAAGATTGTAGGTCAGTACTTGTTAGCCTGACATACCTGGAAGATTGTGTCTGGTATCTCTCTGTCATAGAGAGGGATTTGTTGAAAACGGTAGAAACCTAACTGTCCTAAGCTTCTCAGCTGCAACAGCTGGAAACGTTTACAATTTTTAATCTCTTCCTCAGTAACAAAGTTAAATTCTTCTTGCAGCTGTTCAAGACGAAAGTATTTTGAATCACTTTGCTCCTGGGATTTTGCAAACTATTAGAGAATGAAAATTTTTAAGTTGGAATATGTAGGTTAGTTAATTACAACAAAGCAGCAATCCTGTACTGCATACATTTACTTGGGAGCAAGTCCCATTGAAATAAATGGGACTTACCTCTGAGTAGATGTGAATAGTTACTCTTAACCAATGCTACAGGTGCCACTACACTGCTGGACATCCCAAGAATTTGAGTAGCAGCAGTGTTGGTTAAGGGGAATCATGTGTGGATCACCTGGGCCTGATCTCCCAGCTCCCACCTTAATAAATTAAAAAATAGATCTAGAGAATCCTAGACTTAAACCAGAGATACACATACTTAGAGAGAATATGGAGGGGGAAACCAATCACTAAGCAGACTATCCTGTCGGCTGCTTGGAAGGAAGGAAGATGGAGCCAAAGGCCACGTTACCGATCCATATTTGCTGAGGTGGTTTCACAGATTATATACTGGGGCTGCGAGCAGAGAGGCTAGAGTGCCCAAGAAGCTCAAAGAGATACATGTGAAAAACACAAGAAATGAGAATAAGGAGAGCAACATAAGGAGGGAATCTAATGGATGCTGGGTTGAGACATGACAATATTTACAGGGAGGAAAGGAGGGGAAAGGAGGGAGACACAAATCTCAATCCAACTTCCCACCACAGATGCAGCTGCACCAATGGAGCATGTGCTTCATCCTGCGGAATGGGAGTAGTCCCAGAGGTCTCCTGCAGGTAAGGGAACATTTGTTCCCTTGTTTGGGGTTAAGCCTCAGATGCTGCAATGGGTCTACTCAGACCTGCACCAGCGATCTTGTTAGTGCAAATTCAAGGGGACCAGGAAAGGCAGATCAAGGCCAGGAAGGAGGACAGGATATCAGCAGCACTGCTGCCATCAATATCACCCTCTTTCTGGCCTCAATACGCATCCCTCCCCATTCCAGTCTCCACCTTATCCCACCCCCTCCTGTTCATTCTGTCCACTACCCACCCTCTGCCCACCCTGATTTACCAGTTCTAGGACTTCTTTGCAGGCTGCTAGTGCCTGGCTGCTTGCCACTTGCGGCAGCAGACCAGCTGCATGGAATAGTGGATCTCCTTTTGCTACTGCTTTCAAGCATTCTGCACTGCTGGAGTACAAGTTCCAACAGAGCAGCAGGCGCACAGGAGTGGGCCCTTAGCTGTTTTTGAACTCCACTTGTACCTGACAGTCCTAAAGTCAGTTTTTTCAATAGATGATTCAATTCTTTAGTTTCAGATACAGTTTCTCCTAAAAGCAGGCTTGATGGCTTGTTACTAAAACTTATTATTATTACCATAATTAACTCAATCAAATCTGAGTAGTTAGGATCATTTGGGTCAATGTTGACTTCTTTAGCCCAAGCAATAAGTTTCTGCAGGTCAGAATGCCACCAAATTCCAGTTCCTTTTCCTGCATTGACATTCCTTGGCGCGCACACACACAAAAAACAAACACATACAAGCTTAGTATTAAAGGGGGAAAGATTCTCATTACAATGTTCAAATGTACACCATTAAAATTTGAGTTAATCAGCTTGACAAACATTTGAAGACATCATCAGCTTCAGCCTCATCTCAAAACACGGTTAAAGTAAAGCTAAACAAAAGGTCAAATGACTATAGCAAATTGTGGCCTACACATATACAGATAACTTCAGCAATATCAGGTCATAAATTAAATTACCAATATTAGTTCAAAATCCAAACATGAAATTCTATTTAACAAATAACTAACAGTGTTATCTAACAAAAAACTTTATTACTTGTTGCAGGCAAAGTTTGCAGACTGAACTGTGGGTGCTAAAGGAATGCCTCTGTCATCAGTTGCCCAAAATAAAGAATACAGTAGTTTTCCTGACGTCAGAAGGCAAAGTTCTTCTCTTTTATTCTCATCAAGAAAAAACAAAACATCTGTAACACAAACGCAACCAAACTAAGCACTTTTATAAAAATAGCCAGAAATTACATTTGAAATGCTATGTAGCTTGTTCATTGCCAGACAATGTTTATGCCATAATGGATAAGGCTTCATACATACGTACACAGACACTCACAAGCAGGGCACTTAACCAAGACTTGAAATCCCTAATGTCCCTTAATGTCTTGAAATCCCTACTTCTTTTGTCTGGTGTGGATTGATAACAGCCATATGTATGATTTATGGCCCAATCTGAGGATTTCTTGTACTAGAAAAAAGTACTCAGAGTGCAGCACACTGATTACTGCTGTATCAATGAAAATCTTTAGAACAACAATGTTAGAGGCAAACCAATGGCAATAGTAAAATGTATTTTGAAATATGGTGGGCAGTATGGAACAGAGAAGATCCCATTCACTAGTATTGTCATGCAAGTTTAAATACAGTGCAAAACATTTTATAGAAGTGTGGGTTAAAAATTTGGGGTAGCCTAGCATTCACAGTTTACACCCACAGTGCCCCTTGAAGCTTCATTTTATTCCTTTTCCTTCTGTAGTTCCCTCCCCAACCTGCACTGCATCCCGTGCTACTTCTGAGACTCCCTGACTCTCAGTAGCAGCTTTTCGGGGGCTCATGGGGCTTCTGGAGGGAGGGAAACTAACGGACCAATCCTTACTAACTTTCCAACAATGGTGCAGCTATGTCAGTGGAGCACACGCTGCATCCTGCAGTGTGGGGACAGTCATGGAAGACTCTTCAAGGTAAGGGAACTCTTGTTCCCCTACCTCGGGGCTGTACTGCAGCTGCATTGGCACTGTAAAGTTGGTTCAGTTTGGGCTGTAAGTTATCCACAAGCATAAACTGTGGATGCTACCCATTAAAAAAAAAGGCAGCAGTTACTCTCTTGCTATACACTGTAAACGTTATTATTAACTTACTGCTTCCCACTGCCCCATCTGAAGGCTTAACTTGCTGTTCACAGCTAAATTCTGCCTTATCCAAAACATCTTTGCTTTTCAATAAAAAGCTACTAGGAAGAGGTAGGTACACTTTGGTCAACAAAATTGTCTTTTTACTTGATTCAAAAACCTAAAAGGAAATAAAATTGTGCTTTGTTAAAAAAGGACGCTCAAAGGAAAATTCTCCAAACAAGTTATCCACAGCAAGAGAAGTAAAGAAGATGCAATCAATCTTCAATATTATATACCAGCAGTTCCAAACTCTCCAGCAAGCCTCTGCAGGGCTCCGTAGGAAAATCTAAAAATAAAGATCGCGACACACTTCCGGTTTTTAATTACGAAACCAGAAGTGGGTTGCAATCTTTATTTTTAGTTTTCCTAGGCTCAGGGTGCCCTGAAACAAAGCCCATGTCACCCCTTGCAGTGGCACGATCCTGGGGATCGCATTGCTGCACTCCCCCCTTCCTACCCCTTAAAGAGGCAAAGACAGAGCTCCTCAGGTTGGGGCATTGCGAAGCCCCTGTTTGAGAACCTCTGTTAAATACCAGAACCACCTAAGATTAATAAGTTAATTACACTTAAAGTTAATAGTATTAAAATATAAACATGTAGCTAGGTGCAAAATGAACCAATATATGTAGTGGTTAGCTGGCGCTAACCTGGATCGCCAAGCCGTGGCACAGTAAGCGGGGGCGGGGGTGGGGAGGAGGCGTTCTGGGGAGGGGGGAGGCCAGGGGGGAGGTGTGACATGGAGAGGGGGGTGGGCTGGAAGTGTGCCAGGGGAGGGAGGGAGGCAGGTTCATGAAGCTCCGCTCTGCAGGATCCAAGGCACTCATGGAGGGCTCGGCCCCCTTTTGGTCATCGGTAAAGTGAGTAGCCCCATTGCGGGGCTGCTTACCTTACCCAGGGGAAGGGGACAAAAGTCCCCTACTCCTGAGGTGCCTCCTGCAGTAGCCTGGGACATGCAGGATCCAGCGGCAGCCGTTCTCGGTGCCACTGAGGCTGGACGCCCCGGGCAGCTCAGGATTGGGTTGCCCATCTACTATTTATCAACTCCATTGGTACAGGAAAATATTGTGCTAACAGGACAACTGATCTATTTTTATAAAATTAATGTGTGCACTGCATACTTTCTGAACATACCGGAAGGGAGTCACAACTGGGCTCAGCTACCTGTGAACAAACACAAATGATGCATACAACAAAGAAGACTTGTTACACAGTCGCACACATTATGGGGCACATTGCAAAATCATGCCTTGTATTCATGGCATCCCCCAGTATCTGAGAGGGATATGTTCCTCCCTGCCCCTCACATATACACAGATATGAACTTGATCTCCCTGCGGTCTCTGCGCACCCCTGCCTCGTGGGGGATGTGTGGGCAGAAGGGAACCACAGATTCACAGATACCGTGGAATACCTGTACACTATAATTTCATAATGAAGAGAATCTAAGTATAACTGACTGCTCATAAAAGAAAACAGGATTACCACCAAGTTACAAATGAGTTCTCATCCAAATTAGTGCTTCGTAAAAAAAATACTGTATTAGGCTCCAATGATAGCCCATTGCTGTGCTAACCTGTACATGCCGTTGCAATGGTCATACCTCTAATCGGAGAGATTCAGGCCAGTTTAATACTTGAATTCTAAAAATTTGCTGGAATATTACTTTAAAATCATACTGAAGAGGAGCTTCTGAAGTACAGCAGACCAATTTATTGTTGTAATATATTTTAATCAAGTACTTCTGCATTTGGATTTTTTCTCTTCGCTTTTGTTCATCTCTAAACATACAGGGATACAGACCAAACACTTGTAATTATTTAATGAAATTTCCAATGTTTCTAGAGCTACTAGATGTCAGCTACACTAGTAAAATGAAGCATATGTCGATTATTACACAACAGTACAACAAACATTTTAAATGCTTCTAACATTTTGAATTAAACGTTCTGAATATGTATATATCTAAATCAAATCTTAAACTCTTTCAGTATTATTTACCTTATTGCCTAAACATTAAAGGACACTATCAAGTTAATTAACTTTTTTAATGATCCTGCCTTAATCAAGAAATACAATATAACAGCAGATACTTTGCAAAAGTAAGGAAGAAAACTACAACTCACAGGGGACACATGTTTGCTGCTGTTATTTCTGTCACGAAGGTAAGATGTGGTATGAATTTAGGTTTGTTTATCCCTTCATGGTTTGTTGAACTTAGAAAGGTGTGAGAATCCAAGCATCCCTGGAAATCAGTACTGTATTAATTTGTACTGCACCTCAAGCACTTCAAACATATCACAATTTCTGCAACTGTATTAGTTATACAAATCCTGAATTGTATCTATTTCCATGGAGGCACTTTGTAGAAACAAGTTTTGTCTGTTCATGAAATAAGAGGTGCATTCTTGCAAGGGGTCTTTCCACCAGTGGAATAGGTCCTTGGTAAGCGCAACTATCCTTCCATTAATGGAAAAAGCTTGTTGCCACAGAGCACCTCCACATAAATGATTAAAAGCGCAATCCTATCTTGCGCTGGAATAGGCAGGCCAGGAGGCCAGCGCTGTATCCAGCACAAGATAGAGCCCCAAAGTGGCTCAGTCAGAGGTAAGGAGAAACTCTTCCCCTTACCCCTTGGTAAGACACTGCAGCCCCAATGGGTCTCCTTGGACTTGCGCCACCTCCTGAGGTGGCGCAAGTCCAACGAAAGTGGAGTGGCTTGAAGCTACTCCACACTGTTCAGGAACGGGAGTAAGGATCCAGCATAACAGCCAGATCCCAGCCCCGTATCCCATTCCCTGCACACCCACCTGCCCTCCGCTCGCCCGGAATGCCTCCCTCCCACCTCCTCCCTGCCCTCCCCAGAGTCTTGCATTGGCCAACCTCAGCCAAAGCAAGGCTCCCTCCACAAGTTGGCACAGAGGTTGGATACAGCCTCTGTGGGCCGGTGTGCATCCATGCGCCAGCCCAGCCGACTCTCGAGGAAACCAGTGTACCTTATGGCACATTTGAAACCCTACTGAGCTGGGGCAAGGGACTTGCGCTGGCCCAAGGGCGCCTCAGGATTGCACCCCTAGATACCACTCCTTCTATATATGCTTAGAATGAAAATATTGAATATTTTCTAAATCTAAATTTACAACAACAATACAGTATTCATAAGCACTATATTCCTGTAAACATCAATTACTCTGCATCCCCATCGCACCCCTTAGTACCAATTTCTACTAAAATGTAACTAAAATGTCAAAATTCTGTAATTAAAACACATATTTTTCCCCTGCTTACCACTGTCTTCATTTCCTTCCCCTTCATCTGTTGTTCACCTTATACCAATATCTAGATTGTAAACTCTTCAGGGCAGGGGCTTATCCCCTCGTTCTTAGTAGTGTTTCATGTACAGCAGTACTGATCTTATTTATTTTACTGTGGCAAAACCATTTACTATTTAGAAATATTTTAAAACCTTCTGTTTTTTCCAGCTTGCTGAAAGTTTGTTTGAAGGATCACTATCACCTCTTTCATGTCTTATCTCTTTATCAGTTTCTTCTGATATTTTGGCTGATTCACCTGGCGCTGAGTTCTTTGCCAGCCTTGTCAAAAAGTAAAAAGGAAACAATGAAGCTTCTATACAGGCTCGGTTGTGTGATTCTTCTCTGTATTGCATGTATTGCATTTCTGGCAGCCCCAATACTCTATACCGGGTGGCCCTCATTATCCACTAGGATTCCATTTCAGAAACCCCCATAAACAAGGAAACCTGCAGATAAGGAAATCCGTGGGGTTCAGTGGGGGGTCAAGCCCTCTGAACCTGATCGGAGTTGTGCTCCAGTTGGGCCCGGAGACCCTTCTGAGGTTCAGGGAGGCCATGTCTTCTAAGGGCCAAAAACCATGACTTCCGGTTTTCAGCTGAAAACCGTTTTCTGTTTTTGCATACTGTGATTCAAATCTGCAAAGAGAATGAAAGGGGGTGCCAACATGGTGGAAGTAGCTAAGAGCCCTGCATACAAAATCATATCCTTTACTCATGTATTGGATCATAGCATGCAGTTTCATCCTGCTGTTTATGCATGTGAAGGGTGCAGGTAACTATAATGGAAGTCTCCTCCTAGGGCAAATTGCCTTGGGGGAAGGTTCCTATCCACAATGAGAGCACAACTGAGATAATGGTTTAAAGCTCCCTCTCCTATGCCATTCCCAATCTGAATCAAACCCTCTGTGATTCCCTTATATGTAAGAAAAAAGAGCATAATTAATGAATCAAGTACTTTGATCTTTTGACAGTCAAACTAAAAGACATTTATAAATCCTTCTAATCCATTCGTTTCATTTGTTCATTTTAAATAATTTCAACACATTAATATATGTTAAACCACTGTTTCTTATAAGTAATATATTAGGTTTTCTATAATAGTTTCAAATGTTTGTACCAGTTGTCACAATAACCATTCTATAAGAATTTTAAAAGTAATTACCAAATACTATGGAAGATTTTTATGTACTTACTTTTGAAACTGCAGCTTTACAGTTGTACTGATAAATCCTTGCTGTCTACGTAAAGCTTTTATTTGTTTCCATACCTTTAGCAAATTTTGTATTAAAGAATTATCTCTTTGAAGTTCTGTGTCATGAAGCACTTTAGTATTTCTTTTTAAAACATAAAACAGAAAGGAAATAAAATTAATTAAGGCTGTAAATCCAATGCGTATATATCTGAGTGTCTCTGAACTCAATGGGGCTTACTTCTGAGTAAGCATGTATTATATTGCTGTAAATAAAATAAACACTCATAAAATGATAAATTTTATGACTTCCAGCTTTTAAACAAATTTCTGCTAAAAGTATAGTAAAAACAGAATATTAATTTTCTCTGAAATAAACTGCAAATAACCAACAAGATGTTTTATATTTAACATACATAGCAATTCTTCATTGGATAACCTTTACATAAAAGAGGAGACAAAAGAAGCAAAAAGCTCAAGCCTATGTATTTTGGAACTGTGAGAAAAATCAATAGCTTCTGGAAATGGGTTTGAATGATATGGAACAAATTAGTGGACATGGAATTCCAAGGGATCTTATGAAGATTCTGATTATTTATTTATTATTACTGTAGTTAGTCACAATCTATCTGATAGTGGTTGGTGTTTTCTGAGTATCAGGTCTTTCCCAAAGACATAGAATGTTGCTGTTGTTAGTGACAGCATTCTATCAGCTTTGAATGATTGCTCCCATATCAGAATATTGGAAGGTAAAGAAATCTCTCTTAACTATTTAAACACATCAAAATATCATTTCTTCTATACTGTTTCTATAGATTCTTTTTTCCAGAGAAGCAGCTAGGATTTTTTTTTTACTTATATAAATACATTTACAAAATAAAAGTGAACATGATCATGATAAATTAAAAACACATAAAGCCCACATAATACCATCAAATCACAGAGTGAAAAGAAAAAGCCCACTTACCACTCAATATCATTAACAACACTCAAGGAGAATGTTGGTAAAAACTATCCACACACTGGGCATCAGACATTACTTCATTCATAGCCCAATCCTATGGTTTTCCCCACTACAGTATGCAAGCATGCCAAAACAGGCTACACTGCATGCTGGGGGGGGGGGCAATCAGGAGGCTTGGGAGGGGAATGGGAAATATTTTCCCTTACTCCTCCATAAGCCACTCAACTGCCATTGGATTTCCTTGGACTGACACCACCTCTTTAGCTGGCACAAGTCCAAGGAGGCAAAGGGAGCAAGTCAGTTGGCACTAAAGGGGACAGCTTCCTGCACAAGTCACTCATGCCAGGTGCCACCCTTCCTGTCTGTGACTCACCCTAGTGTTGCAAGGTCAAAAGCAAAGTTCAAAAGCAAACTCAGTAGGCAAGAGTGGTGATTGTCTGCAAGCTTTATTTTGTTGCCAGCAAGGGGCTTCTCAGGGATTCCTTGTCCGAAGAGAGCAATTTTCCCAGTCTGACCCTCCTGCTTATATTCTATTCTGGCTCATTTGTTTGAGGAGTCTTACACTTCTCATTGGCTGGGGTCTGACATCAGAGATGGGGCTTTCTCAGGATTAGCTAGAGATAACTTTACAAGCATTTGATTGGTTGGTTTCAAGTTACAGGTTCCAAAAAAGGCAAAAATGTACATTGAGACATATTTTTTTAAAGATTCCAACGACCACTAGGTGGCACTGTTTACTCATTTATTACAGAACTGGCTTTTTGGTATGTCTTGTGCTTACCTTTGACCTTGGCAAGAGCCACCAGTGTTATCTCTAACATTCCTTCTTGCAGACACCGTGGGGCTCTGTGCCAACATTGTTTAAACCAAGTCCTCTCTAGTTGTGATCCCATATGTGTACCTTAAGGGATGTTTAGTGATGTATAGTGGTGTAATTATATTTATTTAATACAGGAAAACCAACCTCTTATTGTAAAAAGGATTTTAAGAGACCTTTCTCATTCATTTTAACTAAATCCAGCCCCTTCTGTCAGCTTTCAGCTCAAACAGAGGCTCTCGTGATGTTTTGGCTTAATCAGGGGACTTTCCCATAGACAACTTTATTATCTTGTTCCTTTTCTAGCAGTCTCTGCAGGTGTTTGTATTAGAAAATTCTATTTCCATCTGCCAAACAAGATAAAAAGTTGCATATGCTAAGACATCCCCATCAAGTGTTTCAAACTTGTGTATAACTTTTCAATTTTCCTACTTCTTGGTGCCAAGACAGATAACTTTTCCCTCGCTTTAATGTTGCAAGTCCCTGCCTCTGCTCGCATATTGTAACCAAACTGTCTGAGAAGTTATTTTTTCTTGCTTTCCTGTGTGCTGCTGCTAAAAAGTCTCTGGGATGCTTACTCCCTTGTTCACATTAAAAATATGAAGCAGAACTTGGAGTCTACAGAGGAGATACAGGGTTAGGAATGCTTTTGCCCAAGACAAGAGTCTTATCTTTGAGGAGTAACTTTATACCACATTCCAGAGTCTCCCTGTCAGACCCTTTTGATTTTTGGCTGGGAATAGCTTTTCTGAGTTACATTTTCAGACTTGAGGCTTTAGTCTCTTTAACAGTAAAACGTAATAGCTTTTTCACCTTTCTGTGTATTTCTATGCTATTATTAACTTTCAAACCATTCTAACAGCTAAAACTCACTTTAAACTACTACATATTCCCACTAACATTAATTTACACTTTTAAGCAACAATTATTAAGTAAACAAGCATTGTAATCTCTTTGACATGAAACTTTGGTATATTAGCCCCTCCCAGTCTTTAATATATGCATTCAAGACTGTATTTTGGTTTAAAAGGGAACTAATAGAATAAAAGGTTTAAACTGCAAATTCCCTTCCATGAGTTCTCTGTTTAAAAGCAAACCTGAAGGTGGAATTTGCCTCCTGTTCATTCTGCTAACTGGATGCCAGACAGTTTGCCAAAGAGACATTCCTTGAGACTATTTTTAACAGCCAGCTTGCAATTTGCAGACAGAGACCAGAGAAATGCTTTTTGGTTTTAAACATGTGAGCATCCTCTATTAAACTTCTATTTAGGCTTTAATAATTTGTTTGTGAATATTTTCCCTATAGCTGTAAACACCTATAGCAGTGGAGCTCAAAACGTCGCTCGCGATCTACTGGTCGATCCCGAGGCAAAATGAGTCGATTGCGGAGCCCTTAGTCTAGTCACTAGACTAAAGGCTCCGTGATCGACTCATTTTGCCTCGTGTTGAGTCACTAGACTCTAGTGACTAGACTAGAGTCTAGTCTATAGAGTCTATAGACTAGGGGCCCCTGGAGACTAGCGCTGCTGCCCTCCTGCCCCTGCTGGGAGGGGGGCGAGAGGAAGATGCCAGGCCGCGCCGCCCGTGAGGAGGCGCCGCCCAGACCCTCGCACCGGAACATGCAGCACACCTCGCAGAGCTCGTGAGCTCGCCTGGCTCAGCCTGCACTCCGCTCCTCGCCTCCCTCCCCTCGTCGAGAGGCACACTGAGATGGAGGGAGTTGCGGGCTGTTCCGCAGTGGGAGAGCCGTCGCTGCTCACCGTCAAGCACGAGCTCAGGAATGGTGAGCATGTCAGCGCCTGAGGGGTCGCCTGTGTCTGTCGGGGGCTGAGGAGAGCAGCAAAGGGGAAGGAAGGCAGGAGGAGCGCGTGCGTGGTGGGGCGAGGAGAGGAGCGGAGCGCGCTCGAGGATGGGGCAGTGCACGAGGAGCCCCCTGAGAGGGCGGCGGGGAGGTTGGAGCAGGCAGGGAGATGGGGGGCAGAGAGAGAGTGCGAGAGTGTCCCCTGGAGGAGCTGAGGCTGCAGTCCTGTCCACGCTTGCCTGGGAGTGAGCTCCAGTGACTCTAATGGGACTTTTCTGAGTAAACCTGCATAGGATGGGGCTCTGGGGCTGCAGTCCTAGCCACACTTGCCTGGGAGTAAGCCCTAGTGACTATAAAGGGACTTACTTCTGAGTAGACAGGCTTAGGATGGGGCTCTGAGGCTGCAGTCCTATCCACACTTGCCTGGGAGTAAGTCCCAGTGGCTATACTGACTTCTGAGTAGACAGGCATAGGATGTGGGGCTCCGAGGCTGCAGTCCTGTCCATACCTGTCAGGGAGTAAGCTCCATTGACTATAATGGGACCTTAGTAGACAGGCATTGGACCGGACTCTGAAACAACATTGGTGCCTGTGAGGAACCTTGGGGCATCTCTTAAAGGGAGGGAGATGACCATTGGGGGGGCAGATGGAATGAGAAGCCATCTGGGCAACATGTAGACATTGTTGACAGAGGGATGGGTGGCCTCCAAGGCAGAGAGCAGACAGCCCAATCTTATCCACACTTTCCTGGGAGTAAGCCCCATTGACATTAATGGGACTTCTGAGTAGACATGAACTGTAAATTGACAGAACTGGAGAAGATGAGGAAGGTAAATGGGGCAGAAGCAGGTGGGAAATTCTGTTATGGCAAATGCTATTATTGCAAAAAAAAAACAACTCTGGTAGATCTCCGGGCCTTGCTGGGTTTCAAAGTAGCTCTTGAGCCAAAAAAGTGTGAGCACCCCTGACCTATAGCATAGCATACGCACTTGCTTCATTAAGCTTGTAAACATTTGGTTTGTTAGCATAAGTGGCTTTCTTTCATGGCCTTGCCTCACTCCCCCATTCTACTCACCCCCACCTATTCACCTCCATTGGTGTGCCCTCCCTGACACAGTATACAGGGCCTCTGAGGCCTCTTCAGCAGTGGCCGAGAAGCACATAGCTACACACACTTCCAGGTTGCCTTTTGTGACGGCCAGAAAGTGTGTTCCATAGGATTGGACGGTTAATTGCTTGAACATTTGAAGAAACAGGCATGGAACTGGTTGTTAATAAGTTAACATTAGCCAAGATATTTACTGAAACCACTTCCTCTTTCTGAATGAGTTTGCAGAAAGTGGGACACCATAATCATGATGTTAAAATATTACAGACTACCTTCACTCATATGAGCCCTGAGATCAGCCTCTTAGGGCACAATCCTGACCAGGTCTACTCAGAAGTAAGTCCCATTTTGTTCAATGGGGCTTACTCTCAGGAAAGTGTGGTTAGGACTGCAGCCTTAAACTCTCTACTGTCAACTGACTATCAATATTCTGAACTTTCTTCCAACAAACACTGGCTGGAATTTTTACAGCCAACCCAGATGTGACACAGAGGACTCTACATATATACTAGCATAACTTCCTATAATTCCTTAGCTTCTTACAATGGCAACTGACACCTAGAAGGCGATGCACGTTTTATTTCGTGAGCAAACTGAGTAGCATTCATAAATTACAAGACATTAACTCTGATGAAATCCAAACATACCTGCAGCATGTTCAGTCTTTTTCATTTAAACAATTACCTTATCTGTGATCTGTAATCCTCTAAAGTTTTTGTGCTCAGCTGACTACTTCCTATATTATTTTCTGCAAGTTTTGTGGCACTTATTAATGCTTTAAGCTGTAATACAAATAAATGTCTCAGAATATTTGTTTTTCTTAGCATATTAGTATTAGTAACAAAGTAAATTAGTAGGCTAAGGCCCACTACAGGGCCTACTCTGTGGCGACAGGGGCAGCGAAGCGCTCCTTCTTCTCTGCCACTATCGCGTCCGCACATAGCCAGCCAGCGGAACTGTTCTGTGTGTTGCGGGGTCTCATCCATCAGATCCCATCAGTGGATCAGGAGGACCACACGAAGGTCCGCTGTAACAACTTTGCCAGGCACTTTGTGAATAAAATCGCTCGGATTCGCCACGACTTGGACTCCATGTTGACAATGCCTAGTGATGTCCCTGTGGCACCTGTCAATCCTGTTTTGTGGGATTCTTTTCAACTTGTAGAACTTGAGGATGTAGACAGGATCCTTTGGAGTGTGAGGCCATCCGCCTGCCCACTGGATCCGTGCCCAGCATGACTGGTTAGACCTGCCTGGGAGGGACTGGCCGAGTGGACAGAGAGGGTAGTAAATTCATCTTTGAGGGAGGGGGTGGAGCCTCTGGTATTAAAGCAAGCAGTTTTTCTCCCCCTCCTGAAAAAGCCCTCTCTGGACCCCTCTATATTGGATAATTATCGGCCAGTCTCGAACTTCCCGTTTCTGGGCAAAGTGATCGAGCAGGTGGTGGCATCTCAGCTCCAGAGGATCCTGGATGAAGCGGATTATCTGGATCCCTTTCAATCTGGCTTCAGGCCTGGCTTCGGGACGGAGACAGCCATGTTCGCCTTGGTGGATGACCAACGCCGAGGGCTGGACGGAGGGAGTACATCCTTGCTAGCCCTTTTGGACCTCTCAGAGGCTTTCGACACCGTTGACCATGGTGTCCTTCTGGGATGGTTGGCCGAGCTGGGGATCGGGGGCACTGTTTTGCAGTGGTTCCAGTCCTTCTTGGCCGATAGGTCCCAGATGGTGGTATTAGGGGACACCTGTTCGGCACCCTGGCCCTTGAGGTATGGGGTGCCACAGGGTTCTATATTGTCCCCCATGTTGTTTAACATCTACATGAAACTGCTGGGAGAGGTCATCCGGGGATTTGGAGTTGGGTGCCATCAGTATGCTGATGACACTCAGCTCTATCTCTCCTTTCCACCAGATTCCAGGGTGGCTGTCTCTGTCCTGGAGTGTTGCCTGGAGGCAGTTGGGATCTGGATGAGGGCGAACAAACTGAGATTAAATCTGGACAAGACAGAGGTTCTCCTGGTGCAGAAATCCACGATGCGGGTGCTGGACTATCGCCCTGCTCTGAATGGGGTTGCACTCCCCCTGAAAGAGCAGGTTTGCAGCTTGGGGGTTCTCCTGGACTTGCAGCTCCTCCTGGATGTCCAGGTGTCAGCTGTGGCCAGGGGTGCCTTTGCCCAGCTTCAGCTGGTGTGCCAGCTGCAGCCGTACCTGTCTCAGGCGGATCTGGCCATGGTGGTCCATGCCATAGTGACATCAAGATTAGATTATTGTAACGCGCTCTACGTGGGGTTGCCCCTGAAGACGATCCGGAAGCTACAACTAGTGCAGAATGCGGCTGCACAGGTAGTTGCTGGGAATTGGCGGTTTGACTCCATCACGCTGCTACTCCGGTGGCTGCACTGGCTGCCCATTCGTTTCCGGGCTGAATTCAAGGTGCTGGTTATGACCTTTAAAGCCCTAAATGGCTTGGGACCAGCGTATTTGAGAGACCGCTTCTTCCGTATAATCCGGTCCGTTCTCTAAGGTTATCAGAAGGGGCCCTGTTGGTTGTGCCGTCATTGAGAGTGGTGAAGGGAATGGCGGCCAGAAACAGGGCCTTTTCGGTGGTGGCACCTGCACTAAGGAATTCCCTCCCCTTTGAATTGAGAGTAGCTTCCTCATTATTAACGTACCGGTGGGGCCTGAAGACTTTTTTATTCAGGAAAGCCTTCAAGGCACTATAAGGGCTGTTTTTATAAATTATGCCTTTTACTGCGTGCTTTCAATCTGCTGCTATGTCTTTTATCTTGTTTTAATTGTTTTTACGTGTTTAGTATTTTTAATGTTTATCTGTTGCCTTGTATTTTAACTTGATTGTTAGCCGCCTTGGGTGCCCTTCGGGAGAAAGACAGAATACAAATCCAATCAATCAATCAATCAATCAATCAATCAATCAATCAATCAATCAAGCAATCAATATTTCACTCTGAAAAAATGGCTACTATTTAAAGCCTTTTCTAGCCAACGTTGCATATATGCAACAGGGACCAAATGTGTACAGTTGTGGGCTTGGCAAAAATGGGTTAAAGTGAAAAAATATCACAGGCAGCAATAACCTTGAAAAAATGCAAAATAAAAATAATTGAGAGGCATTCAGACAAATGGTCAGGCAAGCTATCTTTCCCACTCTATTCTGCTAATAAAAGTCTCTGCAACCCTTGAAAAGAAGCTTCTGAGTGCGGAAACTCTCTGCAATGGCATGGAATGTGGTGTTGGGATGGCTGCAAAGGGAGGAAGAATAAGTGGAAATAGGCAGAGGCACTTCTGCTCCACTTGGTTTCCATGGCTTCCCCTTCCACTTTCAGCTTCTTCTTAAACTACATTCCATGCTGTTACTGAGGGATCTTGACCTTGAGGAGCAGTTGGGGGGGCTGCTGTGGAGAGGGGGTTAAAGACTTACTGTGGAGAGGGGGTTAAAAGCTGTTGCAAAAGCACTCCTCTCAAAGTTTTTATTATGTACAGAACTCTTATTATTCAATTCATATTAATAAAAACATTCACGATTAATCAGATTACAGAAATGCAAAGATAACTTACAGAAGACAATTCACTGACCACTATTTTTTTTTGGGGGGGGGGGGGAGTTATAGTTAACAAAAACGCACTTTAGTGTATCAGTATCTTAAGATATTGCCTAAATAAACTCAAGAACAGCTTTTATGGTACAAACACTAATAGCGGTGAAATTTTTCCAATAGCCAGATTTAGATCACTCAAAAGTTACTTGTATAAGCACACTAAGGTAGTGGTTCCCAAAGCCTCTCCAGGAGTTCGGGAACCACTGTTAAGTCTTTGTGGGAGAGGGGCAAAGGCAGTGATGCGATCACAGGATCATGCGCTACCAGGGACAAAGGGGTTTGTTTTGTACTTACCAGTGGCAGCCCCAGCCTTCCGGGGGTGCAGGGAGCCCATGGACACCTCTGCAGAGGTCCCCAAGCCTCAGAATATCTAAAAATACTGTAACTATCATGACCCACTTCCAGTTTCATGATTGAAAACATCTGCGCTCCGGCAGTTTGCAAGCTTGTGTAAATATAGAGAGAGAAATGTTTGAGTGTCTTTTTTCCAGTGTCTTTTTAACAAGTCCATCAATGACAGGTATGGAAGGCAGGTGAAAGCTGGGTCACATAACTAATCCTCTCAAGCCTTGAGGCTATTCATTAGGGTTGCCTTATTACGAGAAATGGATTGAGGGGATTTTTTGCAAGCAAACAAACAAACAAATAAAAGTTGCTTGAAAATAAATAAATAAAAATATTATTTCTTTCTAGATCTCCTCTTTGAAAAGTCTTGTAAAGCTAGGAAGGTTCCTATAGTCTCATTTTAAAAATGGGTCCCAGTGCTAGTTTGTGAACCACTGAGATAGGCTATAGGCCTGGCTCAAGCTACTGCTGACTACACCACAAATCACATGAAAATCTGATGCTTTATAGCCCCAAATCTGTCTTGAACTTTAGAAATCATATAAACCAGTGGTTACCAATGGTGGCTCCCCAGGTAGCTGCAGAAACCAGCCAGGGGAGCAACAGAATCCTTGTGTAAAACTCACTGCCCTATAAAATGTACAGGATTGTACAGGATTGTAGCCCTATTTGAGAGCTGTAGGTTAAGGGAGCAGCCAGTCGAAAAAGTTGGGGATATAAACTATCAGCAAATATTTCAACTCTTTAACTGACACTCTTAACTGAAACTGAAAAGGAACAAAAAAAGTGTTTTCTTACTTTTTCAGATAGCAATTGAGTAACATTTTGCTGCTGCCTTTTCTGAAAGCATTCATAGATATCAAGCAACTTTGCAGCTAACACTTGTTCACAACTGAAAAGAGAATGATGGCTAAACACAATACTTGATATGTTAAGATCTAGTTGATAAATTTCACTCTGGTCCCCTGATATAGTTATGATGCAATTTTCCAGCTCAGGTTGCATTGCCTGTGACAGACAGACAGACAGACAGACAGACAGGCACAGACCTTCGTTTAGAATAAGTAATCTTGAAATGGAGTAAAAAGTTTTGCATAATTGAAAGCTGTTTCACCAGAGATTATAACAGGACAATGTATATGTGATATGTATGTTTGCCTAAGTAGGAAATGTACCTGTTTCTTCCATTTTGTAACTATGTTGTGTACTGTATATATACTGTGTTGTAAAACGCTGCTGTACTGGTAAAGTAGTTGGATCATAAGCAAAAAGATTGCCAAGATCAGGGACTGCTTCAGTGAAGGCAGCCATACACAGTTATTTTATTTAGTGACCAATGGGAAATCTACAGAAGGGGAGGAGCAAGAAGGGGGCAAAGCAAGCTGTTTGCTCACTTTCCCTCTCATTCTCAACACATTACTACCATGACAATGTGTGTATACACTTAAAGGGAAATGATATCCACTTTTCACCCATTTTCAACTGTTCTATCAGTCACTAAGCAAGATTAGGCTGTTGCATAGAAGTGTTTGCAACAGCTGAACAGAGTTCCGACAGCATACTGAGCGCGCCATCATCTGTCATTTTAGGAGCACTGTCCTAAGAGACAGCAGCACTCCCTGTCCATTACTGGACCCCCACTATGGCCACCAGAGTAGTTAAGGCAACAACAGGAGCAGGAAGGGGATGAAACTGAGTGGGAAGGGGAGGAACAGGGGTGGGGAGGCTGTGGGAGGGGGTGGATCCAGGGTGATGGCTCACACAGGATGCTATCCTCTCCACTGGCAGTATCCCCACCACCTTTCTCTCATGAGACATGCACCAGCTGAAGAGCAGGCACAGGTCCAAGGAGACCCACTGTGGAGCAAGAGGCTTTAAAAATTTCCTTTCCCTTCTGAAGACTTCTGATATGTCTGATATGTCTCCCCCCAACTGGACATAGCACGCTCCTTTTCAGGGTGCCTGCACCTGTGGGGCAGAGGAAGAATAGGAATGGGCTCTAAAAACTATTTCTGTCTCCAGCCTTAATTACGAGACTTAAGGCTAAATCCTTAAGCATTCCTACAATTACTGTGTTTCCCCAAAAATAAGACACTGTCTTATATTTTTTTTTTACACAAAAAAACACACTAGGTCTTATTTTTGGGGTAGGTCTTATTTTTTTTTTTAATGTACAACAATCCACAGTCATTCATGTACAAAAATATACCTTACAAAAATATCCCCTCAGCACCCTTTATAGTTAATAGGACTTAGTCAGTCCCTTTATAGTTAATAGGACTTACTCCCTGGAAGGTGTGGAGAGGGTGTTCCCTAAGCTCCTGTATAGGAATCACAGAAGATCTGGCGAGGAGGTAGAATGTGGTGTCTGCAGTGGCCCCTTTAAGAGTTAAGGCCTGGGCTTTCAGCAAAGGGTGTACTACACAGCTGCAGCCACTAGAGGCAATGAGGTCCCTAGGGATATAAGGAGCACCTGAGGCAGGAAGGGTTTGTGGGTTGTAGAAAGAGTGCAGGTAGGAGACTGAGTGGGCTTATTGATGGTGGACTTTGGCTTGGCAACTCTGACTGATTGACTTACCTGGAATCTGACCTCAGACTGTGACTTGGCTTATTGACTCTGGACTTTGGCCTTGATATAAGCTAATTAGCTTAGAGTGGGCATAAGTTCCCTAAGTGAGGCTTGGATTGGGAATCTGGCAGAACAACACCCAGGAGGATGCCTGCCTGTCTACTCAGAAGTCAGTTCCTTTATAGTTAATGAGACTTACTCCCTGAAAGGTGTGGAGAGCCTCAGAGCCCGGTAGGCAGCGGTGCCTCGCTTGCTGCTTCCTGACGCTCCTCCTCTGCGTCCTCTGCCCAAGGCAGCACAGCAGGTGCTTTCCAGGTGGCCTTATACTTCAGCAATTCTCAGAAAACACACTAGGTCTTATTTTTGGGGTAGGTCTTATTTTTGGGGAAACACGGTATAAAGTGACTGCAAAAAATATACCTAGCAGCATATGTTATTTATTTACAAAAAGTTAAGCTGAGTTTTACACCTAAGCAAAGATATCTTTATCTATATGGCATGATAAACTGACCCCTTCTGTGAATCAAAAGTGATTTCATACTCACATATAATTCTAGCAAGGCTAGCAAGTCTTTTCTAAAGAACAATACCCACATAGGGTAGGGGAAGCCATAGCTAATCTGTTGCTTTAATAAAAAATGCAAACAAACCTTTCTATACACTGTCCTTAATTGTGGGCTGATGTTTACAGGAAAAGACACCCTGCAATGACTTGATTGTTTGATTGGAGAAGGCAAAGAAATTATTTCCCCACTTTCATCAAACCAGCTTTTTCCCTTTATAAAAATGATTAAGAAACAGAAATGATATTGAGCAAATCTACTGATTTAATTAATCTACTAATGTATTATTTAGAGGCAGAATTTTAAAAAAAAAAACTAAACGGTACATTTACCCCTTTTTGCTGTAGGAGACGGTTTTCCATTTTGTGGTATGTGTTTCTAGAAACACATGGCTTTCGTGGAATGTAAAATCCTTCCTCTTCTAAGAGTCGTGGCAACGTATTGTTTGGTAGCTTACAGCTGTGTACAACTGGGAATAATTATTATTCATTATAAATAATTCATTTTAGGATAATGTATATACTTATACATTTTGGCATATGCTTTTTTCCTTGTTTTCTGGTCAAATATGCAGACCTGACCCATGAAAGTACAAACAGGAGACTCAAATGCAATGTGGGACTTTGTTGCCATTTTCTAAATAGTTGTCCTTGGCATCCTGCTGCATTCCATACTCCTAGCTCAGTGAAGTTTCAGACAAGAATTCTCTTTCTTTTGCATGTTTCTCTTTCTCACCTACTACTCTTCCAGAATGGTTTAAAATGACATAGGGCGCAATCCTAACCCATTATGTCAGTGCTTTGCAGCACTGACATAGGGCCAACGCAGCTCTTAGGTAAGGGAATAAACACTGCCTTACTTTGAAGAGGCCTCCGTGAGTGACACCCAACTGCAAGATGCAGCACATGTCCCATGGACACCGCTTTGCCAGTGCTGGAAAGCACTGACATAAGGGGTTAGGATTGCACGCACAGGCTCCCAGGGAAGTTTAAATCTTCTGCAAGCTTCCAGCATTAACTCAACAATTTTAACAATGTTAAATATGAACTATATTTTGGCCTCGTTTCTAAATTGCAAAATCAGCAAAAAAAATGCCAGACTGAATATTCCAATTGTCAATGAAAGTACAGGTATAACCTAATTTTATCACAGATAACCATGGATGAGAAGTGTCCTTTAAATTAAAGGAAAAACATCCCTTTACTCAGTCTTGCCTACCACTGTAATGCAGGAGAGTGGCAGCAGACAAACAATCCATCAAACTCTCTCCAGAGGTTTAGAACAGCTTAGGGTGCAATCCTAACTTTTCAGCACTGACATAGCTGTGCCAATGTGGCATGCACTGCATCTTGCATTGGAGAGGCAGCCAGGGAGGCCTACTCAAGTTAAGGGCATGTTTGTTACCTTACCTAGGGGCTCCATTGTGGCTAGGTCAGTGCTGGAAAGTTGGTTAGGATTGTGCCCTTAGTTTCAGTTCACTCCGAGGCAAGTGACCCCTCCCTTCCCTCTGGAATGTGCATGAAAGAATACAAAGAAGTGAATATCACTTCTGCTTTACATTCTCTTAGCGTTATTTTGCATGCTCGGGGGGGGGGGCGGGTCGATTGCCATGGACTGAACCACAACTACCAAGCTATTGATTGCCAATCTGCCACCATTCTCTCACACAACAATGGTAAGTGAGGCTATTTTTAAATGGTTGAGCAAAGGGACATTGTTTTTTTAAATTGATTTCATTTAACATGATTTTTGGCATCTGCAGGAGTTCTGGGAATGGAACCCCCACGGATGCTGAGAAACAACCGTCGTGCTTCATTGATTAGAGCAAAAGGTAGCAATATCTAAGGGCGCAATCCTATCCTGTGCTGGAACAGGCAAGCCAAGAGGTTTGCTCTGTATCCAGTGCAGGATAAGGGCCAAAATCTGCTCAGCCAGAAGAAAGGGGAAACATTTCCCCTTACTTCTGGGTAAGGATCTCTGGCCCCTATGGGTCTCCTCAGACTTGAGCCACCTCTGGAGGTCCCACAGTCCAAGGAGAGTGGAGTAGCTTGGAGCTGTTCTGTTCTCCCCAGGATCAGGGGTTGGGATCTGGCATAACTGCTGGATCCCAGCCCCACCTCCTGCTCACTGCCTGCCTGCTCCCGGGGCCGCCCACTGCTCACCCTCCCCCTGCCCAGGAACGCCTCCCTCCTGCCTCCTCTCAGCCCACCCTGCCTACTTCAGAGCCTTGCATCAGCACAGCCAGGCCGACACAAGGTGCTCAGAGGAAGCAGGTGCGGAGCTTGCATCGGCCTCTGCAGGCCAGCACTTCTCTGAGCACTGGTCCAGTTTCTTTCTGGGGAGGCGCAAACGTGCCATAAGGCCGGTGCAAGGGACTTGTGCAGGCCCAAGTCAAGGACTGGATTGCGCCCAAGTTCCCTAATTAATCCCACATGCTCATTTACTACTGACTAGATGCAGCACTGACATGATTATGACACCTAGGTTGGGAGAACATGATGGAGAAGTTCCTCCTGGAGTTTCTTCAGGTATCTTCCTTTTAACCCCTGGAACAGCTTGTCAAAATGACTTACTTTCTGAAATGGGCCCCTCTGTATACTCACCCACCCTTTGTCTCCTGGCCTGGAAAATTCCATTTCCACTTGCTTTTTGGGGGGGAGGTAGTCAGAGTCCCCTTATCTGCATTTCAAGGGCTTCTGTTGCTCCCCTTTCACATAGCGTTGAGGGCTGATAAGCTGTTGTTAGCCAGTGCCATAGGGACTCAGGGGTGTTGGGGGGTATGAGCTGCACTGGGCGATGCGCACAGGGGGGTGAAACCACTACTCACCAAAAAATTTTTAATCTTGGTATTTTCGACTCATACCATCTTGTTATATATAAACCAACGGGTAATTTCAGGTGAAACGCAATGAAACAAACCATGTTGAAATATCTCTATTCTATCAAAAGTTATAGCCAAAATACTAGCAGGGCGGAGATGATAGTTCATCACCACGCCCACTGCCCAGGGCATTGTCCCATTGCATGGGAGGAGAACCAACATAGTGGTAATGCACTGGCCTCCCGTACTGGGTGATGCAAGCCCTAGTGATGCCACTGCAGGGACTCCTTGGCCTTTCGTCAGTGGGGCCTTTTCTCTTCCAGCCAATTGGCATTTGCACATGTTGCAGTACATGAGCTAAGCTGACCTGATCCCATTTCCTCATCTACTTCTGTCTTCCACCAGTCTTGTTACCTTTGTTGCCTGACCAGTTTGCCATTCACACGCCTTTCATACTTTTTAGCTATCTAAGTCCTGGGGTGTCAAGAAATAGCAGTTTTCTGAGATAAGGGGGTAGGGTGGGGGGGGGACCAAAAGGGGGCTCTGTCACTAACATTATGCAACCAATATTCATAAATTAACAGCAAAATAAAAATATGTGATCATAACAAAATATCAATATGACCCTGAGTTCCCTCCTGACATTGTAAAAGTTAGCAAAATCTCTAAGGCCCAAATCCTAACCAACCTTCCAGCTCTGACATAGTTGTGCCAGCACGTGCTGCATCCTGCAGTTGGGAGGCAGTCACAGAGGCATCCTCAAGGTGAGGGAATGTTAGTTCCTTTTCTCTGAGCTGCATTGCCCTTACCTTGGTGCTGGAAAGCTAGGATTAGGATTGGTAGGTTGGCAACCTTCAGTCTCGAAAGACTATGGTATAAGCCTACAGCACCCGGTATTCCCAGGCGGTCTCCCATCCAAGTACTAACCAGGCCTGACCCTGCACCCTTAGAAAAGCTGCCAGGCATGAAAGCAGCAACCTGAAATGGAATCTGGAGGTTGTTTTCTAAAATGGCTGTGGTTTCGCTCTGACACTAAATGCTGATGATAATATTCTATTTATAAAGCACTTATTTATAAAGTATTTACATAATTGCTGAGCATAAATTAGAAATACCATGAGCCCTACCCATCAAGCATACAGCTAAAGGTAAAGATACATGTCACATTAGGGAGAAAGGGATGGAGAATAAAATAGAGGGAGAATCAATCTAGAAAAATCTGTGAGAATAACTGTCAGAATAGGCTGATGGACGAATCTCTCACATTCCATTCCAAGTTTAGTGCCTGGTTACTGCCAGAGTCTGAGATAAAAGTGGCCAAAAGGGAGTTGGGTCAGACAATCCGATGGACAAAATCTTGGTCTTTCTCCTAGATGGACCCTGTTGCTGCTGAATTCCAGAAACCCCCAGAATTCAGCAGTAGATTTTGAAATCACAATGATTGTATTAAATGCACTTTAGAGATCATTCTTGCTTTAATACTGTACAAATAGTAGTAGAGAATCTCAAGACTGCCTCTCACCTACACTGGTACAATTTCCAGCAACTGAGCAGTACAGCGTGACTGTACAACATTTGCACATATACTATTGTAGTGCAAAACAGTGTACTGTTTTTTTGAAACATATCATACCTTATTGATTATTTTATGTTATTTTGAAACATCATACCTGGGGAAGTGCTTGGCACAAAAAGCTGCTCCCATTGCTTTTTCTTGTTCAAATCACTGGAATCATATTCAGGAGCTTTTACTTCAAGTAATTCTGGCAGTAACACTTCCTTTACATGGTCAAGTAGAGCGACTTGCTCATTCAAGGTACAGAAGTTTTGAAGACTGTCATTCATTGATTTCTGTTTAGTTATCAGGAAGAAATTCAGTGTAATATTCATTGAGTTTGGGTTTTGGTGGGGGTTTATTTTTATTTGCATGAAGGGACAAAGCCTCTTTCAGCATATGGAGCTAACTGAAAAAGTAACAACCATTTCCAAAATGTTTTTCACTGCAGATATGCGGAGACTCACAGTAGCACCCTATATTTTTTGAAGTTTCCACTTCATGGTGACCATAAATGAGGGCAACTGATTTGGAAACTCCATGTTTGTCCACACACAATCACATGTGGACAGGACTGGTTTGGTCACATCTAAACTGGTCTGACATGTAATTCTATCACAAGATACAGCAAACTTGGAGAAACTTTTCTGAAAAGAAACATGGGTTCTCGTTATCTCATAGTTGCAACTACAAAATAACTATCTGAGATTACTGTCAATATGTACACTTCTGACATGTTTCAAAGAAGTATTTTATGCATGGGCAAGGACACAACATGCACAGAATTTCTTTTGAAGTGATTTCCCATGACTGCAAGCTGCTCTTCTGTTTAGAACCTCATACATAAAAGATTTCTTTGAACTGTGGTCAAAGAAAATTTGACAAAACTTATGGATGTCACAAGCTGGGTATTCTGAAAGTAAAAACTGGATAAGCAAAGAAAACTAATTAAAGAATACTTGATGGTTTTATATTGGTACATTCCTTCTGGGTTACAGATTATAACTTAGTTTATTTCATAAGTATGCTTTAACTATAGCAGAGGAAATAAAATACAATAACTAAGGGCACTAACTCTCTTGCACCAACCTAGGAGGGTCACAGACGTGCTATAAGGACAAGCACTGGCCCGTGGAAGCTGAATCCAGCCTCGACGCTGACTTGCAAGGGGAGGCTAACGTCAGCCGAGCTTGGCCTACACACAGCTCTGGGAAGGGCGAGGAGGAGACGATGGGAGGGAGGCATTCCAGGGCAGGGGGGTAGGTAGAGGGCTGTGCAGGGGGCGGGGTGGGCAGGGAGTGGGAGGTGGGGCTGGGACCCAGCAGATATGCCAGATCCTAGCCCCCATTCCCAAGCAGTGTGAAGCAGCTGCAAGTTGCTCTGCTCTCCTCGGACTTATGCCACCTCGAGAGGTGACGCAAGTCGAAGGAGACCCACTGGGGATGCAGTGGCTTACCCAGGGGTAACAGGAAGAGTTTCCCCTTACTGCCAGTTGAGCCACTTTGGGCCCATGTCTTGTGCTGGATACAGCGCAGGCCTCCTGGCCTGCCTGTTCCAGCGCAAGATAGGACTGCGCTGCACATGCGTGCAAATGCTCAGGGTTCTGTTTGATACAAGCGCAAAGCCATGCCATAAACATAATGCAACATGAAGAAGGCAATGTTTATAACAAGAATATAGCAATACCTGGTCAATACCTTGACCCGCTTCTTTCAGTTGCGGTTGTTCTTCAAAAGTCGATGTAAAAAATTTAAAGCCCTCATCTAATGAGATTTGATTCTAAGATTGAAAAACAGTTAATTATCAATCAATACTACTAATCATTGGGTGGTCTTCCTTTTTCTCCTATTCATGCATCTATATTTCCATTAACACCACCATTCACCCTAACTTTACCTTTGATTTGATCTTTGGACCCTCATATTCAATTTGTCACCAAGTCATGTAACTTTTACTTATATGTTGCAAAAATCCACCCCTACCTTCCCATTTCTCAGTCAAAACTCCAGTTCACCTAACTCCCCACATGACAATGCAGCAGCAGTGCACCTTCCACTGCATTCTGTGGGGAATGTTCTGACTGCCGGAAGTCTCCTCAGGATAAGTGGACATTTTTCTCATTGCCCCAAAGTAAGCCTCAGCAGCCATGCACTAGCTTGACAGCTGGTGCACGTTCACGTGGATCAGTGAAGGCAGATAAGGCCCAGGAAAGGCATCAGGATCCAGAGTACACAATCAATGAACCAGCACCCCTCTCGGGCCTGTTCCTTCCTCCTCCTAGTCTCATCACCACCGTGTTCCACCTACAACTCCCCTGCTCCACCACACCCCCACCCTGTTCAACCACCTCCCTGGCTCCCGCCAACCCCCTGCACTAGCTTAGTTCCTCCAGTGGTATGTGAAAGTGGCCACTCACCGCTTGTGGTGGTGGCCAGCCCATCTGCACTGGCCTTGTCAAGTTTGTGATGGCAATAAAGAAGGTTACACCAGCAGAATGTGTGTTCCGCTGGCATACTTCTTCAATAGGATTAGGCTGTAATTCTCCTAGACTCAGTGGTGTACCTGGGGGGGGCAAATGCTCCAGGGGCTGTGCCTGCGGAGGCAGCACCGCTGCCAGCCTCGCCCCTCCAGTGCCTGTTTATTCCCCTCCTCCTGATGAAGGAGGGCACAGCACGGAATCACGCCTGGAGTGGCTGCGAGTTGCAGCCACTCCAGCTGCAATTCAGCAGCATTCTGGATCACTCCTCTACTCTTCTCCTTTATAAGAGGAGAGGAAAGAAATGCCCTAGAGCAGCAGCATGCCCAGAGTCACAATGCCCAGCATGCTGCCACTCTAAGCCACTTCCATCCTTCCATAAAGGCCACAACTTGCAGCCACTCCAGCTGCAATTCCTCTCCCAGCGGCCTAGAGCAGCAGCACACCAGAAGTCACAACTCCTGGTGTGCTGCTGCTTTAGGCTGGTCCTTTATAGGAGGAGGAGGAGGGCAGCCTAGAGTGGTAGCGTGCCGCAAGTTGGAACTCCCAGAATGCTGCTGCTCTAGCCCACCTCTTTCCTCTCCTCCTATAAAGGAGGAGAGAAGGGGTGGCCCAGAACGCCACTGAATCGCGGCCAGTGGACGCAACTTGCAGCCACTTTGGGGCCATGTCTTTCATCTCCTTGTCTTTCGTCTCTCCTTTTCATTGTTTTGAGGCATGGGGAGCCCTGCAGAGGAGGCTAGAGCAGGAAGGGGTAAGTTCAAAAAAAGCCCCTTGGCTCTCAATGGGGGCACAACCTTAGGGATCGCATCACCACCCCCACCATCCCTCCACCCTCCTCAAGTGGGCAGAGACAGGGCTTCTCAAGTTGGTGGGCTGTGACCCACCAGTTTGAGAACCCATGCTGTAAGTGAATTGTATTTTGTTCGTTCTTCCTTTGTCTTTGCCAGTCTACCCATCTTTCTCTTTTTCACTACAAGCTCCCCCCACTCCACTCCCGGTATCTGCAGATCCTTTATCCATGGTTTCAGTTAAACGCGGATTGAGTTCGTGGCCCCCCACTCCCCTCGAGCACCCTCTGCTGGGCTCGGAAGACCCAGCAGAGCTCTCCTCACCTCCGGAGGTGGCATGCATGGGGGGGCCCCACAGAGGACTTCCCCCCCCCAGAGGGGTTCCCCAGGTCATTTTATTCCTTCTAAGGCAGGGGTGCTCAATAGGTGGATCGTGATCTACTGGTAGATCGCGAGGCAAAATAAGTAGATTGCGGAGCCCTGTCTCTCCAAACTGTTAATATGTCAGTTTCGTCTAGTGACTAGACGAAACTGACATATTTAGCTGACACTAAACTGACACTGAAACTGACACTTTAGCTGCTCTTCAGGCATGCAGCAACAAAACTGACGAAACTGACTAGACTCCAGCAGGGGCTCCATACATTAAAGGGGGTGTCTGTCAGACGCTTCCTTCCCCCCTGGTAGATCTCTGGGCCTTGCTGGATTTCAAAGTAGCTCTCGAGCCGAAAAAGTGTGAGCACCCCTGTTCTAAGGCATTAAAAGTGTCACTTCTAGAAAACCAGAAGCTGCATTTTTTCAATATCTACGTACTCATATTGGGGATTGGTTATACCAGACTGTGTAGATCAGGGGTGCTCAATAGGTGGATCGCGATCTACCGGTAGATCGCGAGGCAAAATGAGTAGATCGCGGAGCCCTGTCTCTCCAAACTGTTAATATGTCAGTTTCATCTAGTGACTAGACGAAACTGACATATTTAGCTGACACTAAACTGACACTGAAACTGACACTTTAGCTGCTCTTCAGGCATGCAGCAACAAAACTGACGAAACTGACTAGACTCTAGCAGGGGCTCCATACATTAAAGGGTGTGTCTGTCAGACGCTTCCTTCCCCCCTGGTAGATCTCCGGGCCTTGCAGGGTTTCAAAGTAGCTCTGGAGCCAAAAAAGTGTGAGCACCCCTGGTGCAGATGATGAGTTTAGTCAAACACTCTTAGCAGCAATGTTTATAAATGGTTTATTACCTCACAGCTCGTGTCAATGTTTTGGAATTCTTTAGTATCACAATAAAGTTTGTCTGAAGATTTTTCCTCTTGTGCAGCCTAAAACAAAGCATATCTTAGTTATCTTGTGCAGCCTAAAACAAAGCATATCCTTTTTCTTCTTAAAAATGAGGAAGAAAAAACTGAGATCACTTACAGGCTTTCCATATCTTGTATTCAATTTCTTTTTTCTGAGGTTCTCCATTCGATGTGGGAAGGACGATGACTCTTTTACAGTATTTGAAAATTCCACCTTTCATATAAACACAAATATAGTGTGTTGCACATTCCATTTAAATGCTGAATTACAACTGAGTAAAAACTATTTTGTTACCTTGGCAGTTTTTGACTTTCCTCTTACTCTATTCAGTTAATCTGCTCTCTTTTTCTATGTCAGTCACTGCAAGTATTAAAACAAATATTTTAAAAATGCTTTGTGCAACAGAATATATCTACATTATTCTTACATTATGTAAATCATAGTGTGGGTTCAGATGACTAAACAGACCAAGATTTTGTTATGATCACAATCCAATGTCATGAACACAAGTCCATGCTGTTCCCCCCTCCTTTACCTGGTATTTAAATGTTCTTAACCTTTAAGTTATATCAGAACATAAGATGGAAGCTGATAACAGAAATTAGGGGTTGCCTTTCTCCCCAACACTCCCAAAAACACTCCTGAAAGTCAGGGATCCTTGAAAATAGTGTGGGATGCAGCAAAGGGGGCTGTGGCAGGAAGGGGAAATACATAGGTTAAAATGTGCAAAGACTCTGTGAGCAGAGTTCCATGAGCACAAACATCTCTTCACGTGCTTTATTTTGCAACTTCTCCCTTCCTCCATAGCCCCATGTGATGTATCCCATACCATTCCCAAGAGTCCAACAATCCTGAGCAATTTTCAGGGGGGCTGGGGAAAGAAGTGCAAGTATTGTTGTCATCATGTTACTTAGAATATGATCTTAGCTTTTTAATTATTAGCTAAGGCATGTGGTTAACTGTAGTCCATTAAAATAAATGACATTTAAAAGTTCCTAACTTTCAGTGAATTGTGCTCTAATGCAGTAACACTGGCATAAGGGCCCAATCCTATCCAATTTTCCAGTGCAAGTGCAGCAGTGCTATTGGGGCATGTACTGCGTCCTGCGGTGGGGGTGCAGTCACAGAGGCTACCTTAAGGTATGGGAACGTCTGTTCTTTTACCTTGGGACTGCATTGAGGCTACACTGATGCTAGAAAATTGGATAGGATTGGGCCCTAAAGCAGCTATGAAAAATTGAAACTATATACCATAATTCAGATTAATTTCTTCCTACAGTTTGGAAAATGTTTTGCTTGCCTGTGGGCACAATCCTAACAAGGTCTACTCAGAAGTAAGTCCTATTGTGTTCAATGGGACTTACTCTCAGGAAAGTGAGGTTAGGATTGCAGCCTGAGATACATATTGCACATTTAAATTATAAATTCATATATCAAACATGATTCTAGGAGTGCCAACAACCATCTATCTATTCACACACACATGCAGCACATTTATTTAAGCCTCTTACATCAAAATGCAATTAAACATCAGTAATGGTAAGATCCAACTTAGTAAGGAATATAAATCTTGAAATACCTTCTTGTGAATTTCTATCTAAAGTTTCAGTTTGTATTCTATCACCATACATGTTGTCTGCAGTCTGCTTATATAAAGTTGCCCAAGGGAAAAAAATTAAAGTAAATGTTAAAGAATAAATCATTTTTTTTAACATATTTAAATATCCACCCTTTCTAAGGCCACAATCTTAACCAATTTTCCAGCACTGACATAAGGGTAATGCAACTCTAAAGTAAGGGAACAAATACTGCCTTACCTTGAGGAGGCCTTTGTGACTCCCCCCCCCCCCCCAACTGCAGGATGCAGCACATGCCCCACTGGCACAGCTATGCCAGTGCTGGAAATCTGGTTTCAACCTATCCAACTTTCCAGCACCAGTGCTGCCATAATGCAGCCTCGAGATAAGGGAACAAATGTTCCCGTACCTTGTGGAGGTCTCTGTGACTACCTCCCCACCACAAGATGCAGCGCACACCATTTGGCACAGCTGCACTGGCACTGGAAAACTGGATAGGAAAGTTTTCTATACACAAAGGTTGCTAGTAAACAGACAATGTTCAAATAATTCATATCAATAAAAGTTAGGGTTGCATCAAAGAGAAAATTCTGTCAGGCATGGATTCCAGGAAGTATTGTACTGGAATAAAGGACACCTTGTGAAACTCTAATATCTATAGAATTCTCAAAATGCAAACCTGTACATCACTACTCAAAAGTAAGTACCACTTAATTCAATGGTATTTCCTGGTAACTACGAAGATCCCACCCTAAAAGTTACAGAAGCCTTCTTAGTGTCTGGACTTCTAACAAATGCACTTATTATAGTTGGTTCCTGGTAATTAGACAAGGTCACCTTATATCAGTCCCCATGAGAATATTTATATTTTGATGGAAAGAAGAGGAGGTTACTTTCCACCTTTTTCTAGACAGCAGTATGACATTCAGGGCGCAATCCTATCCCCTTATGTAAGTGCTTTCCAGCACTAGCATAGAGGTGCTAATGGGACATGTGCTGCATCCTGCAGTTGGGTGTCTCTCATGGAGGCTTCCTCAAAGTAAGGGAATGTTTGTTCCCTTACCTCGAAGCTGCATTGCTCTCATGTCAGTGCTGGGAAGCACTGACATAAGGGGTTAGGATTGCGCCCTCAGATATTCAACTGGTACAGGTATTCCCAGTATGGAGATGGGGACGACACACCAACTGAATGTCTGCCTTTTGCATAATTTAGAGCTGTGCCACAGAAAAACAACAAAAAGCAATTCTACATGAACTTCATACCTAAAAATGTCAACTATCACTTTTAATAACTATTATATGTTGATTTGCTATAATGAGTTATCGTTCAAGCTCTGAAGATATTTTAAATGTGTATTTTAAAAAAATTATACATGATCTAGGGGAAACAGAGTTAAACATATCTATAGGTCTATTCTCAGAAATGCTCAAATGACAGTTATTTTTAACTGTCTAGCATACATCCTTGACCTTCAAACATAAATACACATCTGGTAATTATTCTGAATCTACTCTACTCTATCTACTCTACTCTATATACTCTAGAATAACAAAATCAACTAACAAACATTACATGAATTAATTGGTATATTTTAATTAAAGAAGAAATTACTTTAAAATATTTTTCAAAGTTTATCCTAATACAATTGTTCTATTCAGTAGCATTTCTGTTTGGATTACATCCATTTATAAAAGAATTGGGAAAGAATACAGATTATTGTCCAAATGGAACCTGACTCATAAAATGTCTACATTTATTTTATGATTGTTTATGTTGCTTTTTCAGTTAAAAACTGCATAAGATGGCTTTCAACACAATCAGACATAGCATCATTTACAAATTGAAATACTGTCAAGGTCCAGCACCTGCTGGAACAGTTAGGCACTTTGCAGACCAGTGAGGGCAGGGCGGAGAAAGGCCGGGGGGGGGGGGGAGACAGGGCGAGGGTGTAGCAAGGCAGGGTAGGGTGGGGAGGAGGTTGGAGATGGGCAGATTAACAGCCCAATCCTGAGCTGCTGCCAGATCCTGCGCGCCTCAGGCTACTGTGGGAGGCACCTGAGAAGGGGACTTTCATCCCCTTCTCCCAGGTAAGGGAAGTAGCCCCACAATGGGGTTACTCAAGTTACCACTGACCAAGGTAAAGGCATTTGTGTAGGGCACCAAACCCCACACGAACGTGCAGAATCTGGTGGAGCAGAGCTCCATCAGACTCACCTCACTCCCTCTCCCTCCCTCCCTCCCTCCCTCTTCCCCTTACCCCTGAGTAAGGCCTGCTGGCCACAATGGGGCTCCTTGGACTTGCGCCACCTCCTGAGATGGCGCAAGTCCAAGGAGAATGGAGTGGCTTGAAGCCACTCCGTTCTCCCCAGGGACAAGGGTTGGGATCTGGTATAACTGCTGGATCCCAGTCCCATCTCCGGCTCCCTGCACGCCCTCCCCCAGAGCTGCCCATCACCCTCCCTCTGCCTGCCCAGGAACGCTTCCCTCCCTCCTCCTCCCTGCCCACCCCCATGCCTATCTTTTCCGCTTGTGTCTGCGCAGGCGGGCCAACACAAGCAGCGGAGGGGAAGCCGGCACGGAGGTTTCTGTCAGCCTCCGCAGGTTGGTGCTTCTCAGAGCGCTGGCCTGGCTTCCCCTTGAGGAGGCGCAAACGTGCTTTACAGCACATTTGCGACCCTCCCAGGCCAGCCCAAGGGACTTGGGCCGGCTGAACTCAAAGTTTGGATTGTGCCCCATCTCAGTAAGTAAGCATTCTGTCCAATTTATTGCCTATGTTGTGTAAACAGACACTCCCTGCCAGACACTAGCTGGCTGTACAAGCTACTGGAGATACACTGCCTCTTCCTTGCATTAAGAGCCTCTCTGTTGTGTACTGAGACACTCTGTTGCAGGCTGTGGGAGATGCGATAGCCTCATGAAGAGCATCTTTATTTTGCTTTGACCACCGTTATATATGTGGTCCGTTGTTAAGCAAATGGCTGTTAAGCAGCACATACCTATAAATGCCTAAATCAAATAAATAAATGGTCTAGGAGTGATTAACTCTTCATCCATCAGGCTGTTTATCCCATTTCCTTTATTGAAGTAATTCCTGTGGTTCTATATCAGTTCCAAACACCTGATTTATTGGGGGGGGGGGGGGTTAAACAGTTATTTTCAAAGGACAACACTGAAAAACACATGAAGGATTTGAAATGTCTCATTTTGTTATAAAAAATATATCAGCTTGAATGTTCAATCCCAGAATGGGTAACATAAAGGAATGAACCAATTTTTCTATATGGTTCTCTTGCCTCTTAGTACCATCCTCTCTTCCACCACAATGCTGCTACTTTTGTCTGTATATAATGATGCCCTCCAGTTGACAAAAATCTGGAGCCAGATTAAAGCAAAGGTATGCTTGTGACAGGTAGAAAATGACTATAGAGGAAGTGAAAAATATGGATAGAAAATACATGAAGAATGAAAAGACCAGGGAAGTCATGCACGTTAAAGCATAGTTTGTCAGATAACCAACCAGTCACGCAGATCTTGACAATTGATATGCTTTATGCCTGTTTTAGGGCACAATCCTAACCCTTATGTCAGTGCTTTCCAGCACTGGCATAGTGGTGCGAATGGGATGTGTGCTGCATCCTACAGTTGGGTGTCACTCACGGCAGCCTCCTCAAAGTAAGGGAATGTTTGTTCCCTTATGTCAGTGTTGGAAAGCACTGACATAAGGGGTTAGGATTGCACCCTTGGAGCGAGAAGAAATTCAACCATATTTAAGAGATTAAGGGCCCAATCCTGTCCAACTTTCCAGCTCTGGTGCAACCGCAATGCAACCCAGAAGTATGGGAACAAATGTTCCCATACCTTGAGGAGGCCTGTGTGACTGCCTCCCCCCCCCCCAACGCAGGATGCAACACATGCCCCATTGGTAAAGCTGCGCTGGCCCTGGAAAAATGGATAGGATTGGGCCCTAAGAAGTTTAAGGGAGTTGGCCCAACAACACCCCTATTGGACTGGGAGCAAGTCCATGGGCACCCTCAGAGAGCCATGAAGCTTTCTGATATTCCTAATCCTGGCGAGATTAGTAGACACATGTTGTGGTTGCTGCAATACTCTCAAAGGCCATATCCCAATCCAACTCTAGAATGAAGGGCCTCTTCCCAACCCTGAGCAAGTACAGAGGGCAAGGACTCAGGGCCCAATCCTATCCAACTTCCCAGCACCAGTGTAGCTGCAATGCAGCCCCGAGGTAAGGGAACAAATGTTCCCCTACCTTGAGGAGGCCTCTGTAACTGCCCCCCCCCCCCAGGATGCATGCCCCATTGACACAGCTGCACCAACACTGGAAAATTGGATAGGACTGGGCCCTGAGTCAGCAACCCTGTTAGGACCTAAGCAACACAACTCAAGGGGAGGTGAAGGGAATCCTCCTAATCTTTTGTATTGAATTTTAAAGACCTTAAAATGTTTTGAGTAACAAAGCTGCTTCAGGGTCCAATCCTGTTGAACTTTCCAGCACCAGTGCAACCTCAAAGTAGCAGTGAGGTAAGGGAACAAATGGTCCCATACCTTGAGGAGGCCTCCGTGACTGCCTCCACACCACAGGATGCGGTGCATGCCCCATTGTTACAGTAGCACCAGCAGTGGAAAACTGGATAGGACTGGGCCTTCAGTCAGCTATGGCCTTCCTGAATCCCTGGTGCAGCAACACAGACAAATCATGTTCTTTACTTCAGGCACCTCAGTGTCACTTGGCATTTTGATCTTCTGTTCCTACCTAGTCTTAAATATTGGAAGCGCCATAATGACTTTTGGGGCCCCTGGATTCATTGGCCCCTAGGGCACAAAAAATTGTTTGACACAAAAGCAACCTCTTTAACTCATTTCTGCCCAGCCCACAGGTGTACACATCTGATCCCTGTTGCATATATGCAATGTTGAGCAGAAATGACTGAAGTATATATCAGTGTTATTGTGAGCATCTTCTCTCAAAGTACACCTTAAAACTATTTTTGCTCTCTCAGCGCTTTCTCTTGACTGGCCTTGCCCCACTCTTTGTCCCTTCAAGAACTTCTAAGAACTTTCTTTCTGCTAGTTCGCATTTTGAACTTTATAACTTGACTTGCCCCCTGCTAACTGGGTAAGAGGCACTTTTTAAGTGGGTGCTCTTTTATTTAGTGGGGGGGGGGGAGTAACTAGCCCTCCTCACCGAGCAGTGTCTTTTCTAGTGGCTGTCTGCTGGTGCTCTTTTGCATCTGTTTAGATTGTGAACCCTCTTGGGACAGGGAGCCATTAGATAATTGGTTTTTCTCTGTAAACTGCTTTGTGAACTTTCTGTTGAAAAGTGGTATATAAATACTGTTAATAATAATAATTAATAATACTTAGGCTGCAATTCTAACCTCACTTTCCTGGGAGTAAGACCCATTGAACACAATAGAACATACTTCTGAGTAGACCTGGTTAGGATTGTGCCCTTAAGAACAAAAGAAAAGCCTGGCTGGATCAGGCTGAAGGCATAACTAGTTCACTTCCCAGTGCACCACCAGATGCCTCAGAGAGCACACAAGACAACAAGTGGCATCCTGTAGCCACTCCCTTGCGCCTGGCCTTCTGAGGTAGCCTTCTAAAACCAGGAGGTTGCACATACCTATCATGGGGCGTAACCTGTGATGGACTTTGCCTCCCAGAAATCTGCCCAATTTTCAACCTTTTCCATCTCATGGCACACTGTCAAGGCACTAAAATTGTCAAGGCACACCATCAGGTTTTTGATAATTGCCAAGGCACAGCATGCTGCCAATGGGGGGCTCACACCCCCATTGGCCCTACTAATAAATGACTTTCCCCCCAATTCCTGTGGCACACCTGTGAACCACTCGAGGCACACCAATGTGCCATGGCACAGTGGTTGACAATGACTGTATTAAAGGCACCTAGGCCAGATGCCATCACATCATGTGGCAAGGAGTTCCACAGACCAATTACATGCAGGGTAAAGAAATCCGGTGTTGGTGTCTGTCCAAGCCCCATTTTCGTCTGGCCCACAGGTGTGCACATTTGGTCCCTGTTGCGCAGATGCAGTGTTGGGCAGCAATGGCTTAAAGGCCCTAAGGCCAGATCACCACATCTTGTAGCAGGGAGTTCCACAGACTAACAGCGTTAGTGTTTCTGGTGTTGTGTGAGAGGGGAAAGGCTGCCTTGACTAAACCAAAGACAGTTGAGCCACATGCCCCTTCCCTCAGCAATGGGGCCATTCAGCTCCTTCCCTCCCTCTCGGCCTGTCCTGAGCCGGCCAGCAGCCTTCCCATCTGAAGCTTCTGACCACGTACTTCCTTCCATGCATCCCAACTCCCACTTCAACACTACCTCCCCGCTCCACCGTTATGACAGTAGGCAAAACACGCATGCGCGCTGGCACCCCACCCGCCCAGCGCGCGACAAGAGAACAAAGGCTTTCCCCTGCGCATGCCCAGAAACGTCTTCCTGACAGCGCTGGACCTCACTTCCCCCGTTCCCCGCCAACAGAGCGTACGCGTGACGGGTTTGGTCACGTGGCAGCTCCTGGGCACGCGCAGCAACCCCTCGGCCGGGCACGGCGCATGCGCAGTGTGCAAAGACTCTCGGGAGGGCTCCCCGTCGCTGGTTTTAGGCGCTCCTCTCTGTGGGGAAGAAAGTCGGACGGTACGAGCTCGCCGCCCGCGGCCCCCTCGAGGTCTGCTGTGGCGGTTTCCGCGACTCGGCCCGAGAAAGTCGTGGAGGGGGGAGAAGGAGACCGTTACACGCCCCCCCCGGCTGATGGCGGCGAGGCTCTGCCGCCTCAGCACTCTCAGGAGACCTCGGTGAGGCCGTGGCGGCGCCTGCCTCTGCGGCCGGAGCTGGGCGGTGGGCCTCGTGGAGGCAGGAGCCAGCCTCGCAGCGGAGGTGGGCGGGGCACCTCTTGCGCCTCGAAGACCCTCATGCTCCTGCCGCTGCCTCCTCCCCGCTCGGGCGGGTGGGCTCCCGCTGCTCTCTGCGGCTACAGTCCTGTCCACACTTGCAGGGGAGTAAGCCCCATTGTCTCTCGTGGGACTTCCTCCTGAGTAGCCATGCATAGGATGGGGTTCTTGGACTGCAATCCTGTCCACACTTTCCTGGGAGTAAGCCCTATCGACTATAATGGGACTTACTTCTGAGTAGACGTGCATTGGATTGTGCTGTTCGTCACCAGCTGTTCGATCACTGTCAGACCCACAGGGAACCTATTTCTGTTGATGTGCCCCAAACTGCTGCCACCAGCAGGGCCCCAACCTGTGAAGTCAGCATTTCTCAACAAGTGTACCACTTCATGTGGTCCACCTGTTGGAAGTACTACATGAAGTAACTGGCGATGATCGCTAGCCAGATGCGATGTGACAAACACCAGTAACACCAGTAAGAGGCGTGGGTTGCATGTGAGGGCTTTTTCAAGCTCTCCCTGCTGAGCTGAGACTCCTACTGCTGCTTGTTGCAATGCTTTGCTGGTCTTGCCACCAGGTGGTGGGGATTTGGGGGTCCTGCGAGTACCAGCAGACATCACGTCAAGTATCACCAAAGGTACGAGTACCACTGGTTGAGAAACACTGGGCTAAGACCAAACTAGATGTGATGGGGACGGATTTGCCCATTTGTTTAAACCCTGGTCCACCTCAGAGTTCTGATAAAAATAGAGTTGGAGCCCTGATTTTTTTTTTTTTTAGAACAAAAGGGCATGTGGCTAGAAAGGGCTTTTTCCATCCTGCAGTTCTCTCCTCCCATCCTCTCTCCTCAACTAAGCTCTGGTATTAACTTGGTTGAGAGACTTCTGTGAAGTGAGACTGTAGGAAGGGATGGCTCGTCTTCTACATGTACTTTTTGCAACTATTGTCAGGTGTTCTAGACCATGCTCTGTGCTTGGGGGCATATCTGGGTTTAGACAAACAGGTTTCCTGCCATAACATTTAGTTTGGCCCCCTAGGGACAGACCTGTGAGAGTTGGAGAAAGAGATTGGCACCGTGTTAACTGCGCGGTTCTCTCTCTCATTTGCTGCAGTGCTGCCCATTTTCTCTGCTGTCTCCTGCTCTTGTCTGCTCCTGCTTTCAGCATGGTAAAGAAGAATACTATCCCTGATGGGTAAGTATCCAGTCAAATATTTTGAGAAAGGAAGGGGGCTCTTACAGCCCCACCTTTTCTCCCTTGCTTCAGCACCATCTTTGCCATCCAGAGTAAGATAAGGTAAGTATTTGTAACAGCACAGGGAAGACACTGCTTACCATCTCCCAGGTGAGTATTTTATCCCACTGTTTATGAATACTACTCCGCCAGCAGATGGCCCATGTTCTATCCTCCTGTCATATGTGTTCAAAATGGAAATAGGTTGCAGCTAATTATCTCAGTTATGTCACATTATCAGTTGACACTGAGATTTCTTCAAAATAACATCAGTCATGTTATGGGAGTTCCTTCTGTGAGATGCCTTCATACCTCCAAAACGACATAAAATACAGCATGAATTATTAGCTGAAAAGTATCTTTAAACTGTACAGATTTGTCTGATTTTTATCTTGAAGTGCAAGACTGTTATATAGCTAGGAAGTAATTCTAGAATATAGAAATAGTATTGTTAAGCATTATCTCATGTTGGTAATGAAACTGATTCACAGGCAATAAATACAAGACTGATTTTTGAAATGATGTTTTCAAATAAATTATGTAGCAATTCCAAAGCAAAGTTCATTATTGCACAGACTTTTTAGTTTGATGTTCTCCATTCTTTCCTATGATCTGTAACATGATATTAAACTATCAACATAGCTTATGCTGCATGTATTATTTACTCTTGTTTAAATTATTAATACAGAAGTTCAGGAAGCTTGAAGAGGTAATAGAAGGCTGCTTGATTTCTGCATGGCTTGACTATAAAATTTTGAGAATATATTTAGAATTGATAGCTACAACATATACAAATTGAAGTGGGTCAACTCATTAGTGCAAAACTTACCCAAAGAGATGAACTGGAATTTAGCAGTGAGGGTAGCAATTCAACTTAAAATAGAAAGGATTGGTACCAAATAAAATATGAGGATAAAGTTTAATTGCACTCTGCACGTAGAAAATCAGGCTAGAGTGAAATAAGCACACACATCTAAGTTTTACAGTGAGTTGTAACTGATATGCATGATCTGTTACATTAAAGATGCAACTGATCAGTCAATTTGATTAAAACTATGGTTGCCCAGTACTTGTCCTATTTTAGGTTTTTTTAAATCTTGATTTTTCTCTGGTTGTAGTTGTGCAGTCCCTCCCCCCATACAGTTGCCAACTGAAAAACCTTGGACAGTGCCAAGTTCCAGTTCAATAGTGTGTGATAACAGAGTGTTGTATGCCTCACTGAATTGTTATGAGTAAATTTTCAAATGCCGCTTAAAAATTGTATGGAGCTCAGAGTGTGCTGGTGATGATCATGTGAACTCCCAATGGCACATTCTGCTGACTTAATTTTGTGACAGCAGCTACCTGTTGAGGAGATTTCCTTTGGTCCGTTTATTCCTTTCATACTGAGTTGTTTTCTGTGCATTGACAGTACATATGTGCAAATATCACATTGAAGGAAAAAAGGATACCATATACACAGTCTGTTTGCTCCTTGGCAACTTGATCCTCTTGCAGGGAAAATACTTCAAGTAGGACATTTTGCATAGGTAGATCTATGCATAACATAGTGCTCCATCTTGGTATCTCCTTCCTTTCTTGGGAGGGGCCATAGCTTGGTGAAAGAGTATCTACTTTGCATGCAGAAGGTCCTACTTTCAATCCCAGTACCTCCAAGCAGAGTAAAGAAAAATTTCTGCTGGAAGCCTTGGAGAGTTGCTGTCAGTAACTTCAACAGTTTTGACATAGATGAACCTTAGATGACTTGGTATAAGGCAGCTTCCTATGTTAGTGATTCTAAAAAGCAGATTTGCAGGTACATGTAAACACACGGTTTCTTGTGTTGTGACATTCATGTGATCAGGATAGTAACAAAAAAAAATATTGGGGGAAAAAAACATTAGCACTTATTTTGTGATTGATTTACCAATTAAAAAACATGGAAATGAGCCCTATTTGTTTAACAAATTTATGTCCTGTGTTTCCTCAATTTTGATCTTCAAGGTAACTTTACAAACATGTTGAATAAAGTTGCTTACAGTCTTAGCATGGACAGGCTTCTGCATGTGGGGTTTTCACACTGGAATGAAGGAACAGATTCCCTCAACCTATACTTGATAGCTATTCAAGTTCTTATTACCTTGTCCTTGGTGGTGGTTGTGGGAAAGTACAAGTTCTCCCTAGATGCACCAATCATCCAGACCAAATGTAGGCACAGAACAGATGATATCCAGGTCAAGAGGACAAAGTTGTTACTACTACACGGCTCTCTTCACAGTGAACTGGCTTCCCATAGACAGCCCTAATTATCATCTTGGGATACAACTTTGAACAAAAACAGCTGGTATATTAAAGTATTCACATAATTTGGGGTTGTATCATTTAGTATTGAACTGAAATGAACACAGTTGAGACAAAAATAAATTTACTAAAAATGTCATTAAAATGAGTACTGCATTTTTTCATTAAAGTGATATTACTATGATCAACATTATCGTAAAGATTTGTATTGTCTTTCTCAACAGAAATTTCCAAGTCAAAAAAATTTACGTTCAGTATTTAATTTTAAAACAAAATTAAAAACACAAAACAAACTTCAGAGAAACATCCATTGAAAATGCTTGAGTAAAATTGTCCTCGCCATGTATTAACTAAAGTAGGTATTAGTAGGAGCCTTTCAGAAATAATATTCTACCCAGATGTTCCCTTACCCCGATGAGACCTCCTGCAGCTTCTCTGGCCCCACAGTATACAGCGGTGGCCATTTCAGTACTGGGCACCAGGGAAGCTTAAGATTGAGCTCTAAATACTATTGCAGTTTGATAAATAAGACTACATAAGTTGAATACATAGTTTGTTAATCCTGAAACATTAACACCAAAACCACACCTTTTTAGTACTATTCTTTTGCCTAATTCTTCCTTCTGTGAATTGACCCCGTAGAAAAACATCGTTAGAGCTGCTAGCAGGGCTTCCTGTTAACATTCCGGCACTCTTTCCCTCTATCATACTGACTGGCAGACTGCCTACTTGTCACATTCCCATTTTAGCAACCTGTAAAAGCAAGGTTTTCTCGATCTGTAAAAGCAGAACAAAGACAGGGTAATGGGCGTGGGGTGGAAGAAGAACCCTGAACTTACTATAGTAGTTTTCCTCTTATCTGTGGTTTCTGGTATCCGTGGGGTAGGGGCAGGAATGTATGCCCTGCGGGTACCAGGGGATGCCTGTATAACTGGGAAAATTTTTTCCACTCTGCATATGCATTTTTTCATTGACACGAGGGTAGAAAGTTGACCCAGAATATATTTTATTTGTAGGAACCAAATGGTATGGGGTCTTTTGAAAAATTTTGGATTTGAATTTGTAATCCTTACCCTTTACATGTTTACATACATTTGCTGTTAAAAAAAGAAACAACCCAGGGAGAGCCCTAGGTTTAAGAAGTGCTGAGAGAGGGAAATGAAAGCAAACAAGCAGCTCTAAACTTCATGTTGTGTGTTTGGAAGCTCATATCATAGTTTGGATTATGAACATAAAATATGGTTAACATAAACTAAAATTTGGGTGACTTTTTCCTATTGAAGTGATTTCCCCATTTATTTTCATTGTGATTCCAGCTATCAAAGCTAGGTTGGAGCAGTATAGTAAGACAAAAGTAATGGAGAGCAGGAACCTTGGTTAAGAATGAATGGACTTCCTGCTGAAATAAAGCTTATACTTGCTTTGTTAAAGATGTTTAAAAGCAGGTGTTGTTCATCCTAGTACAGGAGAGAAAAAATACTCTTTTCAGTGAAACATTAAAAATAAAACTATATTAAATGGTATGGCACTGCTGGGGGGCAAGAAAAACAAATACCTTTTGGCTATTTTTTAAATTCTTGCATATGATTTTGTATGAATCTTGAAGTAGACTCACCACTTTGAATTAGCCTGAAGAAAAGTTTAGACTCCAGACTATACTTAATTTGTCTTTTTAGCAAGCTCGTCCTATAAAATATTTCAGTCTCTTTGTTTCACCAGTTGGCTGTATCAGTCTTTTTGATGATGTTTTGTAGCCAATTCATTTTGAGAGTGAAGACTTAAGCCCACATACTTTATCAAATGAAAGAGAATGTGTACCAGTTATCTATTCACTTTTTTTCATCCCAGGTAACTAGCAATCTGTGTGAAAAAATGTGCATTTCCAAATGAATACATAGTGCCACTAGTTTTTGTTTGGCCACATCTAAACTGTCTGAGTGATGTGCCTCCAGCACTCTATTTAAAGTTGCTGCATTTTAGATTGGGCGTACCACCAGCAGCCAGTGCATGACTCAGAAACTCTCTGCTAAAGAATGTGGCATATTATATATGCCAGATATTTGCAAGCAGCAGTGTGTGTGCACTTGTGTGAGAGAGAGAAAGAGAGAGTAGTGAGGGTGGGAAAGAAAGCTGTTAATGTAAAAATGTTTACTATCTAGCTAATGGGTTATTCTTGAACTAAATATGACATTACTTTTAAAGTGAGTGCTCCTAATAGATAATCATCCTGTATCTGGTCAGACATTTTCAAGGGTCAGACATTCATTATCTGGTCAGACATTCATCCCACAACTGTGGAGCTTCATTCTAATACTTGTGAAATGCTCTTCAGTTAACAGCAGACCAGAAAGCAGGGATTATGGTGCTGATCTTAACATTCTGGTAGATACATATGGGCAAAGTCAGTCCTTAGGATAGCCTGGTTCCACAGTCATTTACAGCTTTGTAGGTAAATCCTAGCACTTTGAAGTATGCTTGGAAGCAGACTGGTAACCAATGCTGCTAACACAGAATAGCATCATCTCACCTATGTGTCACACCTTTGCTAACTTTCTAGCAGCTGCATTTTGGACTAGTTGTAGCTTTATTTACTGAATTTTTACCCCATCTTTCTCCTGGTGAGGGCACACCCACCTACATCTGTTCTTCTAAGATTCATCAGTTACTTCATACATATTTTTCAAGTACAGTTTCACATCTATAAAGACAAGAAATATATTTATATAGCACTGAATTGTACAGACAAAACCAAAATCTGTGTCTGGTATATTTGCAGAATGTGTGTGGTCCTCCGATGATACAAAGATCATAGCTGATAATCCAGTTATGCTTTGAACCGTGCAATAAGCAGCAAGTGGCATGACCACAGTATATGCATGAACAGGCCTAGCAAGGCCTCGCAGTTACAGAAGCAGCATGCTAAATGCTGCCTCCCCTTACTTGAAAATGTGTCAGCCTCTGTTCTCACCTGGATTGAAATAGGATGAAAAGGGGAGAAAAGTGTGTCCCTTTCACACTTCTGTTCCCTTGACATTCCCTTTGACCTTCTGTTCCATCACCTTTTTTTCAATATAAGAAGTGGAAAGAGCAGATGCGAATGAGCAGACTGAGGATGGCATCCTAGATTGCTTTATGAGATTTTAACCCAATTGTTTAGTTGCTATCCAAGGACTGTGTAATAAAAGAGCTCTGGCAAATAGATGGTTTAGCCATAGAAGCAGTGTGACAGTTTTTGGTATGATTTCTTTATCCTGTTTTCTCCACTTCTTAGCACCACCTCTTGTGCAGCGAGTTACATCCACAAATGCATTCCTGATCCTGAATCTTGTACTGTTGCCATTACTCCCCCTTTTCCTGGCTACACTGCATGTTTACTTTAGTAATAGAGAGTCCAGTGGAGAAATCAGGATGTAGAAGCTACTGACATAGTATAAACTTCAAACTGAGTAGGAACTCAGTATTTTAATGGCAGTATTCTTTTGAAGTAAATGTTTTCAAGGGCGTTTACAAGTATCATTTTTTTAGTGGAAGTATCCTTTGATGTAAATGGTTTTTAATGGCATTTACTAGTAGTGTAAAGAAATAGGCCACACCATAAGAAACCACATATAAAGGGACAGAGAGATGACATGTAGGTGAAAACAAAGCATTCAAGAATAATTGGAAGTTGAATAATCAAATGCTGACTTGCAGCAGAAATTTTTTCCTTCCCTGCCCCAGGCAGAACGCTCCAATGCCAAAGAGACTCTCTCTTTTGAACCATTAGGCTTCCAAAGAAACAAAGCATGTTTGTGGTTCCTCTTTTTTTTTTTTTATGTTTCAGACCCCTGCACTCTTTGGAATTCACAGAGTTCCTGAAAACCTCTATCTTCTTTGTTGGTTCTATTTTGTATATAAACCTATTAGCATGGGCTTAGAACTCTAGAAATAAGGGGGAGTGATGATGATGATACCATCATTCTAGAATGCATACAACCACAATAACATGTAACATGGTTTTAATATAATAGCTTCTAAAGACGTTGGAAAAGATTATTTATTATAATCCATGTCTGGTTCCTGAAGACCACTGATGGCATTCAACAACCAAGAAGACATGGTCCTGCAACCATCCTCCTCCTTAGGTTCACTAAACTACTATATTGTTATAAAGCTATTTCAATAGTATAAATATTGTATCTATCGCTGCATATATTCTTGATAAAACCATTTTATTTTTGTTGTTGGAATTGCTTTATTAAAAGTATTTATATGCCACTCTTTTTTCCCAAAGACTTTCAGACTTCTAGTAAAACCTGGCTCTGCTGTGAAGGAAAAAAACTGTTAGCATTGAATGGTTCATTGAGAAAGTCAGAATAGATTCTGTCATCCATTCCTGGTGTGCACAAGACATAGTGTAGCTAGGCCTTTGCATGCTTGCTCGAAGGCTTACAGAGTGGCAAAAGGTCAGGGCTTTCACCAATTTGTCATTGCACTAGACTAGAGGCTTCCAGTTGTTCTTTTAAATGTAACTTATGTCTTCTAGTTACGTGTGTGAATCTGTCATGTCAAAGACCAAATAAAACTGAAAACTATCAATGGGTACTGTGGTTGTGGTGTGCTTTTAACCAATTATTAGGATTACACAAGATGCTCCATGTGTGTGTTTCTGGCACCAGCATGGGAACCATTGAAGTATGGCTACCATTACTGGTGTCACCAGTAATGTTCATAAGGGGTGATAATAGGTGAGGTTGGTGCCATGGGTATGTCTCACACCATTAACAATAAAGCAGATGTAATCATGCTGCTGAGCCTGCTCATTGTTGCTTCTTTGAAACATTACTAGCAGCTAGCTGTCTGGGACCAGTCATGTTAAAAGCCATTTCTGCCCAATGTTGCATATATGCAACAGGGATCAAATGTGTGCACCTGTGGACTGGGTAAAAAAATGGGTTAACAGTGGTCTCATTTTTGCTACCAGATATGAATTTGCAGAACACCAGAAATAATAATAAGCACCTGTATAGTGTCTTTTGAGCGTGCAAAGTGCTTCACTTGTTTCAAGCCATCCTTACAACAACCCTGTAATGGAAGAAAACATTATTATCCCCATATTTTGTCTGAGGCTGAGAGGGAGTGGCTTGCTTAAAACCACCTAGCAAGAATTCATGACAGCAACGAGGTGCGAACCAGGGTAGTCTGGATTTGCAGCTCAGTTTCATAGCTACTACACTAAACCCATTTCAGTCTTGCTTACAACATACTTTGGGGATTGGTCACCTAGTTATAACATGGTAGGAAATGGGTGAGATTATGTGACCCTGTGGATTTTCCCTTATTTCTCAATAAGTTTTGATAGTGTTGATCATAGTAATCTCTGAATTAGCTATTTGGTTTAGGAATTGAGCTCTAGAGCCCTTTAAATATTAATGTCCTGTAACTAATGTTAGTAGTGATAATAGCAAAGCATGTTATTTGATCATAAACAGAATGTCAGTATTGATGTTTCTTGACAATAGCAGTAGTTTTCACGTATTTAGTACCAACATCAACATCTCCTCCTATGTAGACTCCCTATTTTAAATCAGATACTGACACACTTGGTTCCCTCACTGCCTGAAAGCTGACAATTTATAGAAGTGTGGAAAAGCTAAATGATAGCAAAACTGGATTCAATCAATAACTCTTCTCCCTTCAAAACATTCTGTAATCCTGTTATTTAGCTTTCCTGGGTGTGACTGAAAGTGTGGAATTAATGGTTGTTACCAAAGGAAGCAGTGGAGGCAATATTTATTAATTGGTGTGATGATCTGTTCAACTCACTGGCGCATGGACAATTAATTTAGGGTGCCATCCTAACCAAATTTCTAGCACTGACCTAGCCACAATGCAACCCCAAAGTAAGGTAACAAATGTTCCCTTGCCTTGAGGAGACCCCTTGACTGCCTCCCCATTGCAGGATGCAGTGCACGCCAAATTGGCACAGCTATGTCAGTTCTGGAAAGTTGGTTAGGATTGCACCCTTAGTGGAGTCAGTTTCTCTGGTTACTGCTTCATTTTGCAAAGATCACCTAAGGGCGACGTAGTTTATTAACTTCTACCTATCTAAAGCCTTGATGTGGAAGAAGTGAAGGCAGGCCCATAGAATTGTAAAATAGTATAAGTCAGGGTTTCTCAAACTGTGGGTCCCAAACCCATTTGGTGGGTCACAACCTGTTCGTTGGTGGGTTGTGAAATTGACAAATTGCTAGCTGACAAGGAAAATGCATTGAGCCCTATGGAAAGTGAAACTGAGTCACATTTTGTGTTTATTCACAAGTAGGCAAACATGCCTTGGTCCATTGCAAAGGGCAGGCTGAGAGGAATGCAACACCACCAGAATGGTCCTGAGCCTATGAACAAAGGCACGAAAAAACACTTGAGAAGGAAGTCTCCCTTTCAAGTTAACAAATGTATTGAGCCCTGTGGAAAGCAAAACTGAGCTACACGTTTGTGTTTACTCATGGATAAGTAAACGTACCTCAGCTCCTATCAAAGACCAGGTGAAGGGGAATGCAAGGCCACCAATCTGTTGAATGTGGAGTTCAACATATGCTCCAGAAGGGAGGTTACCCCCACTATGGTGTGGTAAAAAAAGGTTAAAAACAGAGGCTTAAGCTAGTAAGGTGAAACTTTTTTTAAAGTCTTGTAAAGCTAGGTAGATTTGAGTATTGGAAAAGGTTTTCCAAACCCCTTCCCCCCCCACAGTGGAGACTCATTCTCCACCCCTACTCTTTTCCTCCTCTCATCCCTCTGAGATTTTAATGCTGATTGGAGGGATGTTGCTTAGATTTTACCCCAGTTCAGATTTTGGAGTTACCATTCAGTGGCATCACTAGGGTTCGCATCACCCAGTGTGGGATGCCAGCACGTCACCCCCCATGCAGTGGGCGGGGCAACACCCCAGGCAACACCCCAGGCGGGGCAACACCCCATGAGTACCATCACTCTGCCCCCACTGGTTTTTTGGCTGTACCTTTTGGTAGAACAAAGATAGAGCACATTCTGCATGAAATTACGCATTGATTGATATATAACATGATGGTATTCTTCGAAATTGTGATTTTAGTGATTTTGGTCACTAGTGGTATCACACACGTACATCCCAGAGTGTCAACTTACTAACACCTTATTGCAGCAGTTCTCAAACTTTTAGCACTGGGACCCACTTTTTAGAATGACAGTTTGTCCAAGACCCACTAGAAGTGATGTCATGGTGGAAGTGACATCATCAAGCAAATTAAAATAAATAAGTATAAATAATTAAAGTAAAACAAATAATTAAATAAGCAGAAGCCAGCCTTGTTCCATCAAGTGAATTTCCTCTGCAGCCAGCCTGCAATAACACCCCCCTCCAAAATCAGTAAGGTTTTCAACCCTATCCAGTGCCCAGTTCAACTTAAGAACTTCTGTTTAAACCAGATCACTGCCAGGATCCACCTGGCTTTGCAAGTCTCAAAAAAGTTCAGCTGAGGCTTATCAGAGGCTTATCAGCTGAAGCCTCTGTTTTGATCCTTTTTAGTGGGGGGGAGGGGGAGGCTGCCTTCTGGAGTATTTGTTGAGCTCCAGTTCCATCAGATCAGGACCATTTTGGTGGCTTCACATGCCCCTTTGCCAACACGACCGGGAGGCTTAGTTTTGCTTTCCATGGGGCTCAATACATTTGTCTGCTTGCAGGGAGGGACATCCTTCTCACGTGTTTTTGGGGGCCGCATTCATTGGATTAGGACCATTCTGGTGTCGGATTCCTCTCAGCCTGCCCTTTCCAACGGACTAAGGCAAGGCCACCTACTCGCGAGTAAACGCACGATACAGCTCAGTTTCACTTTCTATAGGGTTCCATGCATTTTTTGTTCTCTGGTTTTTTGGCCATAACTTTTAATAGAAAGGAGGTATTTCACTCTGGTTTTTTGCATTGCATTCTGCTGGATATTCCGCATCCAACAGTATATAACATAACAGTATTATTCCTAACCACTGTGGTTTTAGCATGTCACCCCCCCTGTGCGCATCACCCAGTGCAGCCTGCACCACCCGCACCCCCTCTAGTGTAGCCACTGTGACCATTCCTTTCCACTGGCAAAGAAAAGTGTTTTTGCAAAATGTTTTTTCTTTCCCAAAATAGGGGGGAGTGGGTTCAACTTTTTATAGGAAAGTAAGACTGCAGGAGTGAGAATCTAAAGGTCAAGATAAGTATATGTGCATAAATTATATGAGCATTACAAAGCTCAAATCCATTTGTAGGGTAAGGCTAATTCCTAGGAAGGCTAAACTAAGGGCTGAGGATAAGGAGGGATGCATAGACTTTGGAGGCTGGTGCTCTGGTATTGAAACCATTTGAATCTCAGTCCAGCCTAAACAAAAAACATGTTGGATTTAAAACTGATTTTGTCCCAAATCACACTGAACTCGTTTAAATATAAGAACTTAAATTGAACTGGGCACTTGGTAGGGCTGAAAATCTTATTGATTTATATATATATATATATAAATATAGAACTATATCCTATGGTGGGGAGGCAGTCACAGAGGCCTCCTCAAGATATGGGAACATTTGTCCCCTTAACCCATTGCAGCTGCCATCCTGACAGCCCAATCCTGTCCACACTTTCCTGGGAGTAAGCCCCATTGACTCTAATGGGACTTACTTGTGAATAAACATGGATAGGATTGGGCTGTCAATCATTTATAGTCTGCCTACCTGGGATAATGGCACAATTTCAGTGCTTGCTGCATTCTGAGGAGATCATTTTCTGCTTGAACTACTGGCCATGACATCACTTCCAGGTTAATGACATTACTTCCTGTGGGTCCCAGACAGATTTTCATTCTAAAAAGTGGGTCTCAACAGTGGCGTCACTAGGATTCGCGTCACCTGGTGCAAGAGGCCTGTGCGTCACCCCATGCAGTGGGCGGGGCAACACCCCAGGTGGTGGGCATGGTGATGTACCATTGCCCCACTCCCACTGGTTTTTGGGCTGTACCTTTTGATAGAACACAGTTATTTCAGTGTGGTTTGTTTCATTGCATTCTGCATGAAATTATGCATTGATTTATATATAACATAATGGTATTATTCCTACAAACTCTGATTTTAGTGATTTTGAAAACTTGTACACACACACGCACACCCATGTCAACTTACTAACACCTTATTGCAGCACCTCTCAAAATTTTAGCACCGGGACCCACTTTTTAGAATGACAATCTGTCCAGGACCCATTGGCAGTGAGGTAATGGTCAGAAGTGACATCATCAAGCAAATTAAAATAAATAATTAAATTAAAATAAAAGACATAATTAAATAAGGGGGAGCCAGTCCTGTTCCACCAAGTGAATTTTCTCTGTAGCCTGCCTGAAATAACACCCCCCCCCCCAAAAAAAAGAATCAGATTATCAGCCCTCCCCAGTACCCAGTTTAAAGTTCTTCTATTTCAAACATATCAATATAAAGACCAACCTGGCTTTACAGTGCAAAATAGAAAACATTCCCCTTACCAGTTCAAGCCTCTTTTTTTGGTCCTTTTTAGTAGGGTGGGGGGGGGGGGAGGCTGCCTTCTGGAACATTTGTTGCACTCCAGTTCCATCAGATTGGGACCATTCTGGTGTCCTCACATTCCCCTTTTGCCTGGCCTGATCACAAGCCAAGGCACGTCTGCCTACTTGTGAGTAAACGCAACTGTGTGACTTAGTTTCGCTTTCCATAGGACTCAATGCAACTGGGAGGGAAGGACCTCCTTCTTGGGTGTTTTTGGGGAGCTGCATTCATTGGATCATGACCATTCTGATGTTGTTGGATTCCTCTCGGCCTGTCTTTTCTGACGGACTCAGGGAAGTCCACCTACTCATGAGTAAATATGACCACGTGGCTTAGTTTCTCTTTCCATAGGGCTCAATACACTCGCAGTTTGGAGGGAGGGACTTTTTGGGTGCTGCATTCATTGTATAGGGACCATTCAGGTTTTGTTGGATTCCTCTCAGCCTGCCTGAGACGCACTCAGGCACATTCGCCTACCCGCGAGTAAAGACATGATACAACTCGGTTTCACTTTCCATAGGGCTCCATGCATTTTTTTGTTTACGGTTTTTTGGCGATAACGTTTGAAGGAAAGGAGCTATTTCACTCTGGTCTTGATGATGGGGTTGCTCCTAAAACCGCGATTTTAGCACGTCATCCCCCCATGTTATATGTTGGTATAAGTTCAACATATGAAACAGTACTAAATTGGAGCTTTCTGATTTTCAAAAAGAAAAAAAATCACTTGGGAGAGGATGGATAGGTTGATTTTTTGTAGAATTAACATTTTCAGTGTTCAGATTGTTTGGCTGTATTTAATCTGTTTCAGATTGATTGATTGGTTGATTGATTATATAGCTACTGATAGGAAAAAGAATTATTGAGCTTATATTGTATGTTCATATATGTATACAGTATCCCAGTATTCAAAGAGAAATGTCCATGAAATATCATATTTTTCCACTTGTTCATTTTAATAGTTTTAGATTGTGAACCCTTTGCGGACAGGAAACTATTTGCTTATTTATGTATTTTGCTATGTAAACCTCTTTGTGAACTACTTTTTTAAGCAGTATATTAATATTCTTAAATAATAAAATAATTTTAAAATAATAAAAACCATTGCAGTTATGACTGGCCTCGTACATGCGAGCCTGCAATATCTCATTCCTGCCACAACTGGATGCATGTTTGACTGAAAGCTTCTATGATTGTGCTGACCAGTCATAGAAACATTGGGAGTGGTCACCTGGGCATGGCTCCGTGTGAATTTCTAGTTCCCAGGAATTCCAGGGCTTTCATGGCTTGTCATAGGCAGAAGGGTGTGTGTGTGTGAGTGTGTGTGTGATAGTAGAGTTGCAGCACACCACCAACATCTCAAACACTCTATTGTATGTCATTCTACATGGTATTGTATATATTTAGGAACATTACCCCAAAATTGCAAATCATTGAGTTGGCTTCTTAATTTTTTTGAATTCTTCTGAAGACTAGATGTTAAAAAAAGATGAGATGTTGCTGATGTAGAGCTTGGTAATAGGCCGTCTACAACACATTGCAGTCTTAAGATGGGGTTTTAGAAGGTTCATTGAAAACTTGTGCAAGTTGTGTCAAAGTATACTAAGCAATATATTGATGGCCACTCTCCATTTGAAAATATAAATGCTTGTTGGAATTTTTTCTAATGAATTGGCATCGCTGCCTGCATGTTTACAGATCATGGGTTGTATCCTAAGGTTTCACACATCCCTGTTCCATCATCAGAAGCTCCTTCCCGGAATGGAAGAAGAGATGGTGGAGCAGAGCTCTGCAAAACTGAGGATACATGTACAAGCCATCATCGTCTTCTACAGAAAATTCCTGATGATGTCTAAGGGCTTAAGCTTCAGAAGATGGTATTTCTTCTTGTGTGGAAAAAAATATATTTTATGTATAGGTATTTGCTACAAAATTGCATTATGTATAATTAATTCAAAAACCTGTGCACAATTAAAAGTAGGTAGTAATATGTCAATTGTAAATGTCTAAGGGCGCAATCCTAACCAAATTTCCAGCGCTGTCATAGCAGCGCCAGTGGGACATGTGCTGCATCCTACAGTTGGGGGGTAGTCACAGAGGCCTCCTCAAGGTAAGGCATTGTCTGTTCCCTTACCTCAGAGTTGCATTTCCCTTATGTCAGTGCTGAAAAGTGGGTTAGGATTGTGCCCTAAGCCTTTTTTTCTATGAGAAACATCTGCATCCATTTGTTCCCAAACATCACAAGCATACATTTGGTTCAGCATTCCAGTACTGGAACACCTTAATTTTCATTACCTTGGTCTGCATAAACACTGAAGTAATAGAAAATCATATTATAATTTCAGTAACCAAATTATTTGGGGTCTTATCCAATAAAAGTTAGGGCCCAATCCAATCCAATTTTTCCAGTGCTGGTGTAGCTGAGCCAAAGGGGCATGCACTGCTTCCTGTGGTGGGGAGGCAGTCACAGAGGCCTCCTCAAGGTAAGGGAACATTTGTTCCCTTAGTTCGGGGCTGCACTGCATTTTCCAGTGCTGGAAAGTTGAATAGGATTGGGCCCTTAGTCATCATTAAGTCCAATTTAAATTAACCCATTTTTGCCTGATCCACAGGTGTACACATTTGCTTCCTGTTATATATATGCAGTGTTGGGTAGAAATGACTTAAATTGTACTTGGTCATCATGGCAGACTTTCTTTGGATAAAGCCATTTGTTGTAAGAAATAGAACAAATTAAAGGCACAGTCAAAACTCTAACCAAGTTAAGCCTTTGAAGTTCCAATGATTTCATTATGAAAATAAAATACAGGTTGAGCCTCATTATTCCTGTGGGTTCCATTCCAAGCACTCATGTGAATGGCAAAAAACTGGCACTATAGCAAATCAATTTAAAAAACAAAGTTTCTTTGCTCTTTTGATTTAAAAACAGCCTTGCTGACTTTTGTGATGTAAGATAAGAGTCGTTAAGAGGACAATCCATCAATCTTTGTCCTCCAAGCACTTAGAAGAAAGGCACTTCACTCAGCCCCTCCCTTCACCAATGCAAAGGGATCACCTTTCTTTCAGGTGCTCAAGGGGAAGGGAGGGGCCACTGGAGAGAGAAGGATTGATGGATTGTCAGCCAGCTGCCCTCTCTCTCTCTCTCTCTCTCTCATTAACAAGGCTGTTGTTAAAGGACTGTTCAGTTTTTTAAACTGGTTTTAAATGGGTGCATTTTCCCCTTCTCCAGGGATCAGCACATTCCTTCTCATTTGCAGGGGCCATTCATATTGAGTCAAATCCGTGTATAAAAAATCCGTGTATAAATAGGCTGTACCTGCTTAACCATCTTCTATTGAAATCATATAAACAAGTACTTAACTTTGATTTGATCATGCCCAAAGATGTTATTATCTGAAACTACATTTTGGCATTTTAATGAGAACCAGTTATTTGGAAGGAAAGCTGCAAGGTGTCTCATAAACACATGCACCCTAATGCTGTAAGGGCAAAGCATTTTTTACTAGATTAGGAACCCAGTACAGTACCCTAAAGAAACACCCAGTGTTTCTTGTGCAGTGCCACTCTGAACGAGTTGAGCTATTAGCTTTGAAAGTGCCCATACAGGGTGGAATCAAGTCTCACTTCCCACCCATCAAAGGGTATCCAGATTCCATCTCCAGTAGTGCCCCTCTCCAGTTAATTGATGCTGTAACCTAAGGAATGCCCTCTAGTGTATGCACATGTCTCTGCGTCAGACTTTCATGTAATAATGCAATATTTTTCTTTCTGAACATGAAGGAATAAATGCAAGAATTCTTTGCTTTGTTGACAGATGGCGGAATGTTTCACCAGTTGGACAACCTATACCTGGAACTCGGTTCATTGCTTTCAAAGTACCCTTGAAAGGGGTATGTATAGCATCTTATTTGTAAAGATGTATGTTAATCACTAAATATAAAAGATAACGTGAGGTCCATTTTTAACTTCCCTGGGTAACAGTATGCTTAAACACTATCAAATCAAATATTATAGTCAGTAAACAAGTGAGGGGAAAGCCCTCCTTTCATTTCCCTGCTCTACAATCTGTGGTCAAGGGTGCTGTCATTGCAGGACAGGGTATTGAGTTGGCACTTGGCTTCAGTGGCAGACCTCCCATTATGTACGATGGGGGAAATGCCCCAGGCCAGGAGCCTTTAGAACCCCGCGGAAGCCTCTTTGAGGTTCCCGATGAGGTCGGAAACTGTGCTTCCGGAAAAACAGAAGCATAGTTTAAAGCCTCGGGGAAGCCTCGGGAAGCTTCCCAATGCAGCCTGCAGTCGCATGAGGTTCCATGAGGTGAGTGGGGGGGGGGGGGGCAGATTTGCATGTGGGGGCAGCAGCATCCCACGAGGGGCGCCGTCTTGGACCTTTGCCTCAGGGCACGAGTTTGGGGAGGTCCACCACTGCTTGGCTTCACAAACTGTATCTGCCTTTCAGTTGCTTCTGTAAGTTTAATTTGAGATAACTGAGTGGAACAGAATGGTAGCAATTTCTTTCCAAGATACACCAAGAACAAACTGGCCTACGTGCACTAAATGTACATCTTGAACAGCTGAATTTTTTCAGCTGCTCACATGACAGTTTCTCAAGAATCAACATCACATAGATAGCCAGACAGAATTTGCAAACTTGCTGCTTAAGGCTTTGCGATGGAAGGGGATAATATGCAAAAAACATTAGTTGAGAGGTGGGGGTCAGAGAGACCATACAGTCAGTGAGATGTGTGCTGGAAATTTGAAAATAATTGGCAGGGAGCCACTGGCCAAGATTACTACCCCTGCTTGTTGAGACAAGTAGGTATCTGGAGGGCTTAGATACATTGCTCAGACTTAGGAAGCTAAGTTTGGTTCTGGGTCAATGACCAGGAATATCCAGGATTAAAGAGGGGTTCAGGCAGGGTATAGATGAGGAAGAGGGCCAGCCAACATGCAGTGCTTATGACTTTGTGTGATTTACAGCCCAATCCTACCTAATTCCCTGCACAGCAATGCAGTGGCAGCAGCACAGCCTCTACTGTATCCCATGGGGGAGCTTTCCTTGGGGGTTTTTTCAGGGTAAAGGGGTCTCCTTGGGATAAAGGGAGATTTGCCTCATGATAAGCCCTAGCAGCCACTATGGGTCAATTCAGATCTGTACCAGCTCTATAGTGTAAGTCCGAATTGATTCACACAGGCACATCAGGCCTGGGAAGGGGGTTTGGGTTCGGCATGTGCCACCACTGAAGCCTCCCCCCTCCAAGGCCTGATCCACCCATCCCCTGCCCCATCTCTTCCCCATCCTGCCCTCCCTTGCACCAAGCTTGACTGCTCTGGTGGACCTTCCAAGGTTCAATGGCTTGCATGGGAAAACTCTGGCCTTTCCACCAGCATGCCAACAGCTTCAGCTATTGTCCAGCGCTCTATGGCCTTTTTCAGCAGCTGGTGCCGGCAGAACATGCATTCTGCCAGGGAAGCAGCCCAGATTTCAAGCTGCCTATGATTTCAGGTTTATTCCAGCTTGTGGTGACTTGTTAGGAAAAGGGGGCAATGTTCCAGAGACAGAAGAGCTGAAGGGGGGTGGTGAAGAGTTGCCAGCAATTCTATCACTGGGTGGCAAGGTTTTGGCACATCAAAGGGGAGGGGAAGAAAGCTAGGAGAACTGGAAATAAGGGATTGGGAGGCAGAAGAAGGGAGAAACAAGGAAAGGTGCAATCCTAACCCCTTGTGTCAGTGCTTTCCAGCACTGACATAAGGGCAGTGCAGCTCTGAGGTAAGGGAACAATCATTCCCTTACTTTGAGGAGACCTCCTTGAGTGACCACCAACTGCAGGATGCAGCACATGTCCCATTGGTACCACTATGCCAGTGCTGGAAAGTACTAACATAAGGGTTATGATTGCACCTGAAGAGAGTGAAGACAAATGAAGACAGAAGACAAATGAAGAGGCAGAGGTTAATGTCCTGGCTCACTGGGAACACTGTCAAGCATGACTGGGGTGCTATAACATACCATAACCAGATACTCCAACTGCAAGTGAGGATCTGGAATTCCAAATTGTAGCTCTCTAGCCAGATCTTTCATAGTCTAGAGCAGTGGTATTCAAACTGGGGTGTCGCGATGCCCCAGCCTGTGGGTCCTGGTCTCTGCTCCCTTAAGGGGCGGGGGCAGCCAGGAGACAGGGGGAAGGCAGCAGCGTGATCACACCACTCATGGGGGCTGCAGGGGCTTGGGTGCACTTGCCCAAGCCTCCTGCAGCCTCCCAGGGGTGCGGGGAGCCCTGCGCAACCTTCAGCAGGGCTCCCCAGGTCAGGAAAATTGAAAGCAGAGCGATTGCGCCCCGCTCCGCAAAACCAGAAGTGGAGCACAATCGCGCCGCTTTCCCTTCTGACGGGGCTGCAGGGACTGCGGTGCCCCCAGTGGTGCGATGGCACTCCGCTTCCACTTTTGCGTAAGCAGAGCAGATCGCTCCATTCTCCCTTTCCCTGACCTGGGGCACCCTGCAGGCACTCACGTAGGGCTCCCCGCACACAGGGACAGCTGCTGCAAGAACTGGTGAGTGCATCCCAGTCCCTGCAGCCCCCTGAGCAACGCGATCCTGGGGATCGCGTCGCTGCCTTTCCCCTGCTCCTGCTGCCTCCCCTCCGCAAAGACTTACTGCGAGTTTCAAACTCCAGGAGAGCTTGAAAACCGCAGGTCTAGAGCCTTTTCCCACAGACTAACATGTATTCCTTTGTTTTTCCAAGGCTTGTTCCAACCACCTGTGTCTTTTTAAGTTAGGTCTCAGGTCAAGCCACTTGTTTATTCTCAGTTCCTGGAACTTGTACTTGCTGCCCTTCTGGGAATAATTTTGTCAACTTATATGGCAATAATTTCCCCTTTATAATTTCCCCTTTTTTCCTTATCATAGGCAATCAACCAGCGGCTAACACCAAATCAGAAGTTTACACCAAAAGATCTGATTGCTGCAGTGAAAGCTTTAAACGTGGAACTTGGCTTGATAATTGATTTAACCTACACAACAAGATACTATGATGTTAAGGTACAGCAAATAAATATTTGCAGAAATAATTAAATTTTCTCTTTTATTGCTAATTTAGAAATAAATTTGATTGATTGATTTAAAAGATTTATTTAAAAGATTTTATATCCCGCCTTTCCATGCAGAAGCAAATGCCCAAGGCGGCAACTTACAAATACATTTGTACAATATGTAAAATAAATAGTCATAATACGAACAATAATATAAAACCATTGGGGGCTATTTAGATCACCGCTATTTAGACCACAGCATTATTGCAGAGACATGGACATCAGACCACAAAGCATCACCCAAATGCCAGATGAAACGAAAACGTTTGAGCCCTCAGCAAAAGGCCATGAAGGAGGGGATAGTTCTTAATTCCCCCAGAAGGGAATTCCACAATTGAGGTGTTGCTTGTATTTTTACCATGCCTATAACATCAGTAGAAATATGTAATTATTTTTAAATGTGAAGAGTACTGTGCTTCATTTTTAACAAGAATGAATGGTCTCTATTAGTCAACTGTGCAGTGTTCTTGTTGTTTTCAAAGTGATTTGAAACATAGACATTTTAAATAGAATTACTATGACCAGGATTCAAAGAAATGTGCAACTGTTTTTGTGCACCAAAGGGGGATTTGAACTTGAATTGCTCAATTAGCAGCCCCTCCCTATGACAAATCATGTCTAAAACTGAGGGGACTGACATAGTTCTTTGGAACCTGGTCCACAGATTACCAAAGGGTTATAAAAATGAAAGATGTTTCCTTGGTAAACCTCCTCTGTTATTATCCTTTTTTAGAAACAACATTTAACATTCAGTTTCAGAGTTCAGTGATAATCTGTACTAGCAAAAGTGTTGATTGGCTTCTTTGGAAGAATGACTTCTTTGGGGAAAGACCGTGGCTCAGTGAGAGCATCTGCTTTGCATGCACAGGTCTCAAATTCAGAGCCCAATCCTCAGCTTGGCGCACCAGCTTATCAGCAGCGCACACTGTCGCAAACATGCCAGAAGGCACATTTATGGGCCCTAGTGCCAGTGGTAGCCCAGCACTGGCCGGCGCTGGGCTAATGCCGGATGAGCACCAGAGCTCCACCACTCAGCAGTCGCACGGACTGCTGAGCAGTGGAGAGGTAGGTGGGGGCATGGGGGGAGATAGAGGAAGGGCAGAGAGAGTGCAGAAAAGAGGCACTGGGAGGGAGGTGCGACTGGTTCACTACCCGACACAGAGGCTCTTGGGTCTACGTCAACCTTTGGGTCACTGTAGAATCAAGTAGCCCCATTACAGGGCTACTTGGTTTACCCAGGAGAAAGGGATAAAGTCCCCCGAGGAGCTGCTGGCAGCTGCCTGGAGTGTGCAGGATGCGGCAGCAGCCATTTTCAGCGCCGCTGCAGTCCCGTGTGCCAGGCAGCTCAGGATTGGGCTGTCAGTCCCTGGTGTTTCTGGGTAAGATGGAGAAAAATTCCTCTCTAAAACCCTGGAGAGTCACTACCAGTCTGTCTTGACAGTGCCAACCTAAGTAGACCAATGGTTTGATCCAGTACAGTATAAGATATTGTAGTTTCCTATGACCTGATATAATATTTTACTTTCAGTTGCTACCAAAAATAAACCTTATTTGGAGCTTGTGTTTAAAATATAATTTTAAAATATGAAATAATTTCAAATGATGTTATAATTAATTTTAATTAATATTCTAATTAATATAATTTAATAGTAATTATACAGCTATGGAATAATTTAATAACTAATCTTTGCTACAATTTTGTTTACCTTCTCATTGTTAGGATTTACCTAAAAATTTGGAGTATAAGAAACTTTATACAGTTGGACTTGAAGTCCCAGATAATCCTACTATTCTACAATTCAAAAAATGGGTCAGGAAGTTCCTGTGGGAGAATGCAGAGAATGGTAATTAGCAACAACTTTAATTTTGTTCATGGGAGAAGTGTTATTTACATATAAATGTATGATTTCAGAATTGCAACTGGTATTTGTTAGAATGGATTCAGGATTCTCAAATGTGGCTAATCAAGAATTTTGTAACTTTTCAAAATGTAATTCCATAAGACTGGCAGTGCATGAATTCTGAAGTGCTTTCTTTACAGCTAACATTACAGTTGTATGATGGGAGTGATTTGGGAGGGGTAGAGCAAGATCGGTTTCTTGGGGCAAAAAAAAGAAGCCCCTACTATATATAGAGGCTGTGTCATGTGTCTAAAGAGGTTCTTTGGATTGTGGCCATTGACTATGGCCCAAATATCTACTTTAGACAAGCTTGAGGGATTAGACACACCCGATGGGACTTTCTTTTTAATTATTTGAATGGCAGGCTCCCATGCTATTTCAATAAATTCTTTTCAAAGACCCCTCAGTTTCAAAAGAAGTTTGCCATGACAGTAGCTGCTACTCAGGTAATGCAAATCCAGCCTCTTCTTGTGCATACAAAACCATTTATGCAGTTCTTCAGATCCCAATCATTATATGGAAATAGCTTTAAGATTTTATATATTTTTGATAAGTTCCACTGTTAGTGTAAGAAACAGCTGCTGTGGGAGATAGGGAAGGAAAACTTCACATCTAGACCTGGACTTATGATCTCTGACAGCATCAATCACTAAGTAGAAAAAAAGTAGATAAGCCAACCTGAGACTTACAGTACAATCCTGAGCTGCACATGGAGGAGCTGCGCCTGCCTAGGAGGGCCTCCTCAGGAGTCGGCAAGGCCAGCGCGCAGAGGCATGCCAGACTGTGGAGGCTGACACAAGCCTCTGCACTGATGGAGGCAGTGAGCCTTGCGTCAGCCCCGCTGGACCTACGCAAGGCTCTGGGGTGGGCGGGGAAAGGGCGGGAGGGAGGTGTTTCAAGGCAGGCGGTGGGTGGCCCTGGGAGTGGGCAGATGGAGAGTGGGAGGCGGGATTGGGATCTAGCTGTTATGCTGGATCCCAACCCCCATTCCCTGGGCAGTTTAGAGCGGCTTCAAGTCGCTCCACTCTCCTCAGACTTGTACCACCTCAGGAGGTGTCACAAGTCTCAGGAGACCCATAGGGGCCAGGGCGCCTTACACAGGGGTAATGAGAAAAGTTTCCCCCTGCCTCTGTCTGAGCTGATTCTGGCCCCTATCCTGCACTGGATACAGCACAAGCCTCTTGGCTTGCCTGTTCCAGCGCAGGATAGGATTGCGCCCTTAGTATAATTGGTGATCACCCTTGTCAGCTTTGACAGAACATGATCACATCTTAGTGTGGGCTCTGCCAGTGCAGTAGAGGGCAGGCAACCTTCTGATGAATACAGGTGGCGCCTGTTTATCCGTGGATTTTTCATCCATGGATCTGGCTCAGTTCAGGTCCCCCAGACCCGCACTGAGCCAAACTTGGCTCCCCCTTTGCCCTTCAATCCCATCCCCCCTTGCTGCACTGCGATCCCCCCCCCTCCAGTCCCAGCTCTGTGCTCCGGATGCAGAGGCAGCACATGTCCACCCACTACCACTGCGGGCTTCAGAATGGCCCAGAAAGGCGAAAAAACACCACTTGTGCTTTCCTGAGGGAAACCAGAAGTGACTTTTTTGCCATATAATGCATTCTGAGGCCCAATAACGGGCATTCTGAGGTACCAATAATGTTCGGTATAAGCGAAGGGTTTGAGAACTGATACCCTGCGAATACCAGGTTCCCACCTCTACACGGTTCTCTCTATGAGTCTGTTTCACAGACATACTGATCTGTTAACAGGAAGTGTACTTTTCAAAACATTTTCTGTTCATTGACTTTTGTTATGCACTAACACTGTATTTATATTCTCATTATTGAACGTTCATTTTACTTTTTAAAAAGGGAAACTCATTGGAGTACATTGCACTAATGGAATTAATCGAACAGGCTACCTGATATGTAGGTAAGTTTTACATCAAAGATCCAATAATTATTTTCACAACAGTGATGTGTTCTGATTTGCTGATCCACATCTATGCGTATTTTCTTTTAGATACCTTATTGATGTTGAAGGTTGGGATCCAGAAACAGCAATCCAAGGTATCTGTGTCACTTGAACATTATCCAGCATTCTACATATTGTGCTCCTTTCCTCCACATCCACAGCCTCCATGTCGGGCCACCAGCCCAACACAGAGGCTCTTGATTCTACAATGACCCAACAGTTGCCATAGAATCGAGTAGCCTCATTGCGGGGCTACTTGCCCTCCCCTGAGGAGCCACCGGCAGCTGCTCTGTTGCACACAGGAAGCCGCAGGAGCTGTTTTGGTGCCGCAGCAGTCCCAGCGCAATGAGCAGCTCAGGATTGGGCTGCCCGTCAGCTTCAGTTCCTGCCTTCATCTTGTAATTTGTAAAAGGATAGTACCTATTTTCCAAAGTAAGGGATTTTCAATATAGTTTTTAGTATACACAATTTTAACTCTATGTGCTGACCATGGAGTGTGAGGGGCTATACAGTATATTGATTTACTGATGTACCAAAGACCACAGTGCTAAGGCTAAGATCTGGAAGTGATTGGTTCATGTCAAGTTGTTCATACAGATAGATAACTCTCATGAAGGGGAAAAAAGCATTTTTGGTGTAATTCATGAATCACCTCTTGGAATGCTGCAGTATGTGAAGGATACTGACAGAAACTGTTTACTTTCTAAAGAACTGTATGATATAGAATATTTTCTTTATAATAGCAGTTGCAAATATGAAGTTGGCTTAATCAAGTCAAGTATAAGCTAACTTAATCATGCTTAACCTTCTCCTCCCTCGAGCAAATACCCTTTTTAACCACAGTTTCAAATCCCAGTTAAATTTAACTGTTTTTAAGCCAAACTGTTTTTCCATGATTGAGGTAGGGAGGGAAATATGTGTTTTAATGAAAGGCCACTGACAGGGAACTTGTATTCCCAAGGCAACCTCCAGATTCATTAACCACAATTAATGGTGCTGTGTTGGCACAATAAATTGGTGCTATGTTGGCATCAGTCCACTACAGTTACAGTTTTCAAGTGTTATGTTTTGACATCATATGTTAGCATCAGTCCACTGCAATTACAGTTTTCAAGTGTTATGTTTTGACATCAGTCTCATATACAATGTAATGTCAGATTAGAAAAAATGAAAATCCTACTTTTAGTGTGTTGTGATATATTTGAAGCCTCCATCAGCAGGCACACATACCCTTTCTCATTTTACCAAGCTGCATTTCACATATACTAATGTTCTCAAAATCTGTTTAGTTTTTGGTGAGGCTCGTGGCCACCATATGGATGGTAGTATATATCTGACAGATCTCAAAACCCAACCAATGAGAAGGTAAGAAAAGAGCTTTTTTTTTTTTTAATTGTCAAGTATGTTCTATTTCTGTTATTCCAGGTTTTGTGTAAGTTCAGTGCTTATTTTTTCAGATTTTAGAAGTGGTGCATATAACGTAATTTGCTTTTGCTTTTATTTTGTTCACTATCTATGAATGTATGTCTAATACAGATTTCTCTTTTTTAAAGAACTGGTAACTGATCAGCACAAAGATAGTTGGAATTAGCGTTCCAAGAATGCTAACTGAGCACACCCGTTGCTCATTCCCAAAAGCCCAACTAAGGCTTTTCTTGGAAGTATCCAAACATTTATTCATGAATAAGGTGCAAAACAAGCCCATAAGTATAGTTGGGAAACTCTTCCTTTCTTGATTAGAATTAATATTGTCACATTGCTTTCTCTTTTTTCCAGCAGTAACTTAAGCAAAGAACATTTGTCTTATCCTGTTCTTAAATTTTCTAGCAATCTGGGAATGAACATGTGGGATAGCGATGGAGATATTATGCCACCACCACATGATATGGTTGGACATGTGGATAGATTCCCAAATGAAGAATTTCCTAGGTAATTGACATAGATTAATTTTTCTTCAGCTGAGTGTTATAGAAAAAAAATTATTAGAATGGTTATATTTGTGTAGTTCATTCCATTTTCAGTTCTTAGGTTGTTAAAGCAAATAATTTTTTTAACGTACTGTCACTATTTAGAAGTCACGTCCATTCATTCTACCTAAGAATTTGTTCTGTGAATAAAGTTGATATGCCAACATAAGACTATGACTAATGAATGAATACTTAGTGTTTGCTTTTTCCATACTAAATGGTGAGGGGGTTTTCATTAAGGTAAATGTAATCTCTCAAACACTTATACTTTTGCTTCTTAATGCTTTGTATTGCTAACTAATTTTGACACTTCTTAAAGGCATTGTTTTATTTTTATTTTTTTTTAACAGACCAGGAAAAAGATTAAGAGTTTATCAGGATGGTCACCCCCATTGTGACTTACCAGGTCAGATGCAGATGAGAGAATTTGATTTTATTAACAAAGGTCCTGGGCAACGACGAAAACCATATAATGATCACCATTTTCAAAATGATATGCAGCCACTACTGCAAATGAGACCAAGGCCATTTCCTGACGATGAGTTTTATGATGAGTGCCAAGAAGAAATGCATCCCAGAGATATAGACTTTGGTACCAGGGGACCAGGACAGAGACCTTTCCATGATCACCAGTTTTCTGACAACTTCCTAGGAAATGCACCAGCTGGAGACTGCTGGAACCATGGACAAAGGCAGAGGCGTTTTCCTGAAAACCCACCTTACCATGATAGGCTGACAGACATGGAACTTAATAGGGGTTGTGGACAAAAACGAAGACCATTGTATGACCCACAACCCAATGATGAATTTCGACCACATGTGCAGTTACGGGATCCTCCTTTCCTCAACAAGGGGCCTGGACAAAGAATGAGACATTTTCATGATGATATGCAACAACCAGGAGATGATGTTGAGTTTTTCAGCAGAGGGTGTGGACAAAGGATGATGCCTTTCATGGACCATCAGCATTACAATGATCAACGAAGAGAGATGCCATTTGAACCTTTTGATAACAGAGATACTGGATCAAGATGCAGACCATTTCATGACCATCAGTCTTATGATGATTTCGGTGAGGAGATGCAGTCAAATGATTTTCTAAATAGAGGACCTGGACAAAGAATGAGACCTTTTAATGACCATTCACTTCACAATAATGTGCCATATGAAGGATATTTAGAAAGGTGAGAATAATTGTCTTACTCACTCAGGCCAAATCCTACCTTAATCGTCCTTCTCTCTTTGATAGCATTGATTATTAATTGATATAATTGAAGAATGGTACACCTAATTGTTTGTTGGCAATAAACAAATTGCAAGTACAGAAGCTCTTTTTTGTAAGACCAGCTTCAAATGAACCAAGAGCTCATTGCACCGAGGACACACCCACAACTTATGCCAACAGGCAGATAATTATACATATGGTACTCAGTGCAATATACTGGAAAGCATCCACTGTCCCCCCTCACTGGCTTTCTACCATTTTTCTTTAGATGCTATATAACTTTGGAAAGTCAATAAAATTTAGACTGTATCATCCTCATACACTTAAGTATTTTAGGAAATATGGTAATTATTCAATGTATTGTTTACATGCTTTTAAAAAAATCAAATATGTTGTTTTGCTCCTTTCAGAGATCAGCCTTTTCCTTCTCATGAGCAGTTCCCAGAGTCCCCCTTGCATCATAGAGATTATGGCTCAGATACAGATGATTATAATAGAAATTGCAGGTAAGATTCTCATGATATTTATGAATGTGTTGATTCCCTCATAAATATTAATCTATCTCTCTCTCTCTCAATCTACCTATATATCTATATCTATATATCGTCTGCACTCCTTCATCACACCTGAAGCAGCTCCAACTTCGCCACCAGCAGGCCACCATTCATGAGAGTTGTAATGCGCTTCCTGCCATTGGAACACTAGTTCTAGTGGTGGGGAGATGGGTTAGGGTTTGGTCTCCCAGACCCATGTTTTCAAAGGTTGGGAAGCTAGCAGTCAACACTGCAAAAAGATAAACTGAAATTTTAAATATAGCAAGGAGGCAAAGTGTCTCTCCAAAAAGAAAAAAACAGTCTTAGCAGCGCTAACTGGTTTGCTCTTTGTATTCCTGTGGGGTCAGCATCGGGTCAGTTTCACAGCAGAGAAGGTCTTATCTAGGAAAAGGTGGAAGATTTGGAGTTTTGTTTCAAAATTAAAGTACTGTTTCTGCATAAAACATATGCAGTTTGTTTACTGACAGCCAGTACTACTTAGAGCCCAATCCTATGGGCCTGCTGTGCCATTAGAACACGCATTCCGATAGCACAGAATGCTTTACAGTGGTCGCAAAAGGCAAACCACCATTCCACACAGCGGGGCCACCACCAGCAGCCTCCTAAAAAGCCCCTGGCACAGGTAAGTCAGCACAGGGGGTGTTGGTTGGGCTGGGCGAAACAGTGATGGGAGGAACAGGGCAGGGACAAGGGCAGGAAGGTGGTACTGTGTTGAGGCTGGGAACAGGGTGGTTTTGGCATCAGCTAAATTCTGCAAAGAGACTGATTTACACCGGAAGCATAGCATGTATAAAGACTCTGTTCTCTTCTGCCGTGAAATATATAGCGATTGTCTAATTATATGCATAGAACACTTCTCAGTTTATAGAAGAGAACAGAGACTGTCCTTCTCCATTGGAGACTGAGTGCTATGTGTGAATCAGAGTCCCACCATGCATTGGGATCTGCTTTGATAATATTTTTATGCTAAAATGTGTTGAAAGTAGATGCTCCATCTACTGATGAAGACCTTTCTGAGTGCTACCATCTTGTACACTGTACAATAAACATAATTTGGAGAAAGACACCTTTTACAAGTTTTGACATGTTTTCTTTCAAAGTAAAGTGGATATCAAGAGGAATAATGTAATGTTGGACAATTTTTTTTACAATGTTTCAGGGAGCTATCCATAATTTCTTTTAAGTGCAATCTTTTTAGTATTCATCTGTCTCTGTTATTAATAATCCATCCCTGAGCAGTTTAAGATGTTTCCAAAGCATATTTGTTTTTATATTATAGGCCTGATTGTCCTGAAGATTACAGAAGAATTCGTCTTTCAGTTGAAATTAATAGAGGAGGGAAAACTCGATTTGTACCATATCCCTCACACTCAATACGTCACCCTTCGTCTGCACACCAGAAAGGTAGCTTGGTTTCAGCGGAATACAGAAGGGGACCTCAATACGACATTTCAAGAGAGATGGGTCAAGGGAAGAAATCTCAAGTTGTAACAATTGATTACAATTATGGTTTGCCTTTAGACGGTGCATCAGAAGAGGAAGATACAGCACATTACAATTTACCTCCAAGAGAATACTGTGCTTGGAAATGAATCAAATAAGTATCTTCATGCATGTTTCACTCATATTCCTTTGTATGTGGACCAAAACTTTTCACCAACTGGAGAAGCATACCTTTCAAAATTACAAAATTACCAATACCTGTGATTAGATTAGTTTCTACAAATGTTTGGGGTTGTTTTTTTTTTAATATTTAGGTTGTATGTACATTTGTTAAGTGTATGTGAAGATAAGTGTTAAACATATGTGAAACAGAAATAATGGCTGTTTTTAGTGAAATTGGAAGGCCATAGCATACAATACAACAGAAACTGTTCTTCCCCATTTGGAAGTGTATATAATTATTTCATGTTACAAAACTTGTAATAAAAAAATGTAAAGACCACTTTCAACAGACTTTCACTATGAATTAGGGTAGGATTTGAAAGGAAGAGAAAAAATGTCCTGTAAATATAAACTTAAAATAAATAGTTATAGTAACTCGATTAATTCATATGATTGTAGCAATTTGGATTTGTTAATATTTCCTGCTTTGAAAGTTGAAGGCAGTGGTTATTTCAAAATGAAAAAATATGAACTTGAGTTTTTTTAAATGTTCATACTCTACTTGTATGATCTCAGAAGAAGTTTCCCTTCACTTTATTCCTTATTTTATAGGACTTTATGATGGGTCAGGAAATCTTATTCTCTAATTTAGCCCACAGCACAGTCACAATCACAGCACAATCTAATTTAGCCACACCACAACTACAGAAAGTTGGTTAGTTCTAGCACTAATGCAGTTGTGCCAAGGGACATGCACTGCATCCTGTAGTGGTGGGGACAATCACAGAGGCCTCCTCAAGGTAAAGGAATGTTTTATCCCTTACCTTGAGACTGCATTGCAGCTGCATCTACACATGGATCCCCCTACACAACCTACACATGAATCCCCCAACATCTGTAGCAACACTGTCAGCGCTCACTAATCATGGCATGGCATCATGGTGATAACACCCCCATGCAGGCCAGGCATCAAGGAAATGGAAAGATTTGTCTTCCCATGAATTCTGCTTCTGAGTGACTCCATGGCAGGGCCAGTTTTCAGTGTTGGGGAAGTCCTCTCAGGCAGGCAGGTCAGGTGACAGGCATGAAGGAAACTACTGTCTACACATGATAATAGGGAGGTGTCTTCCTAATGTCGGCATACCATGTCACAAAATACACAAACCACTTAACACAAGAATGTCAGAGCACCTTCTGTTACATAAGCTACTGTGGAGTAGACAGCAAAGGGGTGGAAACAGAGCTAACAGGAACCCCAGCATGTAATTCAAATTCCCTTGTGCTATGCACAGATATGCACTACCAATAATTAATTAGCTATCTAACTGCATTAGACAAGGCACAGAACACCTTATGCCAGAAGAGGGGGAAAAAGAAGCCAACATATTTATATGGGTGATTCTTGTTGTACATACTGTTAAGTATGTAACTGGTGCAATTATTGGGTTAATGTTGAAATCAAAGATTCAGGAAAAAAATCTGCTTTCTCAGTGGTTTACATGAAATTCTATAAGACAGTACACAACTATCTGGGACAGTACTAAGAGGGGCAAAACATGGGTTCACCAGGAGCAGATTTCCCCTTTCCCACTGGTATTTCTCCCCCTTACCCACTCTTTCTAAAATAAGTGAATGGCACTCGCTTCTGTGAGGAAAAGTAAAGCACTACATTTGTAGACTCCTTGTGTGGAAGGTAAAAACCACCTTTCACCCCCATAGCCCAGTATTCACCTTCCCTATGGAAGGTACAAACCATTTGCTTGAGCATCCAAAAGTTCATGGTAGTAATCTGGCCCTCCTTAGAGCACTCACTAGTAATTTTCTAAGGGCGCAATCCTAACCCACTTTCCAGCACTGACATAAGGGCAATGCAACTTATGGGTAAGGGAACAAACATTGCCATACCTTGAGGAGTCCTCCGTGACTGCCCCCAATTGCAGGATGCAACACATGCCCCACTGGCACAGCTATGCCAGTGCTGGAAAGTTGGTTAGGATTGCACTCTAAACCTAGTACACTGGGCTTTCGGTGTCCACATATTCCACTGTCCACAGATTCCAAGTCCTCCATGGTGCAACTGGAAGTCACTTCTGATTGCGTCTTGGGAGGTGTTCTGCAATACGGGGAGGACTGTGACACTCCCTCTGGGCCTCCCTGGGCCTCAGAACACTTCCCAGGTGCAACCAGAAGTCAAGGATGCGAATCAGAGGTGCATCCTGGAGGCCTTCTGAGGCAGGGAGGCCCATGGAGTGGGCTGCGGGCCCAATGCAGCCCTAATGTAATTGTGGTGCTGCAACCTCCCCCATGGATTCCAGCATCCACAGATTTTGGTATCCACAGAGGGTTCTGGAATGGATTCCCTGCAGATATCGAGGGCACACTGTATTTATATAATGATTTTTTTTCATGCTCATAAATATATTTTTATACCTTTTTTTTTTTTTACCTTTTTTTTTTTTAAGTTCCAGTTAGGACTTAACCCACAGTTAAGCTCCTGGAGTGAGCCCCCTGCTGGAGGCTGTGGGTTAAGTCCTACCTGGGACTTAAAAAAAAAAAAGTTCAAAAAAGAGCCTGCCTGGGACTGAACTTTGAGGAGTTTTGCAGCCTCAACTGGCCCCCCTTTTGGCAACTAGAAACCAACCTTTATATTTTGCAGCCATGGAGTACCTTCCCACCTAAAATATATATATATATATATATATATAATTCTTCAGTGGGATTTGAACCCCAAGCCTCTGGCTTCACAGATCTACAGTTTAGCCACTGAGCCACCAGAGCTCTTAGGCTCAAAGTGTTTGGAACCAACACTTGAGGCACTGATGGCCACCAGCTGGGCTCAAGACTTTATATATTTGTTCTGAACACTTTAACTACTGTATAGGCTTTCCTATAGCCCAATGGAGAGAGTTTCCTATAGCCCAATGGAGCACCTCCCCACCTAAAAAAAATGGGGTGTTTCACTCCAGCTGTGGCAGGAGTGCTTTTGCTATCAGGGAGCTCACACGGGATGGATGTGTGTGTGTGTGTGCATGTGCGCGCGCATGTATAAAAAATGGTTTAAAAATAAATAAATAAATAAAAAGTTGTGAGTTCCTGCACCTATTTTTTTTTTACAAAAAAAGCACTGCATGCAGTCATAGGAAGACAGCTGAAAGGATGATTGACAACCCTGAAGGTGGGATTAGTATGGCTTTTTCTACAGATAAACCTCCAGATTGGAATGAACATGTGGTTGCAAATCCCACTTGGGTTGAAACTTGGGATATGCTCATAGAGGTAATTTTCCACTGACTGACTGCACATCTGGTGCTGGCCTCAGTTCTACTAACTCAGTGGGTTTTACTTCTTGAGTAACTTACTTGAGTTCAGTTTATAAAGGAGGTCATATTTGAAGAGATGGTGAGCCCTATCTGAAGATAAAGGAGGTCATATTTGAAGAGATGGTGAGTCCTATCTGAAGATAAATAAGTGTATGAAACATACCCCTGTGTGTTCTTGTACACACAAATGGCTTTGAATTGCTATTGAGGTCAACATTCTTGCCACTGGTATAGTGGTTTATTGGTGTTGCTGCTGAGGCTCTGTGGAGCTTGGCTAGCCAATGAAGGGCTGAGAAAGCCTTCACCTCAGATCTTTTTTCTGGTGTCCTTCTCCAAGCTCACAAGATTCTTAGCTCTTCCTCCAGAGTTTCTTTGGGTACCCAAAAGATCAGTCTCTCGCTTTCGGTTACCTTTGCCTCTTCCTGTTGTGGAAAGTTCCCCTACAACCAGGAACTTGGGGGAAGGCAGTACATGGGGTGGAACAGAGACAAGCCAAGATGAGATAAAATCATAACAAATTTACTGAAGAGGAAAAGAAAAGCAAGAACAGGCAAGTTAAAGGCAAAACCTCAACATATTATCTCTCCTATATAGCAACAACACAATTATTATTCTAACAGTATTCTAACAGTATTCTAATTCAAATACTAATGTACTCCCTTCTTCCTTAGCAGCAGACCCAGGAGGTGCCAACAAGAGGCCTTCAGAAGGCCTCAGAGGTATGGTCTCCTGTAGCTCTGATATTCCTTTAGCTCTTAGAGAGGTGGATGATTTTTTTCCAGCTCATTTATTCCTCTCTTTCCTAAGCAAATGCCAGCAAACAACAGTCCAATCCTGAGCTGCCCAGTGCCCAAGGCTGCAGCGGCACTGAAATGGCTGCTGCACTGAATTTCAGTGGCAATGAAATGGCATCCTATGGCTGTAGGCAGCTCCCGACTTCACCTCTGGAGAAGAGGACATTCATCCCTTTCCCCTGAGTAAGGGAAGCAACCCTGCAATGGAGCTACTCAACTCTGTGCTGGCTATTTAACCCTGTGTCTGGCCAGGAAGCCCAACACAGGGCTATGAACCCAGCAGAGCTGAGCTCTGCCAGTCCTACCCTCCCTCTCTCCCCAACTACACTCCAGAACATCTCCCCCCCCCCCATGTCCTCACTCACCTCTCCACCACCCGGAGCTCCAGGTGGCAACCCTCTGTCTGCCGGCCAGCGCTGACTCAGCGTGGGCTTGCTCTGAACCTGCTCTAGCGCTGGACTGGTGGCGACTGTCGGAAGCATGCCTTGCAGCATGTTTGCGACAGTGCATGCTGGTGCTCGGCCAGCATGCTTTGTTCAGGATCAAGCCCTTACTCCCTCCTTGAGACTGGTTCTACACAAGATTACACTAGGTTCACCAAAATATGGGGCTGATAAACCTTGAACCTACATATTAGCAACTTCCTTTGGCAAGTAAACGATCACACATTCCTTTGGGATCATACATTCACTGTTTCACAAGTTTTTAAAAAAAGTTTAAGATGTTCCCAAGGAAATGTTACGCATTTCACTTTGTTTACTTCTCCTCACCTCAGAATGGAAATGGTAGTAGGAGTTATTATGCCACTCCCCCACCACCAAATGGCTTCAAGTAACTTCTACTATGGTTGTGTTCTTTTGTTAGTTTCTAGTGCTAGAGAACTGGGTGTTGTTTGTTTTTTAACTTCTAGCATGCTAGAACTTCATTTTTTAGGTTCTAGCTTGCTAGCCATGCTAGAATTTTGAAAAGCAAAGTTGAAACTAGAAAAGATGACTGCCTCCATACATGTATCACTTCAGCCTATTTTCCTGTCTAAAGAATGCAGGAATTTGTCAGGACATGGTAGCCTCCATGGTGTATAGTAACAACATGGCAACCTCCATACAATTAATTTTAATGATAGGACACCATTATTTTTAATAAGCCTATGTTTGTGTGTTCAACACATAACAATCCCTCCCACCCCTGGAAAAGACTGGTTTCCAGTGCAGTAACTTACAGCACACCTGCAAAACAAGCTCAATTATTGGTGAAAAAGAGGGTTGGGCGGAGTTCATGTTAGCCTATAAATTCTATTTCCTCATCTTTATATTGAAGGAGAGGCTGTTGGCAACCTTCAGTCTTGGAAGACCATGGTATTGCGGTCTGAATGGTGGTTCTGGCACAGCATCTAGTGTGGCTGAAAAGGCCGATTCAGGAGTGACAATCCCTTCCACACTGGGAGCAAGTGTAGTGTGTCCCTGGTCTGTCTCCCTGGCTATGGGCCTCTCTTTTTTGTCTCAGTCTGTTGGCAAAATGTCTCTTCAAACTGGGAAAGGCCATGCTGCACAGCCTGCCTCCAAGGAGAACGCTCAGAGGCCAAGGTTTCCCATCTGTTGAGGTTCATTCCTAAGGCTTTCAGATCCCTTTTGCAGATATCCTTGTAGCACAACTTTGGTCTATCCCTTTTGCAGATATCCTTGTAGCACAACTGTGGTCTACCTGTAGGGTGCTTTCCCTGCACAAGTTCTCCATAGTGTTGAGGTAGGATTGATGGCTAGCTGTATTGTTAAGCCTTCAATTTGGCAGGACAGATAATGGCATGTTGGGGTTTTAAAGTCTCTGTTAGTTGTGATTTGTTTGTTTATTTAAGATACCCTGCTACTGAATGGATTTTTTGGGTTAGACTGTAATCTATTTTGTATGTCCTTCAAAAACTCAAAATTGCATCTATATTCTGTTTTTGAAAAGTATGCAAGCAGTTAAACCAATAACTTTATCCAACTGTTGGTTTTTTGGTATGGTACATTATGGGTTAAAGCAACCAAATCTTCCTGGGTGTTAACTGTGAATGGATGGGGGTGGGATATCTGAGTATACTTACAGCAGTAAGTTCAGTGGAAGGTACTGTATTTCTGGTAAGTATGCACAGAGTTGCAGCCCTAGTAGCAATACTTCCTGTCTATAAGCATATCAGGAGTAGTTGTTGCATAGTATTTTTTGTTTACCTAGCGTCCTAGCCCAGCCATTTTCAACCACTGTGCCACAGGAATTTGGAGGAAGGTCACTTATTAACAGGGCTAATTGGAGATGTTCATGGCTAATTGGAGAAGTAGTTCATGGCTGATCACAGTCATGTTCTGGCAACTCCTGCGACGTCGCTGGAACCAATTGGCTTCTGCCTTTCCATTGGACCATTTCAGCGACGTGGAGAGGGGGGATTTGCTGCATGGGTAATGGTCTATCCTCCATATCTACTTTACCCAGGCTTCGCACACTGGAGAAGACACTCTGTTCCAGAACACTATTCAGAGCGCGATACCATAGTCTTCCAAGACTGAAGGATGCCAACATATAATTGGAGATGTGAGCCCCCACTGGCAGCATTGTATGCCTTGTCAATTGTCAAAAACCTGGTGTTGTGCCTTGACCATTTTAGTGCCTTGTCAGTGTGCCATGAGATGAGAATGGTTGAAAATCACTGACGAAGTTGCTTAGACAATGTGGGGATGGCAATGTAGGGACTAGGCTTTGCTTTTGCTTTTGGAGGTTGCAGTTCTATGCATACTTGTTGTAATGTGCACATTAGTGTGCTGTGAGTAGTCCACAGGTGTGCCACAGGAATTTGGGGGAAGGTCATTTATTAGTAGGGTAAATGGAGATATAACCGCCCCTCCACTGGCAGCCTGTGTGTGCCTTGTCAATTGTCAAAAACCTGATGGTGTGTCTAGACAATTTTAGTGCCTTGTTCAGTGTGTCATAAGATGAAAAAGGTTGAAAATAGTTAAGTTACTCAATTTCACTGCTCTTTCTAGAGATTAGATACTCTGAATTTTAATGTCTGTCAATTTAATGTCATTCAATTGAACTTTAATGTCTATGATTTTTGTTTGTCTTTAATGTTTATAATGTTCATAATTTCTAAGTTATTTCTAAAACTTTAATTTCTGAGTTGTTTTAAGGCAGTATTGATTTCTATTTTATATGTATATTTTTGTATTTTTTATATTTTTGTATTGTAAGCTGCTTAGAATGCCCATTGGGCAGATTAACAGTCCAATCCTATCCACACTTTCCTGGGAGTAAGCCCCATTGACTAATGGGATTTACTTCTGAGTAGAGGCATAGGATTGGGCTATTAGTGGAGTATGTATGTATGAATAAATATTTATGTCTACTCAAACTTCTAATCAAGGGGGTACTGTTCATCTCTATCTTCCCCTTTGATATTGCAGGATGGAAGAAATAAGAGGGAAAGGGGGGGAGGGGAGTGACTTGTCAAGGATCCTCATGAGGGCAGCCCCATAGAACAATCACTAGGAAGACTGAACAACAGGCGTCCCCTTTCTTTCATTCCATAATGGTAGAAGACAAATGCGACCAACGTGATATGTCATGGCGCAATGCACACTGGGCTTTGTAGTCCCACTACCGCGATCAATGCGTAGACTAGTTCTGCTGCCCGCAACCACACATAAAGGGTCATTCCATTGAAACGGTTTTTTGGGGGGTGATCATGGAATATTATTTGTCTTTGGAGTTAACGCAACCCGCTTTGTTTTATGGACTGAGCATACTAAAGGCGTGAGAGGAAGAAACGAATCGCTTTCCTCCTTGTGGGCGCCACAGCCAGCGAGTTTTTCTTCCTTCCCCTGTTTGGGAGAATGGTACCGCCCGCCACCACCGTCACGCCCAGCCAGCCTCGGCGAACGCAATGGCGGACTGCGATTCAGCCCCTGCTTGGCCCCGCCCCCGCGCTCCTCATCAAAGGAGGCTCGCGATTGGCTGCGGCGCGGCCTTCATGCCAATCAGGAAGCGGCTTCCATGGAGGAAGGGAATAAATACAAGATGGCTGCTCATATAAAGGCAGGCTTCGGGCTTCTCCCTGGTGATGGAGGAATAGGGAGTTTAATCCGTGCGGCCGTTCTCTCGTGTCGCCGTCGCCCGCACAGGCGCCCGCAGGGGGGAGCGCGGCCCGAGCCGCCACCGCACGGAGCCTCCGTCCCGTTGGCGGGACGCAGGGCCTGCCGCCTCCTTCCTGCCAGGACCGTGGCGGCCTGCTCCCCGGCAGGCCGGGCCCTGCTTCCCACTCGCGCGCGCCATGGCCGTCTCCAGGTCAGTGTGGGGCGGGCCGAGGGGGCGGGTGGCCGCGGGAGTCGGCCCGTCGTTGTCGTGTGGGCCGCCTCTGGCTCCCCCCTCAGCGAGGTGGGCCTCGTGAGGCGGCGGTGGCGAGGCTGCGCCTCTGGGCCTGGGGGGGCCGTAGACGTGCAAGCGCAGGGGACTGGGCCCTCTGCGCCGAGGTTAGGGACCTGCCTCGCTTCTCCCTAAGCGGCGGTGGGCCTGTGTGTGGACACGGCCAGCCCCCCCCCCCACTCCTGGTCTTCAGGGTAGTCTTGACCATTAAGAGACTTGAGAACCCTGAAGGAGCGTGGGGGGCCCGGCCATGTCCACACAAGGCCCACCGCCGCTTAGGGAGAAGTGAGGCAGGTACCTAACTTCGGCGCAGAGGGCTGAGCCAGGAGTAGTCCCCCTTCTCCAACTTTTGGAGTCATGTTTTAGTGCCACAGAAGCGAATGAGGAGCCCTTAAGGTAGTCAGGGGTTTTTCTTGCAGGCCTCTTCAGTACAGCACAGTGACTGTCAACCTTTTTCAGCCCATGGCACACTGACAAGGCACTGAAATTGTCAGGGCGCACCCTGCTGTTGGTGGGGGTCACATCCCACAAAGGCCCTGCTAATAAATGTCCACTGCAGTGGTTCTCACGCATTTAGCTCCGGGACCCACTTTTTAGAATCTATCAGGACCCAGCGGGAGTGGCATCATCAAGCACAATCCTAGGCTGCAATCCTACCCATGCTTACCCAGGAGTAAGTATCATTGGTTATCATTGCTAAAAGAATTTACATAGTAGTCTCTTAAAAGTACAGTTCTGTAACATTTCCCCAAATGCAGTCACATACCCTGGTAGCATCAAGTCTAAAATATTAAAAATATTGGAATGAATGGGGACCCAGCTGAAATTGGTTCACGATCCACCTAGTGGGTCCTGACTCACAGTGTGAGAAACACTGATCTATACCAGTGTTTCTCACATTGTGGGTTGGGACCCACTAAGTGGATTGTAAGCCAATTTCAGCTGGGTCCCCATTCATTTCAATATTTTATTTTTAGTATATTAGACTTGACGCTCTCATAATATGTGACTGCATTTGGAGAAATGTTACAGATGTGTACTTTTAACAGGCTACTGTGTATATGCTTTTAGCAATGATAGTAAAAGGAACTTTACTCCTTGGTAAGTGTGGAAGGATTGCAGCCTAGGATTGTTAAAAATTTTCCTGCTTGATGACATAACTTCCAGTGGGTCCTGACAGATTGTAAATCTAAAAAGTGGGCCCTGGTGCTAAAAGTTTGAGAACCACTGGTCTACAGCCATACTCCCCTGAATGCGCCAGGTCTTGTCTTATATTCTTAATAAATGATCCTCCTCCAAACTCCCAAGGTGCACCTGCTGACCATTCGCGACAGTGTGTCATGGCACAGTGGTTGAAAATGGTTGGTATATAAAGTGTGCACATAGACTTCAGTTTAAATAAAGAAGCGCTTGGTATCCCTCTGCCCCTTTCTTTTCTAAAGCCCATGCTTTAAGTGAGTGCTTTGAACTGAAATGTCTTAGACTGTAATTATACTACATTTCTATACTAAGGGGTTTGCTGCGCATTCCTCTCAGTTATTAGTACATGCTGCTCACTTGTCTGCTTATGTATTTTGTAGTCCATCCAACTGTCAGGATTACACTTATGAATGGGAATTTTTTTCCTAATTTTTGTCTGTCAGTGTTCTTTATGTAATATTCATTATAGTAGCTATGCTAAGTGTAAGCTAAGAAATAGAATTCAAGAGTTGTTTCAAAGTGGACCTTTATCATGATGTGCAACTTGCTCTCTAACACAATTTGTAATATAGTATATGAATTCTTTTTAAGAGAGGTGTGCAAAGCTTGGTGCCTGACAGACAGCTACATTATAAGTTAATATGCTGTGTCCAGTCTTGTAGAAGTTGTTAGATTCCATTAAAACCCCCTTTTGTATGTGCCTTCTACATTTTTATAGTACTTTTGGTGAAAGATAATTGCTTGAGGAACACTGGTAATAGTACAGTATTTTGAAACAGTTGAGCATCTCTGTGTGTGAGATCTCTTACTCCTAAGATAAGACTCCTGTAGATAAGAAACTAGTTACAATGCTAACCATGCTCACTAAAGAGTAAGTTTCATTGAACATTCAGCTACCATGTCTGAGTAGCGTATTAATCATTGTGCCATTTAAAAGCACAGTGATCTGGTTGAAATGCTATGTTGAATTACAGCAGGGGTCTCCGAACCTTGACCCAGTGGCCAGATGTGGCCCATGGCAAGCCTCGGGTTGAGCCTCCGTTTGCCTGAAGATAACATCTGAAGGTCGCCAGTTCGAAGCCACCGGCACCGTGAATGGCGAGACCTTGAGGCAGCTGACAAGCCTAGCCAAGTTATTCCACCTGCTCTTGGAGAGATGAAGGAGCTGCTTGTCAGCCTGTGTGGGAGGAATCTGGAGGCCAGAAAGTGATAACAGACCATAACAGATCCATCTGAAATGTTGTGCAGTTCTTGAAAGACAGAACCTTTCTTCAATTGTAAAAATCCCTATGGGGATTTAGAATAGCCTGCCTATGTAAACCGCCTTGAATTAAAGTCTAAGGAGAAATCTGATGACCAAGAAAGGCGGTATATAAATGCCTGTATTATTATTATTATTATTATTATTATTATTATTATTATTATTATTATTATTATTATTATTTATCTGACCTGTGACCAGCCTCTGGTCCCCTAAGAGTCTCTGGCCCACTCAACTGAACATGACCGGAGCTGTGCATTGGACACATCTGGACAGTGCTCTCAGAACACCTTCTAAAGGTCTAAAAACATCACTTCCTGGTTTCCCAAAAAACCGGAAGTAACTTTTTATGTCCTCTGAAGGCTTACAAGGCTTTCTGAGGGTCAGGGAGGCCTACCCCAGGCCTCAGAACATGTGCCAGGTGTATATTTACATAAGCTGCTTGGGAGGTGGGGGGAATGGGGGTCCATTTGAGGTGTGCTTTATTTCTGTGGTGTGTATTGTGTGTGTAAAATTTAAATTTTTAATTTTTATCCTTTTTCCAGCCCTCAGTGCCATGCCAGATGTTTGATACAGCTCTCTATCTGAAAAGTTTGGAAACCCCTGAATTACAGTATAGTCTAGCATAGATTGTGAACCTTGAGCTTCTATGCTCTTTCACATGAAAGAGGAGGAAGATCTGAACATTTGTTCTTAGTTTTGAACAAACCAGGATTTTCTGGCTTTGGGGATCACAGCAAATCTTGTCCTGTTTAGACTACAAACAGGACAAAGTTGAAAATTTCCCTCCTCTATACTTGAAGGTGGGAACATGTGGTCCTGAGGGTCATAATTATCTTGCTAAACAATGGTTTAGCATGACCTCTGAACTGAGCCAATGGGTTACGAGAAGTTTATATAGCTGTAGAAGTCAGAACTTTCTGTCTTGGGAGTTTTCTATAATTTAGGGCACAATCCTAACCAGGTCTACTCAGAAGTTAGCCCTATTTTGTTCAGTGGGGCTTACTCTCAGGATAGTGTGGTTAGGCTTGCAGCTTTAGTTTCTCTTCTGTTAATCAGCCCTGCTGTACCTTAGTTACCCTTTCTTGTTGACTTACTGAAAAAACTTCTGTTGCTGGATGTGATCTGTAAATTTGAATTGTCTTGTCTTGTAGTAATTTAAGTGAGCTTTTGTCATTGATTCATTTCTGTTCAATTGCAGAAATATCAACTTATCTTTTGAATAATTGTTATGCTGGAGTTCATGACAGAGTTATAGCATAATATGAGGAGGGCTGTAAATCACTGGCAGTGTGTGTCCTTCACATGCAAAAGGGTTCAATCAGTAGCATCTTTATTTAAAAGATTCCTAGTAGCAAGGTTGAGAAAGACCTGAGGTTTTAGAAGCCAGCTTCTCCTTGAAGTATACTGTACTAGATGAGATGCATAAGACAGCTTCCAAATAAGGTCCCAGAAAGTAAAAAAACAAGGTGAGATTTTATAGTTGACTTGGAGCAGAATGTGCCAAAGTCATTATTTCCAAAATAACTGAGTTAACTGTAATACTCTTAAAGTTTTAAAGCCATGCACTATGTGACTATACACTAAATGTTGTATCTGAGTAGAGAATATTTTTCTTTCCAACTACCACTTGTCACCAAGTAGAACATTTTGGAATGCTTGAGAGATTGTTACGTTCATTGCACTACAGTTTATCTGTTATGAACCAACATTCAACAGCACAGGAATGTTTATCAAAATGCTGAAAAAACCAGTAGTTAATTCAAGAGTAGTATTTCATTTTATTACAGATAGAGAAATTAAGCTAAGAGGTAGTAACACCCAAGATAACCCAAAAGTCTATGCCTGTGTTTAAGATTGGAACCAAGTCTAGTTCTGTAACCATGCCATGCACTGGCTCTTTGTGAATGATTCCTACAGTATTGAATCACGTTTCAAAAACTCAGTGATGTTTCGATATGTGCCTCCAGATGCTAGGAAATGGTAATTACAGTACTTCTTTTAGTTCTTATCTGGCAGTTGGGGAGCAGGTTGATTCTCAACCAATGCGCTGCTGTAGGTACTGCTGGAATCCATGTGTCATTCATGACATCCTTCCACTCTTGACGATTGTTGGCAATATTTCTAGCCTCATCTATAGCCTATCACTGGTTCTTTAGATCTTCCTCAATGTGTTTGAGCCATGTTTTCTTTGATGCTGCCTGTTGAACCCTCCAGTATGGAAGTCACTCTAACCTGCCGGCTACTCTGTGGCAACCAACTGGTGTTCATTCTGTCAATGTGGCCAAACCATTACAGTCTGTTTTTGGATTTGTACTTTTACTGATGGTTGATAGTGCATACTACTTAGATGTAGCAAGCATGGTTAAAACAAATACCTTGATTGAGATTTTCAGTACTCCTGGCAAGCACTAATTGTATGTAGGCAATATAAAAGTTGGCAGTCAACATAAAATATACTTATATATTTATAAGTATAAATAAAATATATGAAATTATATACTATATATATAATATATATAAACTTTTATATTATGTAATATATAATGTATATATACTTATATATTATACATATTATATATAATATATTATACTTATGTATATATACTTATATATTTCATAGATAAGACTATTTCATTTGAATTGTGTGTGTGTGTAATATTTGTTCCTATTAAAAATGTGCACATAACCCTCAAGTTTGTGGGTTAAAGATAAAAATCCTTGGAGGTGGGTAGAGTTAAATTGCATGTCATTGCAGAGTTAAAACACCTTTATGTTGAATTCTTATTCTGGGATTATTCAGAATTATGCTGAATAAAGGTAGGGTCACTTTATCGATATTCTCATATAGCAGAATTCTTTCCTTTAGAATTGGAACCTGGTCTTGGGACTGCATAGTTTCTACATATATCAGAAAAAAAAGCAATAGAAGAACCTTATCACCTATAGCAGGGCTCGGCAACCTTAAACACTCAAAGAGCCATTTGGACCCGTTTTCCCGAGGAAAAATACCTCAGGAGCCACAAAACCCTTTTGACATCTAAAATGAAGATGATACTGCATATATAGTTTTTTTTACCTTTATGCTCTTATAGTTCCCGTTTTTATAATGTAGCCCCCTCTTGTAGCTTTTAGTTAGTTTTGTCATACATTCTTATCCTGTGTTTTTAGATGCCTGGTCCTCTATGGTGTTTTGCCTGATTCCAAGGCCATTCTCTGCCTGGAGAATTATGCCCACTTTAAGCAAATTAGCTCCCCTTCTTTCCCCCAACAAATGACCCTGGTTCTGCCCTACAGTCCTGCTGGACCCCACCTCCAGGGTAGCTCGCCTGTTCAACCTGCAGAGATCTTCTCTCCTGCCAGCAGCCTCCCACCACTACAGCAGACCCTGGGTCATCAGCAGGTCTTGGGCACAGCAGCCACACTTCAAACTCCAATGTCTCCAGCAGTCCCTTAGTCACAAAGTCAGAGTATCCAGGGCAGAGTCCGAAGTCAATAAGCTAAGTCACAGTCAAATCAGTCACAGTATCCAAGTCAAAGTCAATAAGCCCAGTCAGTCTCCCCCTCCCCCTCCCTCCAACCTGCACTCCTTCTCCAACCCACACCCCCTTCCTGCCTCAGGCGCTCCTTATATCCCTGAGGGCCCCATTGCCTTCAAGTGGCTGCAGCTGTGCAGCACACTCTGCTGGATGCTCAGGCCTTACCCTTAAAGGGGCCACTGCTGACACCACATCTACCTCCTCACCAGATATTCCAGGATTCCAATACATATGGCGGTTATGACATCTGCTTATCTTACATGGATACTAAAGAACTGCCCCCACCTTCCAGAGGCACCCTGCTGGAAGGAAAAGCAAAATTGAAAAGGGAAACCAATGTGGGACAGGTGGGGGTGAAGGGAGAGGAGGGCAGTGAGCTCAGGGGGTGGAGGGAAGCAGCCTGCCCTCCCAACACAGGTGCCTCCTGTTACCCCCTTTGCCACTTTCACCGGGAGGAGCTGCAGCAGACAGCTGAAAGAGCCGCATGCGGCTCTAGAGCCGCAGGTTGCCGACCCCTGACCTATAGTAAGATAAAAGCCAGAATAATCGAACCATGTATAAGTCTGAAGAAATGATGTGGGAGTTTGAGAATCTTAACAGTAAAAAAAGACAGGAAACTTGTCATTTTGAATGGCTTGTGGTCAAAAGAAGGAAATTGGTGAATACGATTGGTATTTGCCAGACAAAAATCTGAGTGGTTGGAGACCTGTTAGAGCTGAAATATTCATTCTGGTGTTGTCAAGTCTTTGAGTGTTTCAGTTTCATTCTGTTGGTTGTAAGTATCAAGAAAAAATCCTCACAGTACTGTACTTATTGATGGTGAAAAGAAGATGGACAGTCCTTGGTGGTGCTATAGAAAACAATAAATGTAATATGTCACAAACTAACTTAAATACGTCATCTTAGTTTCCTCCCCAAACATTTCATGTAAGGGGCATTTTATACTTCATGAAGGTGTAAACATGGGTTTGTCACAGGATCATTTCTCAACAATATGCAGCCAGCCATGAATCCCTAATGGGAGTTAGCATTCTCATGCAGATGAAGCAGCATTTTTGGTCTTAATGAGAACCTTAATATCAGCCTGTTATCACCTTTACTTTTCTGACTTGGCTGGTTCCAGCATGGGGAGGGATGATGCCAGGACATCCTGAGAAATCTGCTACAGCAGTCTTGGACAGCAGAAATCCTGGAAAATGAGTTCTTATTAAGTAGTCTAAGTATTGAATGTAATGGAGCCTGTCAGCAGGAGTGCAGAGTGGCCCAAAATTCAGAATGAGTTTAGAAATACTCTGATCTATTTTCTGATTTAAGCAAAATCAATTTCAGATGAACCCACTCAGAATTGAGGTTGCAAAAGGGCTTACCCTGTTGTTGGTATTTTTACACTAAAGTACCTTCCACTTGCAGATCCATCTGCAAGAGGGATCTGAAGGCCTTAGGAGTGGACCTCAACAAGTGGGAAACCCTGGCCTCTGAGCGGCCCGCTTGGAAGCAGGCTGTGCAGCATGGCCTTTCCCAGTTTGAAGAGACACTTGGCCAACAGTCTGAGGCTAAGAGGCAAAGAAGGAAGGCCCATAGCCAGGGAGACAGACCAGGGACAGACTGCACTTGCTCCCAGTGTGGAAGGGATTGTCACTTCCGAATTGGCCTTTTCAGCCACACTAGACGCTGTTCCAGAACGACGTTTCAGAGCGCGTTACCATAGTCTTTTGAGACTGAAGGTTGCCAACAACCTTCCACTAAATTACATTCATGTGGAAAATGATCTCATTTACATTCTTTCTATCTTTTCCTGTATCTCTCATCTCCTAACAGAGAGAAATATTTGAAAAAATAATTTCCTTGAATAGAAATTTAATTTTTAAAAAAGACCACAATTAACTAGTCCAATAGTTCCCAAAGTGTGCACCATGGAAAACAATCGGGGTCTCTATGGAAATCTTTTAGTTAATAATATACAGTGGGTCTTTGGTATCCTCAGGGGATCTATACCAGGATTGCCCACGGATACCAAAATCCAGTTAATAACATCCGCAGAAGACTGCTGCAGTGCTGCAAGACTTACTTGGAGGCTGAACCTTGTCCTTTGGAGGTTGTGCGCAGGCCTTCCAGCTTCCTCAGAATGCCCCCTGGATGCAACCAGAAGGTTTCCGTTGCATCTGGAAGGACTTCTGAGGTGCAGGAAGGTTGCATATGGCTTCCCATGCCTCTGAACACCTCTCTGATGTGACTGGAAGTCACCAGCATGAACTGAAAGTGGCTTTTGGTCACACCGAGGAGGCCCTCTGCGGTGCAAGCTTGGCGTCCGTGGCTGCCGAGTGCAGATAAGAAGGGTCCACAGTACTAGATGCTATAGAGTCTATTATACAGGCCTGCCTGCTTCACTGCCTGTTGATTCTTCTTCCACTGAAGAAATTCAGTGAAGGAAGGATCAACAGGCAAATGATGCAGGCATCTTCCCTTTTCTTGCTGGCTGCTAGGATGAATAGAATAGCCCCTCCACATCAGTGCCTTACCTCCATTGTGAATGCGGATTCACATTAGTATAGATCAGCCCCATTGATTATGTTGTTAAAAGCATATGCATCGTAGCCAGTTAAAAGTATGTAACAAACGTTTCCCCCAAGGCAGTTGCATATCATATCAAGACCAATGTATTAAAATACACATTGAAATGGATGGGTTCCCACCTGAAATTGGCTCGTGACCCTCTAGTGTGTCCCAACCCACAGTTTGAGAAAAACTGATGGATAGAATTGGAAAGGTATGCTCTGCATTCTATTTTCTATATTATCATTGCTTAATTTGTTTTTAAAACTAATATTCCTTTTTGGGGAGATAGTTCATGTCTAAAACATAGTGGGAAGTCTGGAAACCAATCTGTTCATAAGCCTGCTTTGTACTCATTGGTTTTTCTCTTGTTTCAATCTGCTGTGCAGTGCAGTCAGTGCCCTCCACCAGGTAGTCTCCCCAAGCCTTCTGTGGAAGGGAGGGCAGCATCCTAATCTTGCCATGGGCTGTGCTCTTGGCTTCACTGCTGCTTAATATAAGCATGGAAAATCCACTTTAGGGCTCATTTTAGGAATATAAACATTGTAATGCTATCACCTCTGTGGACCAAGAGCATTAATTTTTATTAAGGAGCATTTTAGGGTTTTCTGGCAAAACAGCTGGTAAAAATCAGCTTTTACCATACTTGTGGCTTCTGCACCCAGACTAACTCTTAACTGCCAGATCCACTTTCTCTCTCTGGTTCACCTTGGCTTTCTTATGCAAACAGTAATTACTGCCACTAGTCCCTTGAATATACATCTTAAAGGTTCAGTCAGGAAATACTAATCAAGTATATAAAGTAAGCTTATTTAGAACAAGATAGCTAAACAAAATGAGAGCAAAGCCCTTGTGCAAAGGAAAAGATAAGGCGTAAGATACAGCAATTAAAATAAATTCTATCTAGTCTGACTCCCTGATACCTGGCTTCTAAGATGGGTCTGTGGCAATCTGCCTATGGTGTGGTCAAGACAACTTCCCGTGGACTCCTGCCTGGCCTGCGGTGAATCCATGATGCTCCCTTGACAGCAGGCAAGATGGAACATAGGGAAGGAAGAGGAGAGCCATGAGACTTCATGCATCCTCTGTTTATACCATTTTTTACAGAGCTTCTTAACAAAGAAATTGGTTCACTACTTAAGCTATGTGCCAGCCTCTCATAGACACCTTTTGAGGTTTCCTTTCCCAAAGTTAGATTTGTACCTTTCAGGCTCTGTCCAGATAGTTTTAAGATGTTTGTCCTTCTGCCTATTGTTGATTCCTTATCTCCAGAGGCACCATCCAGGATCCTCTTTTACAGCATCCTTGCTGAGCTGAAAGGAGCTACTCTGCCATTTGTCTCCCACCATAAAAATGTGCATCTTAATACTGTCAGAAAGAGCTGGGGCCAGTGGTTTCTCCCCAGGTAGCATCCTGTGCCCACATCCCCCATAATTTCTGATGTTTTCTTACACTCTGAACCCAAAATTCCAGTTTACCATCCCCCTAATGCAGGGGTGTCCAAAGTTTTTGGCAGGAGGGCCACATTGTCTGTCTGACACTGTGTTGGGGGCAGGGGAAAAAGAATCAATTTACATTTCAAATTTGAATAAATTTACATAAGTTTACATAAATGAATATATTAAAGATGAACTTATACGAATGAATGAAGGTCTTACAATAGCTCAAGGCCTATAAAAGGCCTTGCACAAAGCAAGGCTGGCCTTTCCTTTGCTGCTGCTACTGCATCACAGATGTGAAACAACAAGCAGTGGAGGGAGCCCTCATCCCACAACTCACGCAAGAGATCAAACAGTCGCCCTCACTCTGAGAGCAGTTGCATCGGGCCAGTATGGGCTTCAACAAATCTCTGGAGAACTAGAGGGTCATTGGAAACCGGGGGCTCCCTGAGGGCCGCATTGAGAGGCCTTGAGGGCCGCAAGTGGCCTCAGGCCGGGGTTTGGGCACCCCTGCTGTAATGTAACTGGCCCACCTCACCCCAGCAGTGCCTTTTCTAGTAGCTATCTGCTGGTGTTGCATCTTTTTAGATTGTGAGCCCTTTTGGGACAGGGAACGATTAGTTTTTGTTTTTTTTTTCTGTAAACCGCTTTGTGAACTTTTTGTTGAAAAGCAGTATATAAATACTGATAATAATAATAATATAATATAATAATATTAAAAATACCAACAAATCCCCACTTCACTACACACATAGCTGTAAGAAAGGGTGCTTCTAAACATATAAAGAGTGCCTCTCTCTTAGGTGCACTGTAAAGGGGAGCCATGTCCAATAGCCAGTAGGAGAAGGAAACCATGGGTTGAACAAGTTTTGGAACCACTGAACTAGTCCCAAATACAGTGGAAGTGGGTGGGAACGTAACACATTTCTGTTTATGTGTATGCTTTGTTGTAGATTGAGTAATTCTTCTTTTGAAACGGCAAGGGAATATATTCTCCATCCGTATTTTAAGGCAATATTTCTCAAACTTCATCATAGTGAGTCTCTCACAATTAAGGAATAGTTTGTACCCCTCCTCAACTGTAATAGATAACTGAATAGTCTTTGTCACAGCTCAGTTTCAGGAGAGAGATTGCACTGCTAACTTTTATACAGTTGGAACCTCGGTATCTGTGGGGGATCAGTTCTTGGATCCCTCACAGATACAGAAAATCACAGATAGACAAATCCATTATTTTCTGCCCCTTTTGCCCATTCAGAGGGCTTTCTGAAGCCTGCAGAGGCAGCGTGTGTCCACCCGCAGCCTCTGCAGGCTTCAGACAGGCTCCTAGAACTAAAAAAACATGACTTCCAGTTTCTCGAAGAAGCTTCCCCAGGCCTCAGAATGCCTTAAATGGCATTAAAGCATCATTTCCATTTTTTCCAAATTGTCCATGAGGTAGATCTTGGTCTGATTCAGCAAGGCACTTCTGAAATTTGTTAGCATTAACATGAGTATGGATGTGCAGTTGCTTAACAGGTCAGGTGCAGCAGTGCTTTGCACTTTTGTCTAGTTAGGGACTAGAGCATGGATGAAAGTAAAAAATTGGTGAATGTCAAAGCATAGCCTTACTTAGCTTGCTAATTTATTTTGGTCAGTGAAAAACATAACACACAAGGATATGTGTAAAACCAAAACAAACATAAGATTGTCAACCAATGTTGGGGAAGGGTGGGTGAAGTCAAATAAAAGAAAAAAGTGGACAAAACTTGAAATGTGGTTATAACTAAAAGAGCAAATGTGGTTGAAAGAGCAAAGTGACGAATGTCAAATAGATAAAATTCAAGAGATTGTTGTATACCTAAACTTTTCAGATAGAGCGTACCCTTGGTTTTATAAAGTTAAAACATGTTGGTGGACCATGGGGGTTTTAAATAAAACAAACACAAACCACATAAGTTTGAAGTCATTCCCTCCCCCAGGTAGACCCCTAGTGGGAATAGGAAATGTTCACCAAAATGCGGCATTCCTGAAATATGATTAAAACTACAAGACTGGCGATTTGGATATTCCTTTACATACAACTGACATGTCTTCAGATGAATTCCAGGAAATATGCTATCATCAGTATGATGGTGCTGAGCACTATGTATTCTGAGTGATCTTGCTGCAAGAATCACATTTTGACTTGAGAAAAATCCAGGAAGCCCACCTCCCTCAATGCATACTGTTTTAAGAAATTATGAATACTTGAGCTCTTACTGCAAGAAAGATTTGGTATTAAGATGTCCAGATTCACTGGTTTGAAGACCTGTTGTCTCCTATCACCATCTTGTCAGCTGTAAGGGATGTAGTACTGCCCTGACTGCAGCCAATTCTATGCCTTGCCCTCAGTTTTTCTGTTGAAACGCTGAAATTGTGGTGATGCCAGAAATGCCTTGTGTGGGAGGTAAGAACTAAAGTGAGCTGGGTTGGGGAGTGTAATAGGTTTGAGGTGCAGGAAGAGCCATGGAAGTGTGCACTGCAAGCATTGCCTCCTATGACTCTGCTGGGAAAATCCTGCAGCCTTGGTTATGATGTGAGGAAATTGAAACTGGGTAAGACTGGAATGATAAAGTAGTGCAGGTATCAAACTAGAGTTCTAACCCATGAATTGCTTTAGCTGCTGGTTGAAGCAGCAAACTTTAACTCCTTGTAAGAAGTGTGAAATACGTACTATGTATGGATCAACTAAAGCTGCACTCCTAAGTGCACCCATTAGAAAGTAAGCCCCATTGAACTTGTTGGGAGTTATGTCTGAATAAATACGTTTAGGATTGTGCTGCACATTATAAAATGCAGTTAGGACTTACTGTGATCATGCTTTCAGTATCATGCTTCCAGATGGGGATTGCTAGAAACATATTACAGGTGTGCCGCTTAACGACCAGGATAGGTTGTCTGATCCCCATTGTTAAGCAATTTAGGTCATTAAGTGAGCATTCAGTCCAATCTATTACCTTTGTGGTGTCAGTAGACACTTCTTGCCAGACACTAGCTGGCTGCACAAGCTACTGGAGATTGCCCCTTCTTTGCATTAAGAGACTCTCTGCTGAGTAAACAGACACTCTGCTGCAGGCTATGGGAGACACAATAGCCTCATTAAGAGCATCTTTATTGTGCTTTGACCACTGTCATTTATGCAATCCATTGTTAAGCGAATGGTTGTTAAGCAGCACAGGGCTGTACTCTATATTAAGAATCTGTTTTTATTTAATATTGCATTTGTCCAGTGCTGATTGGGTCATATGGTATATGCAATTTAATGTTATCATAAAGTTGTATTTTGACTGTTATTCAGGTCTGTTTTCACAGAAAAAGTGACCTTTTTGTTACTTGTACTGGCCATTTAAAACTAGAATAGTTTAAACTAGAAAACAAGCCTGTGCTTTGTCTGAGCGCTATATGCTTAGCTATATTTTAACTAAATATTTAAGAAACTTTCTACTTCAATTGAATCTAACTTGGCTCTGTCATAGTAAATAGATTGGCTGTTGCTGATTGAATACATGAATATGAATAAAGTGTGTCTACTATGACTTGGCTTCTTAGCGTTTGTACTGCATACAAAAAAGTGAGAATCAGTCATTAATTAGAGAAATTGCAGCAAACATGAAGAAAACTACTTGCTCTGCATAGTAAGATACTGGGTGGCTGGTCAGATTTTGGATTCTTGCATAATTTCAGTTTCAGGATAAAGCTAGGATAACTGAAGTATATTCAACAAAGAAAGCAAGATGACATGCTGTATTGCAAGTCATCCTGAATATTCAAGAACTGGATGGTCATGTGATTGTGCTTTCCCCATTGCAGCATTAGTGAAACAATTGAACCCAAGCCACTGATCAGTTCCATAGTATTTTCCTAAGGAATTTAACATCATGATAAATACAGTTGGTGCAAGGCACTGTAATGAGCAAATCGTATAGACAGAGCTGTAGCCATTGACTAGTCTTATGATATTCAGAATGTTGTTAAAGTGGTCTCAAACTGTATAGAGTCAGGATTAAAATGTTAGTTAAATATTCACATTATCTTCATTTTGTCATCCATGCTAGGCTTGATCGTCTCTTTATCTTACTGGACACTGGTACAACACCCGTAACTAGGAAAGCAGCTGCGCAACAACTTGGGGAGGTTGTGAAACTTCATCCACATGAACTAAACAATCTCTTGGCTAAAGTAAGCATTTTGTTGAGTGTTCAGCCAAATAAGTAATCTTTAATCTATTTTTGACTCCAAAGTGAATTTTTACAACATTCTATCCTTTGTGATGTTTCTGATTTAGAGCACCACTTGAATAATCCCTAATTCCATATCTTGATTATCTGCATAGGAGCTACTCACCATGATACTGCTCCAAAAATACTTGGGTGTGTGTACTTTTGATATCAGCAGAGTGGCTAACTGCCTAAATCCTTGAGATACATACAGCACAGTCCTGACCAACTTTCCAGCTCCAAGGTAAGGGAACAAACATTCCCTTACTTTGACAAGGCCTCCATGACTGCTGCCCAACTGCAGGATGCAGCACATGGCCCAATGGCACAGCTATATCAGTGCGGGGAAAGTTGGTTAGGATTTGGACCATAGTGAAGTGGTTCTGGTGTTATACCATACCTTGGTTTAAATTATGTGATGAGCCTGAGTGAACATCAGGTTCATGTAGTTCCTCTCCATCTTGTGTGTGGTGATTCTTTCAAGCTTTTTTGTTTGAGGCAAGCTATACTTGGTATTTCATCAAAATATGCAAACCAGAAGCAAGAATTTGGTTTGCAAACCAGAAGCAAGAATCAGGATTCTAATTTTATTGAATCTGGACCAACTCGCTGGTTTCCTTTGTACAGGGTGACCAGATGCCCTCTTTTCCAGGACATGTCCTCTTTTTTTAGCTTCGCGTCCTGGAAAAGAACTTTAATGTCCTCCTTTTCCCTGTGAATATAGCCTTCTTATAGTTAATAAATTATATGTAATATCGTTTTAAATTCAATAATAAGTAATGTAGTGTTTAACCATATGAAATCAATATGCAAGTGTTTTTAGCTTTTGCCATGTCCTACATTTTGGGGTGCTCTGCCCTCTTTTGCTGTTACAACATCTGGTCACCCTGCTTTTTGGACATTCCGGTGCTGCAAATTTTTGTCAAAGGTATGTGAGGGCAGGGCATATTTGTAGACTTACTGCAAGGGACATTTAGCTTAATAACAGGATCAAGAACAACAATAAAAAGTCACCCAAATACAAAAACAGTTGCACGGATCAGTAGTGTTCTGATTGCTTTGGTGAGCTGAAACTTGAAAGTTATTTCTATGCAGTTTAAAAATATATAAATCCCTTACCTTGAAAAGATTTATTTATCATGTCAGCTGCACTGCTTGGTAGTGTTCCTATCTTTTGGTTCTTAGAGTTGCTCATCTTCTATGACATTATTGCCTCTGTCCTCTTTGAAATTAAGGGTTCATCTGAATATTGTGTTTTGTAGAAACAGATGCTTTTAGCAGGTCTGTTGAGCTGAGATGTAGAGAACCTTATGCTGCTGAGCTCTTTTTGTATAAAAATGACACTAGGTTTTGTAATATCAGGTCCTCGGTAACTAACCCCTGAAGCTATATTTTAAAAAAGCAATCTTGACTCCTGAAGTTCAAAAATCTGCATTTTTAAAAAACCATTGAAATGAGACTACTACTTAGTACTCTGATACCCAAAACTGTTTAATCTTGGCAGGCTACTGGGGATGCTTCAGGCTGTCTGCAGTACATTTTATAAAGGTGACCTGTGCCCTTGCTGTTCTCATTTTTCAGCTACTAGTTTTTAACATCATACTTTATAAGACAGAATAAAATGTCCACTGCTTTAAGATATGGAACATAACACATAATTGAACTTCTTACAGGTATTAATACACTTGAGGAGTACAAATTGGGATACTCGGATTGCAGCTGGGCAAGCTGTGGAAGCAATAGTGAAAAATGTACCAGAATGGAATCCAACTCCAAGACCAAAACAAGGTGCTTGAAAAATATATAGAATTACTATGAAGTACATGGGGTCCCCGTACACACAGATTCACTTATCAAAGAATTGGGTCCAAGGGACCCACCACTCCCTCCAGAGATGAGGGGTGCTCTGCTCCCCTCATCTCTGAAGGGCCCTCAGAGCCCAGCAGATGTCACGCATGTCCATCCGCGGCCTCTGCTAGGGTCAGACTGAGCCATAGAGTAAATAAAAGTAACCTCTGGTTTCATGAAAGAATGGAAGTGATGTTTAATGCCTTAGAGCGCTGTTTCTCAAACTGTGGGTTGGAACCCACTAGGTGGGTCATGAGCAAATTTCAGGTGGGTCCCCAATCATTTCGATATTTTTAGCATAACACTTGATACCAACATGGTATGTGACTGCATTTGGGGAGATCTATACTATCAACAGGCTGCAGTGTACATGCTTTTAACAATGATAGTCAGTGGGGCTTACTCCTGGATAAGTGTTAGTAAGATTGCAGCCTAGAATTGTTAAAACTTTTTCTTGCTTGATGATGTCATTTCCAGCCATGACATCACTTCCAGGTTATTGACATTACTTCCAGTGGGTTCCAACAGATTGTCATTCTAAAAAGTGGGTCCTGGGCTAGAAAGTTTGAGAATTAGGCATTAGGAAGCCTCTGTATGCCTATAAGGCATTAAAAACATCACTTCCGTTTTGCTTTTTTTAAAAAGGAAGTTACTTTTTTTTACTCTAAGGCTCAGTCTGAGCCTGGCAGAGGCCACAGATGAACGTGCGCAGCCAATGCCGGGCTCAGAGGACCGTCCAGAGGCGAGGGGAGCTCTCCTGTTCTCCAGAGGATGGATGGGGTGTTCCCAGGTATCTGCAGTTTCAGTTTACTGTGGGGGGTTCTGGAATTCAACCCCTGCAGATACTGGAGCATGCCTGTTCTTTCTGTGCGACTATTTTTCCAACCCTGTTCTGCAACATCCTTTGCATTTTAGTATTTGGATATTAACTAAAGTCAATAAATAAAGAATTCTTTCTAAAATACAACTGTGCATTGCTTAGTGGCAGGAATGCAGACTGGCACCTCCATCACCAAGTGAGGCTTGATGTTATGCAAAGCCTCTGAAGGTGAGGGGAGCCACGTTCCCCTTGCCTCCGGGCGCTTTTCCGAGTCTCGCAGAGGCAGAGCACGTTTGTACGCTGCTTCTACAAGGCTCAGAATGCCCATTTCTGGCAAAAACATGCAACTTCCAGTTTCCCAAGAAACCGGAAGTCATGTGTTTTTGACTGATACGGCCGGTCTGAGCCTCATAGAGGTGAGGGGAAGTGCTTCCCTTAGCTTCAGAGGCTAGGGGGGTGAACAGGGATCAGCGGCAGCTGTCACGTATGCAGGCTGTCAGTAGTTGGAATGTCACTAAGCGACTCTTACATGTACATAATTTGGCTCTTACCTATTTTTACACTATGCTTAGATGCATAATAATTAAATTGGAGCCCAATCCTATGCATGTCTACTGAGAAGTCCCCCATTATAGTCAATGGGGCTTATTCCCAGGTAAGTGTGGATAGGATTGTGGCCTCATTTACCAAAAGTAAGACTTTTGAATGGCAAACAACTTATTTTCTTCAATTCAATACCAGTCTTATTCTAGTTTTTGTTAACCTTTATCTAGAAGGTGGCTGTGAAAGTCCAGTGGAAGAGTTACCTGTCTCTGATCGGTTGCGTTTTGATCGATTTGATATCTGCAGACTTTTAAAAAATGGTGCTTCTCTTCTTGGGTCTGCTGGTGCAGAATTTGAGGTCCAAGATGACACATCAGGTACATTTTCTTTTAGTATTTGCAGCTAACAGTGTTGCATTCAAACAATGTTTTTCATTTTGTATTTTGGCATCTTTTAAAAATCTTGACTAATTAAACTATCACTTCATAGTCTTTTAGTTTTTGTAGTTTGTAGTTATAGGTGATATTTTATTTTCTTTACCTTGTATACCTAACTGAATAATTAGCTTGAGCTTTCATAATTCAGATATGTTGTTTACATTTGCCATTATCTTTCCACACTGAAAGGAGACACATGAACAAATTCACATATAGCATAACTGTACACTGTATTCTTATGGTTATTTGCATGAACTCCAAAGATGTGCATATGCATAACTCTCAAGCAGTTCTGCTTCTCCTGAACTTGACCTCCAAGCCTTCTCCTGATGACATATCTATTTTTAGCTCATCGGGCATGATGTTGAAAGCCAAGAAAATCCTTAGCATCTAGCTCCTCAGATGTTTGGCAAATGCTTTACAGAAAAGAGTCTCAACTTGTTTTCTCATGTCAGTTTCTCTAACTTTACTATTCCAAATCAATTTCCTGACTTAGATTTAAAATGTGTTTAGCACTTTGCTTTTAGCAAAAGATAAACCGGGTTTTAAAAACATGAATTATTACATTTTTAAAGGGGAAGTTGATCCCAAAGAGAGGATAGCACGACAGAGGAAATTGCTCCAAAAGAAACTTGGCCTTGATATGGGTGCTGCAATTGGAATGAATACAGAAGACCTGTTCAATGATGAGGATTTGGACTATACTCCTGCTTCATCGTTTCTTGTGCACAAACAACCTGTAGGTAAAATGCCAGACTATTTGGCTACAAACTCACTGAGTGGGTTTGCTTTGTTTATCTGCCATTGTAAAGCATTGAGCCTTAAACTGTATCTGTCCTATAACTTCAGTTATGAAAATGTCATTTGTCACAATCTTGTTATGAAAATCACTGCTCAGTCTTCAAGGTGAAGATCATATAGCAAGTTTTTACGAACTGTTAAATTGCAGACTTGGGATAGGATCCAGACAGCCCATGGCACAAGCAGAAGGTACTTTTGCTTGTCCGAGGGGTCTGGGATCCCTGATTTCCTCCTGTAGCACTCCCCCATGCCACTTCCCACTCTCTTCTGGAAGGTTCATTGACTCTTATGTGATTTTTTTTGTGTGTGTGTGGAAGGGATGAAATGAAAAGATCACAGTGAGGAGAAGGTGGCAGGAAACCTCAGAACTCCACTTTCGGTTTTCTGGATCACAATAATACTGAATCTTTTAATCTTTTCAGACTCTTCAAGCTGCTGAGTTGATTGATTCAGAATTTCGAGCTGGTATGAGTAGCAGACAAAAGAATAAAGCCAAAAGAATGGCTAAGCTGTTTGCAAAACAGAGATCAAGAGATGCAGTAGAAACAAATGAGAAGAGGTACTATCCTAGTTAGCTGCGGAAAATTATTTTTTGAATATTCCAGTGAATATGAATTTTTCAGACCACTGGAATTTGCATTAAGACTTGACCTTATCTGAATATGCAAGTGCATCAAGTACTGTTCTGTTGTCATGGTTGCTGAAAATGCCCTTTCAGTGTATTAGGGCAAACGGATATGTAGTCTTTATGCTGTCCATTCATGTTTTGTAGTATACATTAGAGCAGATTAATTTATAGTACCAAAACTATTGCCAGTTCTTGTGTGTCTGTGCCTTCTGTACATATTTCTATGGACTTTTATGTTTCACTGGCACTGAGTTATACCCTAAGGGATGTAAATGGAAGAAAACTTCCTCACTCCCTTCTTAACTCAGTAGCTCTTTCTTCTCCCTGAAAAACCATTCTTGAGGGCTGAGAGATCTCCAGGCAGCATTCTGATTTTACCTCAGAATGCCAGATTCAGTGGAGGGCACCAGGATGCAGGTTGTGTCTTGTTGTCTTGTGTGCTTCCTGAAGCATTTGTGGGCCACTGTTAGGAAGCTGGACTAGATGGACCTTTGGCCTGATCCAGTGGGGTTGTTACGTTCTTACGATTCTGAGAGTATGAGGGCTCTGGTGTTACAGAGACATTGGCAATAATTGCTCCCATTATACTTGAGAAAGGATACAGCCCTCTATCTGTTCATAATAAACCCAACATTGTGTAATCTAGTAGATGACACATGCTCTTTTGGAATGACCAGCATGTTAATTCATTTCTGTTTAGAATTTAAATGTGTACAGTAGATTGTGTGGAAAATAACTATACTGTTTAATTGTGTTCACTTTGCAAACATGAATATGTTTTGGTTTTCCTTTTCAGCAATGACAGCACTGACGGGGAACCAGAAGAAAAGAGAAGAAAAATCACAAATGTTATCATCAATCAACCTGCAACCGACTCCAAACTATTGGTAGATAATATACCAGAAGAGGTACAGTATGCTCTTTTAGCAAATTAAATTAACCACACAGTCCAACCAAATTATGTTAGCCCAGTTAATTCACTAGGGTAATTAAACACCTGCTGAACTTTATCCCATTGAAATCTGCAGTATTGAAAACTGAGATGAAAGCACTATTAACACTGGAAAAGTTTGAAGTTAAAAACTTCCATAGTTTGAAATGCCTCACCCCAATGCGCAAGGGAAGCTTGGAACATTCCAAATGTGCACCTGGGCTTGTATCACCTAGTATTGGGTTCTGCCAGGCATCATTATGAAGTTGGCCAGCCAGCCAGCCAACCCTCCTTCATTTCCTTTTGATAGGACAGCATCTATTGCAAAGTCTCTGTTCTCTTCATCATTTTTTCTCTTGATGCCTGTACTCTTCTACAGTGCTTAGAATTTGGCATTGGCAGTATCTTAGCTGCAAGGAGCACTGAGTAAACCAAGTGTTTTAAGGATCCTGAGTGAAGGAGTCCTGGAGAACTGTTTTCCAGTGTTCTTTATGCTTACAATTCTTCTGTTGCATAAGATTGTAACTTTCATACTGTTATGCATAATTCTCAAGCGTTTATTGTAGAATGTGCCAGCCCGCATGGTCTCGAGAGCATGACAGTTTGACTCTGTCCAGCCACTGTTCTGGAACTACACTAGCTGTTTGTTTCTGCCAGTTTGTTTCTGAGCATATCAAGGTGCTGGTTTTGACCTTTTAAGTCCCTGTTGGTCTTGGGACCAAGGTATCTGAGGAACTTTCTCTTCCTACATGAATTAGCCTGTCCTCTGAGATTTGTTGAGGGGACCCTACTTTCTCTCTCTCTCTCTGTGGGGGGGGGGGACAGGAGCCAGGTTGGAGGTGATGGAGAAGCAGGGCCTTCTCCATGGTGGCCCTGCATGGTTATGGAACTCTCTCCCATTAGTATTAAGAACTCCCTGCCAGTTGTCCAGCATGGCCTCTAAACTTTCCTTTTTTGCCTTGCTTTTTCCCTCTTTATTGTATTGGGCTCTGCATTTTACCTCTGCTGTTCTACAGGCATACCCCCGTATCTGTGGGGATCTGTTCTGGGGATCCCCCATGGATATGGAAATTGAAAATATGAGGCATGCCAGTATTAATAGCACCCGCACTCATGCCCGTTAATGTTCTTTAAAATGAACTTCTGTTTCCTGATTAGCAGTAGGTCTAGTTTTGTCAGGCATTCAAGCTGCTGGCAGCCTGCTCTTATCGTATTATAAGCCTGAATGCTTATAGCAACCTGCTTAAAGCAAGAAACACTTTCTGGTAAGCCTATAAAGAACTTTAATAGGCACGTAGGGGTGTCCCTGGGATCCGCAGATAAATAAAACCGAGGATATGGGGGCCCACCTGTATTTGCATTTAGTTTTATGTCTATTTCAGGTGTGCTTTTGTGTTTTAAATTTTGGCACTGTCTTATTGTATTTTGTATTGATGTTTTACTGTGTTTTAACTGTCACTGTACCACCTTAAGCACCCTCTATTTTAGGCGGACAAATTGGATACAAATAAATTTGCTTTCAGTTCATACTAATATTTCTAAAACACCTTAAAATAAGGCACTGTATAGAAATTAAATTTAAAATACTCTTCCCACAGAATTCTTAAAGAAAAGACCTTTAGGAATATAGATGAAGAAGCAGAGATTAAAGATCAAAGGCTTAAGAGAAAAGTGAAACTTTCAAACTCGGTTTACATATTTGTAAGGAAGCAGAATTATGATGATACTTGGCTTAACACATGGCTTAATACTATGAGAATTAGTGCTGGAGACTTGTGTGTTTCTCCCTCCTCTTCTTCTCCCTGACATTTTAAAACAAAATGTAATAAAGCTAAATTTGGTAAGGAAATGGGTGCCAGAGTGTGTAAGAAATGTGAATAAAATAAAAAAAACTGTGTTTAATGGAGGAAAGAGAGTGAATTTGAGAGAGGGGCAAGCTAGGATTGTGGCAGTTCACATAATTCTCCCATAGACAAATTGCCTGAATCTTCTAACATTGAAAAGTGTGAAGACTAAATGTTATTCCTATTTGTTGTAGAAAAACTAATAATCTTGTATTCTTTTCTAATACTATAGAATTTCCTTAGTTTTTCATAATTTAAATCCAAATTAAGGTCCAATCATAACCAAGTGTAACTGACAATCTTGGGGTGTGTGTTATTGTTTACAACCACATTTTTTACTTTTAGAACAATGAATGGCCTTTGGAGAGTTTTTGTGAAGAGGTGTGCAATGATCTATTTAACCCATCATGGGAGGTAAACTTTTCTTGTCTGATAATGGTTTGAGAGGAATTCAGATATCACAACCAAAGCATGGCTTAACCATTAGACATGTGCTGCTGTCTACCAGAATCTCTCTTTATCAGTACCCACAGTTCACCTATATTAGACATCATTCCAAATTTATTGTTGTCCTGAAGCAGACAGTGGAGGAGGGAATTGGTATGTGGGGGGGAGGCAGCATGGTAGCCTGCATCATGTTCCCAAAGGCTAAACTAATGATTTGGCTGTGACATTTGTTCTGGTATTGTTGTGTGTATCTGTGATCGGGATGCAGGAAAATATTCCAGTGAAGATTTAAAAAATTATGTATTTAGCAATCTTAAAAACGTACAGATTCTAGTCAACTATTCTCCAGTATATTGTGATAGTCTGGTGGAATATTTGCCTTTCTAGAAGTAGTTATTTTTTCTTTGGAATTGCGTAAGCACTAATGATATGTTTGGATTGCTATCCAGTAGGTACTTGCTGAAAGTACTGGTGCTTTGGTTCTTGGTTTCCACATTCCTTTCTTTGTGAATAGCTCAGGTTGCCTCAGTAAAGAGCAGCATATGCTACCATATTAATAGAACAACTTGTAGCGCAGTCCTATGCACATAAGTCCCTCTGTTTCAAAATTGATCTTCCAGGTAAGTGTGTATAGGATTGTATCCTTAAGCGTAGCTACTGATGTAGCAGTTTTGTAGACCACTTCTGTTGTTACTCCTAAATTATGCATCTACTAGCAATGCAGAGTGTGATCAAGCATAATTGTAAATTGATTGTTTTGTACCAGTAGCCTTTATTTACATAGAAATAATCTTGTGTTGTGGCTTCCATTCTCTAGAATTTCAATCTGTTTTGCTCTTGCAACTTTTTAGATCCGGCATGGTGCAGGTGTTGGATTGAGAGAAGTACTTAAAGCTCATGGTAGAAGTGGAGGCAAAATAGGAGACAGCACTATCGAAGAGGTAGGCAAGATTAATATGCAAACCTAGATAATGCATGATCAGTATTTATGCATTCATTTGTACCACTGCTTTTCTTTCATGAATGAAATGTTTCTATTGGTCAAAGCAGTGCAATGAATGTTCATGCTGCCTCTTTTGAGGGAAAGTAGAATGGCTGCATGCTCCGTCTTCATCCCAGTCCAAGTTTTGAATATATGAAGCAGACCATTAGTCCATCTGGACCAATATTGTCTACTGTGGGTGGCAGTTGCTCTTCAGAGTTCCAAACAGGAGTCTTTTCTACCTTACCTGATGGAGATACCAAGGATTATCATTGTTTTTCAAGACTTTTGAGAGTAGTGTTCTTTAAATAAAGTAATTTAGAACTCGTCACTGGTTCTATCAAAGCAGCTGAGGTGATGTTGGAATGTACCACCTAGACTATAGGGGAATTAATTTTTATTGCATTCTTCCATAAAAGTCCTTCCTGCAAATAGAAACTAGCATAACAGCCGGAGGCCTGGGCCAATATCTTTTTCCTAGATATACTGTTTATTTTCACAGAGTTTTATGCAAAGAAACTTTCAACCCTCATCTGCATTTTGAAGTAGTACAATCCATTCTCCAATTTCATTCTGTTGCATTTACAGATCAGCCCAACTCTCTGGCGAAGTAGCATTGCTCATGGGTAGAATTGTATTAGGTGTAGTTTTATGAAATAATCTATTTATAAACATACTTGATACTTTTTAGAAGATTTGCATGTGGTCACATCAGTGAAGTTGGGTAATTCATCTTGGTGTCCCTTGCATTTAGTTTTCAGCCATTAAACAATCTTTTTGACATTCTTTATGATGTTCCATAGTTGGTTTTCTTTAACTGTCCCTGGGCAATGTTAAGTGCTGAATGTTGTAGTAGTTATTAATATCTAAAGTTAGTTTGTATTTAGTAGACTAAACAAATCATGTGGATTTTGGGGTCCACTGAGCACTGAATGCGGCTGGAGCTGTTCTGAAGCCCATGGAGGCTGTGCACAGCCTCCAAGGGCCTCAGAGTAGCCTCTAGAAGTCCTAGAAGGGCACTTCTGGTTTTCAGCCAAAAACCAGAAGTGCCCTTCTATGACCTCTGGAGGCCTTTCTGGGCTGAACCGGCCTCAGAAGGCTCCCTAATGCATTGGAAGGCAACTTCCAATTTCGCCTTCCGACTCCTTTGGGAGCCTCAGAAGAGCTTCTGGAAGCGACTGGAGCATATCTCCAGTTGCCTCCGTAGGCTTCAGGTTGGGCTGAATGTGGCTCAATGGGAGTCCAGAGGACCTGTGTTGAGCTAAATCAGCAAACCAAAAAACCGTAGATAAGTAGGCTCAGCCTGTACTATAGAATAACTCAGTGTTATTCAAACTGTGTGGCACGGTTCTTTAGGGAGGCGCCAGAAACTCAAAGGGGAGGTGCGGGATGTCCTCTCGCAGTGATACAGTCACACCCCTAGGCAGAATACAAGCCTGTCTGTGCTTTTTTTTTAAAGCAGAAGAAATGGGAGTTACTCAGCTGCTAAAGTGGCTGCTGCCGCCCCGCCTTCTTCTCCCTCCACTCTGAAGCTGCTGCCTTCTGTGTTCGATGCATGTTGTTTCCAAAGCTCATCTGGCAAGTACTGAGCACGCTCAGCTTGCAGTCTTTAACCCTCGCTGATCCTTGTCTGGTTGGTTCCTAGTTCCCAGCCTGGGATCGCTTCTCATCAAAGTGAAATCTCTTTTTTCAACCCCTTCCCTCTTCCACTTCCCCCTTTCGATCTCCAAACCTTCCCGCTTTCCTCCCCCTCCCCAAATAAAACACTTCCTATTTTACCAGTCACCAGGGGTCTTAAAGTTGTTTCCATGCAGTTGGCAAAGGGGGGGGGGAGAGAGAGAGAAGCACACACTTTACTTGTAATTATTAATCTTGTTGTTTGTCTGAAGAGGAAAGGCTGTATTTTTAAAGTGATGAATCTTGCTGTTTGAAGGGAATACTTATCAGCCATTGATGAAGTGATTGCCAGCCCAATCCTATCCACACTTTCCTGGGAGTGAGCCCCATTGACTCTAATGGGACTTACTTCTGAGTAGACATGCATAGGCTTGAGCTGTGCCTCTCCTAGTATAGGAGACAAATCAGCTTCCTAACCAAACCCTTACTAGCTCTGATATATTTTCATGGTCTATTTTTGTTTTCCCCACCAGCTGCTGGAAAAATTTAATTTCAATAAATTAATAAAGGGTTCAATCCTATCCAAGGAGAATGGGAGAAATGACTAGTTGGATTGGGGTCCACAGGGGTATGTGTGTGTAATGTTGGTCAGACTGTTTGTTCACAAAGTTCATTTGATAAAACAATTCTATTGGTATGCTTACAAAGTTTTAAAAAAATGAGTCCTGGACCAGACAAAATCTGCCTACTCCAGCATGCTGTCTCCAACAGTGATCAGCAGCTGGTCATTTATAAAGCATGTATATTGCTGTGTATTAACAATATATTTTTAAGATCTGCATTTAATTAATGATATGATTAATATAATTAATATTAATATAGTTAATATATATTTAATATTTAATATTATATTATAATAAATATATAATATACAATTTAATATTATATTATATTTAATATAGTTAATACTTCTGGCCACTTCCTGTTCAATGATGTCACTTCCAGCCCTCAGGAACATTTTGGGGAGTCATGGCCAACAGCCACAGGTGTCAAGGGAGCCACAGGCCAGAAAAATTTGAGTACCACTGGACTAACTATATAGTTTACTAGTAGTACAAAATATATAACATTACCTTACAAGAATAAGTTGTATTCTGCATGCTAATTTAACATGTCAGTGACATGTAAGTACTTTTATGACAACCTGTAAAAGGCAAGATGCTGAGAGTATTTCAACATTTAACCCATTTATTACTTACTGTTTAAATAGATGACTCAACAGCACCAAGACTGGCTGGAAGATTTGGCTATCAGACTTCTTTGTGTGTTTGCATTAGACAGATTTGGTGATTTTGTTTCAGATGAAGTAAGTGCCACATTGAAAGCTTTCTCACTTTGGATTTTAGCCATGATTTTAAAAAATGCCTTTATACTATTGTTGGCTCTTTTTCTCCTTAAATCTTAGGTTGTGGCACCAGTACGAGAGACTTGTGCTCAGACACTGGGAGTAGTGCTGAAACATATGAATGAGAGTGGAGTTCATAAAACTGTGAATATCCTGCTAAAGCTACTTACACAGGAACAGTGGGAAGTGAGGCATGGTGGCCTCCTAGGGATAAAGTATGCTTTGGCAGTTCGTCAGGTAATTGCCTTTAAAATTGTTCAAGGTGGTATTGCTTATTTGATTATTCTTTGAAGTCAAGAGAGCAGCTTGTATGTGTCTGAGTGTATGTGACTATTGTAGCCAAGCAGGCAGGGCCAATTGCAGGGACAGTTGCATCTAACTGGCACCCCTGGGAGGAAGGGTTTGTTTTAGATCAAGTTAGAAGAAAAAAATAAATAGAATATTTGCAGATAGCCATGGGAATTGTTCTAGGAAGAGAGAGAGACTTGGTCATATTTTGTTAAGTTACTAAAGAGAATGTTGCAAGGGACGTGGTCCTGATTGTAGGTGTACAGTCAGCTGTATCCTAATGGTTCTTGCTCTTGCAGGACTTAATTGATACTTTATTGCCTAAAGTTTTGCCGGCAATAACTGAAGGTCTGCAAGATCTGGATGATGATGTCAGAGCTGTTGCTGCAGCATCCTTAGTGCCGGTAGTAGAAAACCTTGTCCACCTTCAACCACAGGAAGTGAGTATGGAAACGGATGATTTTAATCCCTCTAAAAATATGTCCAGGAATTAGGGTTCTGTGTTTTGGTGAACTAACTTGCCTTGTATATCTTATCTCTTTATCTGTAACAAAGAGCATTGTTGTACCTTACAGATCAACCAATTTATTTCAGCATACACTTTCATAAACTAAAGTCCATGTAATCAGAAGCATGAAATGAAATCCTCAGTTTTCTTCAGGAATTTGTGTTCATACGTGTGCGTGTGTGTGTGTGTCTATACACGGACACGCACATGTATGAACACAAATGCCTGAAGAAAACTGAGGATTCCATTTCATGCTTCTGATTATATATATACACACACACACACACTGTGTATGTGTGTGTATAAAAAACAGTAAAGTGTGTTTATATAAATAAAAAAAATCTGCCTACTGAGAATAACACATGCAACTGATAAAGTGGACTGTAGTTCACAAAAGCTTATGTTGAAATAATTTGGTTAGTCTTTTTAAACCCTATTCTTCTGACAGGAGTTAATTGACACTGTTTATGTTCTGGAATAGATTTGTATTTGTAAATTTGGGACTGAACTGTACTGTGAAACAGCTTTGCCCTGAGACAGTGATGGCAAACCTATGATGCGCATGTCAAACATGAAACACCACGATGCTTTGAGTGACCAAGCAGCATTCACCTCCCAACAATTACTTGTATTTCATTTTTGTAATTTGATGTTTCTTTATATCAGTGTTTCTCAGGCTGTGGGTCGGGACCTACTAGGTGGGCCGCAAGCCAATTTCATGTGGGTTCCCATTCATTTCAATGTTTTATTTTTAATATATTAGACTTGATGCTATCATGGCATGTGATTGCATTTGGGGAAATGTTACAGACCTGTACTTTTAACAAGCTTCTATGTATATTCTTTTAACAATGATAGTAAATGGGACTTATTCCTGGGTAAGTGTGGGTAGGATTGCAGCCTTGGATTGTTAAACATTTTCCTGCTTGATGATGTTACTTCCAGTCATGACATCACTTCCGATGGTCCTGACAGATCCTCATTCTAAAAAATGGGTCGCAGTGCTAAATGCATGAGAACCACTGCTTTATATAATACATAGCCGCATGTGTGATTGAACTGTATTTTTTTAAATAAATGAATGTGTAAAGAATTGTTTCTCTTTCTGTTGGGGGGGGGGCATGCCAGCAGAGTCAGGTTAGGCATTTTCCTAATTTTTGACACACCAATCCTGAAAGGTTCACCATCACTGCCCTAAGTAGATTTTTGTTTGGGAAATAAGTGTATGAAAATCTTTATTCTGTGCATTCTAAAAATTGTTTCTAGTCAATTGAATCTTGTTTTTTGGGCCTCCAAAAGGCCTCTGCAAAACTCCTTAACTCAAAATTAATGAGATTTAATAGTCATTAAAACTGTTGGACATAAACAATGCAAGGTAATCTTTAAAAAAAGAACTACTGATACAAAAAGCAAAAACCAAAACACTGAATGCAAGGAGCAGTGGAAACAAAAACAACCCAACAGGGAAATTTAACTCCGCTGAAATGCTTGATAAAACAAAAATAAAAGTTTTTACCAGGCATTGAAAGTTCAGTATAGAGGGGCTATGTCACGGGTTGATCCTCAGTCCTGACAAGTAATTTGCTGGCTGCATAGTAACAGGCCTGAAGCCTTGGCCATACCAGAGCAGCACAGCATCCTGGGAGCCTCATGCTGATGCAATATCTGGTGACATGCATCAGGTGACTACATGTGAGTGTGTGTATGTGTGTAGCAGCACCTGCATAGTCAGCATGACTGTGCAGTATTTCCTGCACTCTGATTGGTCACAAGAAGTATAAGTTCCAGCAGGGGCAAGCAAAGAGTGTGGGAGAAGCAGAGCATTGTGAGCCGGAGGCTACGTTGGTTGGAACAGTGGATCGTGTACCGTTTGTACTATTTGGACTCTGTAAATATCTGTACATAGTAAAGGAGGAGTGTGGTGGAGAACTTCTGCCTTTGAGTCTTCTTTCTCGCCGAGGATGATAGTGCTTGGCTTTGAGGCACAGAAACGATAACTGCTGCGCAGCTTCCTGCGTGCCAAGCTGTTGGCGGAGCTCCAGCAGCAGAGCGGAGCTGTTCCAGAGCGGTCTGGGCACAACGCAGCTCGCAACAGGCTAAATAGTCCTGTAGGAGGAGAGAGTTCTGTTGCTTATGAAGTCCATCCAGGTGGGCTGTGTCCTGTCCATCCATAACTCAGAAGATCAGGATAAATGAAGTGGAGTCTCCCATGACAACAGGAAAGGGCAAGCAGATTTATATGGAGAAAATTGGCCCTTCAAATATGTTGGTCCCAAAGCATTAAAGGCTTTCTTTGAATAGAACCTGGAAATATACCGATAACCCATGCAAGTGGAAGAGTACAAGATCTTGTGCTTCCAGGTGTGGACCCCAAGAACAGCACTTGCTGCCTCATCCTGGATGAATTGAAGTTTCTAAATACTGTTGAAGGAGTAGCCCCATAAAGTGCATTGCAATAGGCCAACCTTGATGTGAAAAGTTAGACAAATTTAAACCCACAATGAGAGAGCCTGTTCCTTTTATGGCAAAAAAATGTTGATTTAAATGGGACAAATTTACCTCTCTGTCATTTTCTCTATTTGCCACGTGAAGCACTGTGAACTTTTTTGTTGAACATGGTTATATAAAATGAAAGAATGCTATGTTTTAGATTAGACAGCAACTGTTACCCTGCACATGCCTGATCTTGTCTGATCTTGGAAGCTAAGCAGGGTCAGGCCTGGTTAGTACTTGGATGGGAGACCGCCTGGGAATACCGGGTCCTGTAGGCTTATACCATAGTCTTTCGAGACTGAAGGTTGCCAACCATGTTTTAGATTAATACTATCTCTGCATAACATATATGCAGTCTTGTTCACTAAGTGATAAACACTAGTTTTCAACCTTTGTCCTTCGTCTTGTAGCAGAAGCCTTCACAGTCATGATTACAAAGGAATACATAAGGTAAGGGGAAGCAAACCTTCAAGGAATGTCTCCCCTCCCCTTTTCTGCATTTCATCAGGTTCACCTAGTGTAAGGGTCCTAGGGTAAGATCAAACATCTAGAGTAGAAGGTTGTTCCATTTCTGCTTGTCTTTTCAAGTTTGCTTCTTGCTGAAATGATTGCCTGCTTGAGGGTACTTTTTCTCTCCCAGTAACTCTTTAATCTTTCTGCTACACTCTGCCTTTTACTTTGTTAGATGTTTAGATCTTATTCCAGGTTTAGTACTAAATTCTTGCCCTTTGAAAACAGGATTGCTCAAAAGTTATGATAGTATTACCTGAGACTATTAACACTTTTCAGGATTACTTTAGTTTGCAAAAGACAAAGAAAATGAGTTTTGGAGATATAAAATACCACCATGCTTACAAATGTACCCCAAACCTCAGTGGTTCCCAAACTGTTTGCCATAGCAATCTCACAGGGTTGCTGCAGGATGTCCCTGGTGGCCCTTTCTTCCAGCTGGTTGCTGCCATCTTGGATTGCATGAGATCTCATGCTATCCTAGATGGATATGCCCAGGAGAGCTGGGAAGAAGAGGCTGCCCCGAAAGAAGGGCACCGTAACCCCGGTAAGTTTGGGAACCACTACTGTATGTGAATGTCAGTTGTGTTTTGAATACATTTCGCCTTTGTAATGTATTTTTATTCACAAAAAATAAATGGTATCTAGCTATACTTTGTATATTGTGTAACAACGTGTTGACAAAGTTGCAGAATCTCTGACTCGCAAGTTTTTTCCAAAAAAGATGCCTCTGGTGTAGCAAACTATTCCAGAATAGAAGACTAGGGTTCACAAGTAGAGTGCCATGGGCACTACTTGTATAAGTGCTACAAGTAGAGATGTTTGTTTCTTTTGAACAAGATATGATTACAGCCTAAGTCTTACTCAACACAATGGGCTTACTTCTGAGTAAAATGAATAACAGTTTTCAAACACTTCTAGCCACAAAGAAGTGTGGCAGAAGAGGCATCTCTTCTTCCTTACTTCTTGTTGTCTTTGCGATAACACATTAACATAGCTACCATTTTGGAACTTATTTCTAGGTACCCTTTATTTTAAATATATTGTGGGATGCGCTCTTGGAATTGGATGACTTGACAGCTTCCACAAACAGTATCATGACCCTTCTTTCATCCCTTCTGACATATTCTCAGATTCAAAAATGCAGGTAATCAATAGAGAAGTTCTTCTACTTCTCAAAATGTCATTCTATATTTTTGTTGAGATGAGAAATTATGATGTATATTACCTTGGAATACATTTTAACAGGGCTTTTGTTTTGTTTGTAATTTGATTTAAACTTGGAATGTGCTGGGAGTCCTACAAGTGGTTAACGGAGAAGGTTAACAGCCCTATTCTATTCTCTCCCCCCCCCCCCCAGTGCATTCTCTCCAAAAGCAGACATGCTGTATCCTTTGGGGAGGCAGGGTGGATTGGGAATTTTCTGAGGCAAAAGGGTATTTAAATCCCCTTACACCTCCATAAGCCTCCCTCTCCACAATGGGTCTCCTTGAACCTGTGCTAGCAGTTTCACTAGCAGAAGTCTTAGGGAGTGAAAGGAGGCTGAGAGGCTGCAGAAAAGGGGGATTGGATCTGGTGCTGGATCCATCACCACCCTGCCCCCGATATGCCTTCTCCCCATCTACCTTATCTTTCTCGGCAGGTGGCTGAGGATCTGTTGGAATGGGTAGAAAAGACTCTGGCTTTCCCAGCAATGCACTATTCCTCACTCTGCTGGAGTACCTTTTAGAGCTAGTGCAGACTGCTTTACAGTAGACAGCAGCAACAGAATATGAGTTCCAGTGCCACCTGGGTCCAATAGGATTGAGCTGTAAGGGTACTAGAAAGTGACAGAGGCTGGAAATGTTAAGGATTGGCTGTTAGTACCTGTATCCTAATAATGGTACGGAGAATACATTCTTCTTCTTGGTGTGAACATGTAACTAATTCAGTTTCACATTTTTAGAGTTTGACTTCTTTTCTTACTTTTTCTTTGTTCACTCCACTTCAGTATTGAGCAATCCCTCACAGTTCTGGTACCACGTGTGTGGCCATTTTTACATCATACAATATCATCTGTTCGAAAAGCAGCATTGGAAACCCTGTTCACTCTACTGTTAACACAAGATCAGGTAAGAGCTAGTAATCTTCTAGTTATTTCAGGTAAATGGGAACAAATTTTTCTGCTGCTTTTCTTTGAAATCCAATGTTCATAAAACATTACAACTATCAAAATTAAAAATACAATTAAAGGCAAATTTCAATTAATATCTTGATACCTTACAGTAATCCTATATGCTGCCTTTCCCAGCTACTTTGGTTTGTTTTTTGTCTTTAGAACTCTGCAGCTTGGCTTACTCCCATTTTGCAAGACATGTTAAGACACATCTTTCAGTTCTGCATTTTAGAAAGTAATCAAGAAATTTTGGAATTAATTCATAAGGTATGTGTCACTTTGTAAATTAAAGCTTGCTAAGCCCTATTTATAAATCTGGTTGTGAACCATTTTTGTTTTGTAGTGCCCTGTGTATAAGTGTTGAATAATCATATTTTAATTTGGCTTGTATTATGTTCTGTCAAATGCTGTTCTGTAAAACTTGTAGGTGAGAATTGTGAGACTATTTTGTGTATGGCATCTTAAAGGAATTAATAACGGCACTTGTCATGAAAATTAAATATCTTTTAAATTGTGTATAAATGATTTTTGTTCTTTTGTAGGTGTGGCTGGAATTGTTAAGCAAGGCATCTCTACAATACGTGGTAGCAGCTGCATGTCCATGGATGGGAGCCTGGCTCTGTTTAATGATGCAGCCTTCTCATTTGCCTATTGATTTAAATATGTTGCTAGAAGTGAAAGCCAGATCAAAGGTCAGAAAAGAGAGTGACATAATTTGGGGAAAAAAAATACCATTTTGAATACGACAGAATAGAATGCTTGTAATGCCAGAAAAAGGGTGTACCGTCTCTGCTCAAGAGATTTCAGCGTGCAGTCCTAAGCAATCGGTGGCACAGTGGTTGCTGAAGTGGCTGAGGGTGCTGCAAACATGCTTTGCCCTGGCGGGGAGGCCTATGCTTCCACTGCATTCTGATCACAGACAAGGTGCTGCAGCACAGGGGTGTAGAGAGGATGGTGGGGAAGGTGTTTCTGGTGTGGGGAAGGCGGAACAAGGGCAGATCAGGCCTGGGAGGGTGTGGGATCAGCGGAGGCCTTATATGCAGTATCCTAACCCCCTTCACAGGCCTGGCAGCCTTACATGGGACCACCCAGACTTCCACCAGCTGAATTGCTGATAGAAGTCCAAGTAACCCCATAGGCAAGGTGTGGTATCTCCCCAATGATACCTCCTAACCTGTGTTGGATACAGCGCAGGCCATGTGGCCTGGCTGTACCAGCGCAGGCTAGATTTGGGCTGCCCTGAACAGTTTTGTACCAAATGTTCAGAGCCATAAGTGTTCTGATATGGCTGTAGCAATGTTTGTTTGGATTTCCCTTGAAATCTGCTAGTGCTTGAAACCCAGCACTGGTCCTTGTAGAAGCTGTTTGAGTAATTTTGGTACTTTCATGTAGGACTATGATACTCACTATTGTTTAGCAGAGGTATTCAATACCATGTGGCCTAATAGTATTTAAATCCAACTTAGCAGGTAAACCAGTTTCAAAGCTTCCAAGCTTATTGAACCCTCTTATTATCTATTTAGGCTTCTGGGTACTGTACTGTCTGATACTGTTAGGCTTGACCATACAGTTTTCTTCAGCTGTGTTGAAATGAATTGCCTTGAATAGAATTTTTTCCTTGTTAATAAAAAAAAGGTCATTTGCTACTATCTGTATACGCATTGGAAATAATCGCTTTGAGCACACTTTTGAGATTTGCTTATCTCTAAAGGATTTGAATGCTTTACATAGCTTTCATTAACTATTTTATGATGTAATAGTTTATATACACAAATCTACTACTGACTTTACACCATCTAACTAAATATGACTAGCATTCTTACCTTCTTGATGCTTTTTTTTTTTTTTTTTTGGAGCCTTACTAAATCCAGGTTGTAATTTAGTAAATCAGAGTTATCCAGCCTCATCCTAATAAATTTGCCAGAATCAAGTAACAATTGCTTATAAAGGTGTTTAAGGCAAAAATAAGTCCAGTTCTCTTGCGCGCAAAGTGAAACAGGGTGGAGTATTTCACTTGGTGCTCAAGAGCACACCATCATTTGAAGACATAAATTGGTGTAAGAAGAGAAATAAAGCTATATTGACAGAAACTGTAGCTCGTGACCCACCAGTTTGAGAACCAGAACACTATAACCACAACAATGTAATATTCCTAATGTATGTACCACATATTAAAAGAGTACTGTGTACTGAAAGCAAAATATTTCATATCTTATTCATAGGAAAAAGCAGGCAGCAAGGTGCGGCAAGGTCAAACTCAGACTAAGGAAGTAGTACAAGAGTACATTGCTGGTGCAGAAAGCATTTCAGAAGATTCTGCAACCAGAGATTACGTTGTTATGAGAGCCCGGATGATGGCAGCTAAGTAAGTTTATTGATAACCTTAAACAAATGTTTTTAAAAATATGAGTTTTTAGGAAAGGCCCTTACAGCCCAGCTGAAATTAGAATGTACAGAACACTGTTGCTCAGAATGTAATAAATGGATTGTTGGTTTTTGTTCCAGATTGCTTGGAGCACTTTGCTGCTGTATTTGTGATCAAAGTGTGAATGCCATTTCTCAAGAAATAAAGCCAGCTGAATCACTAGCCCAGCTATTGCTTTTCCACTTGAATTCCAAATCGGCTTTGCAGAGGTTTACTGTTGCATTAGTAATCTGTGAGTGGGCTGCTTTGCAGAAGGTAGGACTCTTATGGCAACACAAATTCATGGTTTTCAAAGTAAAACCATTTTTGTATCCATTAGATAAATGAAAAGTAGTAATTTTGTAACATGAAAACTAACTTTATGCTGTCAATACCTGACAATGTAAAAGTATTTTTAAATTGGAAAGATGAAACTGACAAAAGCTACTTAAGCACCTAGTAGAATTGACTGTTGTTGGAAAAGCAGCGAAAGCTGCTGAGAGTGAAGGTGGCCTTAGTATCTCAAATAAATCAATCTTTGGATGCTGAGTGTTCCTGTCTTGATTTTCATGTAAATGTATGGAATATTTGATTTCTTAAAATTTGAGCAGGAAATCTTTGAATTGCAATAGACATCAATCAGTTGAATCCTTTTGGATGTGTCCGTGTTTTTGTGATGTCAATTTCGTCTTTATTTAAAGTTGAAGGTAGCCTACATCTGGAGCTACATTTCATATTATGTGCCCTTAAGAGATTGGCAGCATCTCCTTTTAACCCTTCACACAACTCACAGAAGGCTTCAGGCCAAATCAGGACTGAGGGTGGTTGATGCCATTTTCCACCAGCAGAAGTCCACCTTTGGAAATGGCCACTTTAGGATGGGTGGTGATTTCTGATGGGAAAACAGCACAGAGTCGACTCTCCTCCCACCACCACCAAAATTCCGATTCTGATCACAGATTCCTGTGGCAGCTTTTTGCTTATGAGATGTTGCCAGGCTTGCCCATATATTTTAGAGATTCACTCTACATAATGTGCAGTTTAGCCTTGAATGTATAAAAATAGATCAGAACGAAAATGTATAAAAATTGACCTACAAATGACTGAACATCATATTTGTTTTCAGGAAAACAAAGCTGTGGCTCTTGCTGTCCAGTCACGCTTACTTGGAGTCCTTTCTGAGCATCTTTATTATGATGAAATTGCTGTTCCCTTCACACGAATGCAGAATGAATGTAAACAACTCATCTCCGCTTTCACTGATGCAAACATTGACATTGGCAGCAGAGTAAACTGCAGTGTGTTTACAATAGATCAAGCTAACGAATTGGTAAGTGAATCAATAAAAGAGTTGGTCTCTGATTTTTATGGTAAAGTGTGAGAGGTGAGAAAGTAGATCACTGCAGTTGTGCTAAGTATGTAGTCTGGACTCCAATTCACTAATGTCTTTTTAATCAATACCAATTTTTTTAATTGGTACTTTCTTTTTAATCAATACTTTGTAATATCAAATGGCTTATAAGGAAATACAGGTGCAGCCTATTTATCCAGATTTTTTTATCTTTGGATTTGTCTCAACGCGAATGGGGTGGGGGAACCGAAAGTCACACACACCTTTATCTCCTTTGCCCTGCACTGGCATCTCACTCTATTTCTAGGCAGCCCAAAACACTGCAGAAGGGCTCTGTCTCGCCCAGGCAGGGTAATAGCCCTGGAAGAGGTTCCCCTTGCAAAGGAACAATAACACTTCTGAGCCAGCGAAGAGGGGAAGGGGGGGCGAAAATCTCTGTAGCCAGAACACGTGCAGCAAGGTGGAGCGCTCTCTCTCTCTCTCTCTCTCTCTCTCTCTCTCTCTCTCTCAGGGGCAGGTGTGGTAGCAACAGAGGGGATTGCTTTAAAAAACCCAGGGAGTGTTTGCCAAATTTCCCCCCCCCATTGAGATGGTGCAGGCTCACAAGCAAACCCCCCCCCCCATGGTGCAGGCTATCACAGACACAAGCAAGCCTTCCCACCAAGCAAAGCATGAGATTTAGCCTACAATCCTCTCCACACTTTCCTGGGAGTAAGCCCCATTGACTACAATGGGGCTTACTTCTGAGTAGAAACACATAGACCTGGACTCTTAAAAGATCAGCATCCCAGCTGTGAAAGAAACCAGACAGCACGCAAGGAGGAAGGCTGAGGGGAGGGGATTGCTAACAGCTGCCTTAGTTTTCTTCCATCCGGAAGTGTCAGGCTGCAGTGTATTTGCGTAACTCTATGGGATTGAGCACGACATGTTTTTTTTAATTGCACTGAGTCACGGAACAGAACTAATGTGGATTAATAGGCTCCACCTGTAGCACAAAATTATATATAAATGTTTATATAAAGTTCTGAGCTAGGGATCCTTTTTCTTACAGTGTATCAAGGATGTAGAATGCTTATTCCTCAGAAAATTTAAGCAATTGCTGAGCAATTAATCTTTGGTCAAAGTGCACAAGTTGACCTCATTTTGGTTTTTTAGGTCACTACTGTATTCACTGAAGTCACATCCTCGCTTAATTTAAATCCTAAAGTTTTACAGCAATTGGAAAGCAAGCGACAACAGGTCTTAATGACAGTGACAGAGACCAACCAAGAATGGCAGACGTTGCAGCTGAGAGTGCATACATTTACTGCTTGTGCTGTTGTGAACCTGGAACAACTTCCAGAAAAATTAAACCCTGTAATAAAGCCACTGATGGAGGCTGTGAAGAAGGAAGAGAATATGCTGGTGCAAAATCATGCAGCATTATGCATAGCTAAGTTACTTCGACAGTGTACAACAAGGGTTCCCTGTCCCAATTCAAAAATTATAAAAAATCTGTGCAACTCACTTTGTGTGGATCCGCATCTTACTCCCTTAGCATCATGTCCTGCACAACCTCAGAACAGCCATGAAAACTCAAAAGGTACGTGTCATTTTCTCCCAGAGTGGGAGCTCTACTTTGAAGGGATTTGAGAAGGCCCTGTCCCAGGGCCTAGACAACAAATAAGGCACTTTGTAGTTTGGGCTCAGCCTTTATTGCCCAGGAATTCCCGAACTGCCTCAGGTTAATTCATTCTGGTGGGATTTAGACAAATTAACTCCCACCCGCCAATCTTGCCTCATTGTCTTGGAGTTCATGTGGATGATCCTGCTGCTCCCAGGTAAGCTCTCCTTGGATACTGGAGGCCCATGAGGTGAGATAGTATAGAGCAGTGGTTGCAACCCACCAGTTCATGTAAAGGGTTCCCCGTCCCCGGGTTCTCTATTGCTCTGATCGTTGATAAAAAGGGGGCTCAAAGCACTTCATAGTTGCGAAAGCAAAAAGGAAGTGCTTTGTGCTCGATTTTTTTTCAACATTCTAAGCAGAGGGCTACGCAGGGGTCCCTGCAATGTCCTGCAGTCACTTGTAAATAAAAGCACCCTCCTTCCACCCCCGTTAGCGACACAATACTGGGCAATTCCCCCCCCCCATGACTTACCCTGAGAGTAAAACTTCTGGGAAATTTGAGAACCACTGGTATAGAGTATTGCCTGGATCCAAGAGTGTCTCTGGTGCCAGTCTTCACTGAGGCCTACCCTGAGACCTGCCAGAGATGTGAAAGGAAGGGGTTGGTTTGCCATAGCATTGGAAGCTGTGGCTGGTATGCATTTTCCCAAGGAGGGGAGGGTTGATTAGCCCTAGAAGCAGCGTGACTGCCCCAAGTCACCGGCCATCTTGGGTTTCACCCCCCTTTCTGATTTGGCATAATCTTTGTGGGGTCCCCAGTCCTTTTCCATATCCTGCACGTCTCTCCATCTCTTCTGTCTCCTTCCTTCCAGCTACATCTCTCCTTCTCCTTCCCTTATCTCCATAGCTTTACCTCTGATCCCTCTATCCTTCTCTCTCCACTTCCTTCTCCCTTGCTCTGTTTCTTTCATCTTGTATTCACTTTCTCTTGCCCCCTTTCCCCTCACTCTTTCCTCCATCCCTCTGTGTCCTTTCCTCTCTTTCCTCCATGTACCACTTTATTGGCTTTTAGGAGCCAAATACCAGCCCAACAGTTCTTCATGCACCTGTTCACTGTCAGCAGCAGAGTTTGCTGAGGGGAGGGGGGCTGAGAGATGTAGTGATAACTGATGATGATGGTGGTCATTATGTAGCTTCCTAGCTTGTCAGTAGTGGCAGTGTCCATCCAGTCCCTGCTCTCAGCCAGCCAGCTGTGCATGTTTCACAATCCTGAAGACTGAATGCGTGTGCTGGCTTCAGTTTTCACCTCCTATGCAATCTTTGGAACCTGAAGTGTTGTGTGTTGGCATCCTTCAGTCTCGGAAGACTATGATGTCACGCTCTGAATGGTGGTTCTGGAACAGAGTGTCCTCTCCAGTGCGCGAAGCCTGGGTAAAGTAGGTATGGAGGATAGGCTCTTACCCATGCAGCAAATCCCCCCTCTCCACGTCGCTGAAATGGTCCAATGGAAAGGCAGAGGCCAATACGGTTGGTTCCAGCAGCGTCGCAGGAGTTGCCAGAACGTGACTGTGTTCAGCCATGAACTGCCTCAGGGACTCCGGCTCCAGATTTTTCCTCGAGGTTGACTCCTGAAGCCTTTTCCATAACTGGATGTAGCCACAAGGCAGTGGAGGTTTGGGATCAGAGTTTTCCTTCTCTCAGATGAGCTGCCTTCCCAGGCTATCGAGTCCCATCTACCCGGTGGCTGTTTAGTCGCCTCTTACGACAAGTACAGCCAAACTGAGGGCCTATTCTTATCCCCAGCCCCCAGGGGGAGGAACCTGAAGTAAGGTTAGGTTATTTATCAAGTTAATAGCAGAATAGTTCAGAGGGGGCCTGTGTAGAAATGGCTGCCCAAAAAGGAGTCTGGGGAATTTCTTGTTGAATAACCTGTGACCATCCTCTTGGTTGCAGTTATTACCAACTGGCACTGAAATTCATAATTGCCCAGGAATCCTTCATGGATGCTTTTTGAGTGCTATATTTGAAATCTAGTTCTTGGATCACAAGAATAGGAGAGTATTAGAGGAACTCTAAACATCTTTTGTTTAAATCCATTGGGTACTGCCAGCTAGCCACTGATATATTTGTACTTCCAACATTTAAAGAACGTTATCTTTTTAATGACAACCATCTAAAAAGAGAAACTGCTTCACTATTTTCAGATTTTGGTGCTTAAAGCTTCATATAGGAATGGGAATCTTTTTGGAACTGATCTTGGGAAAGCCCCTGGTTTTGATCACATGATGGCCTGTGTAGCAGTTTACTTTCTTCCCATGATTCTTGGGAGATCTCTTAATCATTTGAACACAGGAATTTGTCTGTGGTAGATTAGAGCTTCCTTTAAAGTGTTAGGGAGATTCTGTGCTCAAATAATCAGATTCAAAAAAACATTGCTTGAGTTCCCCACAGTAACATGTATGGTAGCAAGTGAGTATATGAACTAGAGTCCCTCTTCTGAGCACTGCTCCAGAGGGGCAGGGGGTGCAGAGGATTAATTTCCAAATAGACATTTTTTCCAGTTAACACTTTATTTCTCTCTAGGAATAATTTGCATCATGCTAACTTGCCTTCCCCATCAGTATATCGCTCTGTTGTAAAATCGTGCACAGATGGTTCTAGTGAGCTGCTGTTTTTTTATTTCTTTCTGTATTTCAGTTTCCGCATGTATTAGAGAACTGATATTTCAGTCTATCTGCTCTCCTTCCTTCCTTCCTTCCTTCCTGTTCTTTTCTAAGCCTCCCATTGCTGACCTTAGAACCAGCAGTATCTATCAACCAATTGCTGCCTAGTTTTCCAAGTATTTTACCACCTTTTATTTGTTGTAGGTTCCAGTTCTGAAAGAGATGGGATGCATCATACAGTCACCAAACATAGGGGTATAATCACATTATATAGGCATCAAAAAGCTGCATTTGCCATCACAAGCAGACGAGGTCCAACACCAAAAAACCCCAAAAACCCAGTTGGAGACTTGCCTACAAGCAGTAGTGGAAGCATAACCACAGAGTTTGATGAGGTGAGTATAATCCTATTCAGTTTTTAGTTTTACAAATAGAATTGTGTTATTCCATTATAGGGATGTATGATCTGATGGTTTTGCTTAGACCAGTTGTTCCCAAATTTTGGGCATCGGGACCCACCTAAAAAAATTTCACTTACCAACCACTCAAGCCTCTGTGGCTATAATGATGATTGGGCAGCAATGCTCCCCCTCCCGAAGTAGCAGGTGGTTTAACCTTTGATGCATGTAGCCTAATCTACCCTTTCAGTTTCGCAAACCACCAAAAATTGGGTTGTGAACCACGGTCCCACAGTTTGGGAACAGCCAGCTTAGACAGAACAAATATTGCATTATGGGAGTAATAAAAAGTACAGGTGTGCTCTAGTATCTGCAGGGGTTTCAGAACCCTCCACTGTTAACTGAAACTGTGAATACTAGGGAGCGCCCCCCTACATACACTCCCTCTGAGAGCTCTGCTTCCCTCATCTCTGGAGGGTCCTCTGAGCCCAGCAGAGACTCAGACTGAACCCAACAGTGTAAAAAAAAATGCTACTTCTGGTTTCTTCATGAAACCAGAAGTGACATTTTTAATACCATATAACAGTGATTCTCAACCAGTGGTACTTGAGGTGGTTTCTGGTGGTACTCACTGGACCCCTGCTGTCTGGCAGAGAGACCAGGAATGTGACGCAACAGTCAGTGGTGGAAGTTTGGCTCAGTGGACAGAGCTCCAAAGTATGCTTTACCATGCTCAAAAAAGCCCTCCTGTCCACCCTCTTACTGGTATTGGTCGCATCACATTTGGCCAACCCAGAAGTAACTGGCAATGATGTCATCACCAGTTACTTTCAGTAGTACTTTGAATAGATGAACAATGTGAAGTTGTACAGTGGAGGACAAACATTGAGAAACACTGCCTTATAAGGCATTAGGAGGCCTGGGGAAGCCTTTTGTGCCTCCTAGGGGATTAAAATTTCTAGTTTTGCAGATAATAATAATAATAATAATAATAATAATAATAATAATAATAATAATAATAATAATAATAATAATAATAACTTTATTTTTTACCCCGCCTTTCTCCCCGAAGGGACTCAAGGCGGCTTACAACATATTAAAAACATAATTTAAAAACAAATAAAAACATATTAACACATCATAAAAAAACAGCAGTCAGAGTAAAAAAAATAGGTAAAAAGAGCATAGAGCAGCAGCAAGTCATAAAAGAATCAGGCTTGTAAAAAATATTAAAAGATGTTAAAAGGCCGAGAACTCAGAAGGCCTGTTTAAACAGAAGGGTCTTCAGGCCTTGCCGAAAGGTCTCAAGAGAGGGAGCCATTCTTAAGTCAAGGGGAAGGGAGTTCCATAGCATTGGTGCCACTACTGAGAAGGCCCTATTTCTTGCAGCCGCCCCACGTACCTCCCTAGGTGGCGGCACTTGTAAAAAAAAAAAGATAAACAGGAAGTAGCGTCTTTTTCTTTTTTTTTACTGCTGGGCTCAGTCTGAACCTCTGCTGGGCTCAGAGGATTTCCCGGAGGCATGGGAAGCAAAGCTCCCAGAGAGAGCACACAGGTTCTGTGAACCTGATCCACGGATACGTGAATCAGTGGATATGGGGCCCCCTCTGTATATAAAATCATCATGGGGCAAAAAGGCTCACAAAGAATGTAATATAATATGATATAAGGTTGTATAATATATGTATTTATATGCACGCATGTATAAATACACTTATATTGGTTTGTTTTCTAGGCTTATTCTTTGTACGGTATTTGCATGGAGATGTTATTTATCAAATATCTATGCCTAATAAAGGTTTGAGTTGAAGAGAATGTTTTTATAGCTGAAGAGTGAGTGTGTGTGTGTGTGTGTGTGAGAGAGAGAGAGAGAGAGAGAGAGAGAGAAGTTAATTTCTTTATTGGCCAGACCTGCTGCAGGCTGATCTTTTTTTTCTCTCTCTCAGTACCACACTGTTAAAAGAAAAACATGACATTTACCAACTTTGTGTTGGTTCCTTCCAGAACAATTCCTGGTTCCTATGCCAGAACAATTTAAGAGGATTAAAAGCAGAGGGTGATGCTGTTGGCAGCACTTTTCTGAACCCTGTTTACCTGATTCCTTTTTAATTTGGAGGCCTGTTTCACAGCTGTATGTATAATTTGATGGGCTAGTGAGATGAGTTTAAAGTGTTAATTAGCTTTGTTTTTAAAAGCATTGTGATATGAAAGATCTACAGTACATATTCGCCTATAAGGTGAGAAATTTTTGCCTTTCTGAAAAAAGCAGCTTCCTTGTGCTTCCTTCCTTTGCTGGGCCTCATAACTAAGCCCTTCAAGCCTTGAGGCTATTCATTAGGACTGCCTCATCATGAGAAATGGACTGAGCTTTTTGCAAATATTTCTTTCTAGGTCACCTTTTTGAAAAGTCTCATAAAGCTAGGTGCGTCCCAATAGGATGTCATTTTAAAAAGTGAGTCCCAGTGCTAAAAGGTTTAAGTATTAGATAGAAATGCACTTCATTTTGCTTCATACCTTATCTCCTTAAATTTTTATTAATCCTTCTATTTAATTCTAGGCTCAGAAGCCCTACATTGTGCAGCGAAGAGGAGCAGAATTTGCTTTATCTACTATTGCTAAACATTTTGGTGGTGAAATGGCGGTGGGTTTGCCGCATCTCTGGGATGCTATGGTTGGTTCCTTAAGGAACAGTATTGATATAAATAATTTTGGTATGTATAATTCTCCAGTTATGACTTATCCTACAAGTTGAAATATACATGTTCTTTCATAAGAGATATGTTTCCTAATAGATCGAAAGTTGCTCTTGGAAAAGGGAGATGGCTCAGCCCAGGAACTGGTGAACTCTCTTCAAGTTTTTGAAACAACAGCAGCTTCTATGGATGTCCAGCTTCATCCTTTGGTAATTAGACTGTTTAGGAATTGTATTCAAACACAACTTATGCGGAATTTAAAAATGGAAGTCATTGATGTAGACGTTCAAGATAATGATGACTTTTTCACATTTATAAAATAAGAAAAATATCTATAATTAGTCCGCAAGTCGAGCTGTTGCAAAAGATTATATAAGTATTGTGTTGAAATGAGTGATATTTTTAGATTTTTTTTAACAAAATACTTAACACAGCTCTCACCATTACCATAAGATTGTGATGTAAAAGCTGCAAATACTACTTTCTGCAACCATGTTCAAAAAGTGGCTTTCAGTGGGATGAGAGCTGCTTAGTACAAATACTGGCTATTATTTTACCAGATGATCTAAGAAGGGTGTTCCTAGTGAAACTATGGCAATGCCTTTAAAAATAAGAAACAAAGCATTCAACTGCTGAGCACCAAATTTGCAAAAATAAGGTTTTCATTTGTTTTCTTATTATAAAATATACATTATTTTGGCTCATTTTCTCTGATATTAAAGAATGTATGTTCTAGATAAAGGTAGTGTAGAGACTAATAATTGTGTGCTATGCTGTAATGAAGAACTCTGACATTATGTGGGTTAATAGTTATTTTTAAGAAACTCAGTAGCTGCTTTTAAATAGGTTTTGGTATGTCTACAATTGAAATATTATTTATTGTTGCAGCTGATACAGCACTTGCCTTATCTTTGTATGTGCCTTCAACATCCCAACACAGCCGTAAGACACATGGCTGCTCGTTGTGTAGGTGTAATGAGCAAAATAGCTACCATAGAAACTATGCACATTTTTTTGGAAAAGGTTCTTCCGTGGCTGGGAGCAATAGATGACAGTACAAAACAAGAAGGTGCAATTGAAGCTCTTGCTTGTATCCTTTCCTGATTTAATACATTAGTAATTTTGCCTTAACTGCCTAATATTCTCCAATCATAGGAATAGTAAGAAAACTTCATAAGTGTTATCTACCCTAGGGGTAAACAAAAAGAAAATGTTACATGCTGCACCAGAAACTTATTAGAGCAGAGTTCCTTGTTTCTGACTGGCATGATTTGAGTGATCACTGTGATTCCAGACTTGGTAACATAAAGGGAGCTATGATAAAGTCATGCTATGATTCTACATCAAGAAATCTGGATTGTCTGGTGTGCTCCCTGGGGCATTTGGTGGGCCGCTGTGAGATACAGGAAGCTGGACTAGATGGGCCTATGGCCTGATCCAGTGGGGCTGTTCTTATGTTCTTAAATATTCCAGAAACCTCACTCTATCCTAGCAAGTTCAATTCGGATAGTGAGAAGATATCCTTTTCTTGGCTGATAGATGAGTATGTGTTCTCTGGCCCCTAGAGCAGGGGTCTCCATACCCTGGCCCAGGGGCCAGATGCAGCCCACGGCCAGCCTCTTGTCCCATGAAAGCCTCTGGCCCATCTAGAGTGAGTGATAGAATTGAACTTGCTAGGAGCAACTTGCTCTGGTTGCATCTGGAGGGTGTTCTAAGGGCCAGAGAGTTTGAATGAATGAACCCATTCATTCATTAATTCACTCATCTAAGTTCCATCTCTAATTTATTTATATAAATTTTATATTTACTTTTTTTCCCAGCCCTCAGCACCGTGCCAGATATTTGATGTGGCCCTCTGGCCAAAATGTTTGCATACCCCTGCCCTAGAGGAACATAGTCTAAAGCTTTCTGTTGCAAAGTGTGCTGCTTAAGCTTAATACTATGACTTTGCCCACTGCTTTGATACTTTTAAAAATTGACAAGTTAATTCAATTGACCAAGATTGTGCTGCGCTGGAAGCAAACTGTAAGATTCTCTGACCTTTAGGAGCACCTAAAGGGGTTGAAATAACTTAGTGTGCAAGTTGAAGTCTATGTGACATTTTGAATCCCAATCACTATCTGAATAATTGTATGCCCTGTTATATTTGCAAGTTACATGACATATAGCAGCAATAATCTACTTCTTGCAGAAACAGTGAACTTAGGGTCAAATCCTATCCAATTTTCCAGTGCTAGTGCAGCTGTGCCAATGGAGCATGCACTGCATCCTGTGATGGAGAAGCAGTTGCGGAGGCCTCCTCAAGGTATGAGAACATTTGTCCCTTATCTCAGGGTGGCATTGCAGCTGCACCAATGTTGGAAAGTTGGATGGAATTGGGCCCTTAGTCTGAGATACCATATATACTCGTGTATAAGGTGAAAAAAATCTTAAAATTGGCCCTGAAAACATGGGTTGACTTATACATAGGTCAGTGCGATGAATGAAGCTTCTAGGAGTAGCTGCTTGATGAGGTGGGGATGGGACTGGGCTGAGAAGCAGGATGTGGAGGGGTGGAAGGAAAAGGAGCAATTTTACTTACCAGTAGTTCTGAGGCAGCAAGAGAAAGCAAGTTAAAAAGTAGCTATTTTAGCTTCTCCAGGCAGGAAGAGAAGGCGCTTATGGGAATTGTAGTCTGTATGAGGGCTGCAGCACAAAGTCTCCTAACAACTCCCCAAAAGCACCTTCATCTCCCTTCCTGTCTGGAGAAGGTAAAATGATTACTTTTTTCCTTTTTGGTTTTATGCTACTGCTTCAGAACAGTTCCTGATAAGTCATTTTCAAATAATTTCACACACTCCAAAGTTTTACCCCCACCTTATCTTAGGACCATAGAAAACTCCATGATTTTTGGTTCAGAACCTGCCCCTGGCTTATCTGTGACGTTGACTTATACTCAAGTATCTGTGGTATGTTATCGCCATTGGAAAGAGTATTTGTTTATCCTGAAAATGCCCTGAGTGATGCTTACAGTTCCACCACATAGCGATGTTTCTTTCAAGTTGATCTGGGGACAGGAACACTCTAGGCAGTCGCATCTATTACCCAGTGTTCCAGAAGGCTGTGCAGCAGGATGTCCATGTAGGTGCGACTACCCAGAGCATCCCTGTGCCCAGATCAACTTGAAAGAAACACTGTGATGTGATGAAACATTAAGTGCTGCTCACAGAGGGAGGGCTTCTTCCAAACCCTAGTTTCAGCCCATGGGCCAGGGTTTGAAGAGCCCTGGTTTATTGTAACAATTTATTTCCAACTGAAGACCAACTAGATTCAGCTAACCCCCTATTAGGTTTCAGCTTTTAAAAACTTTGTTGTACTGAAAGGACTTTGAGTGTTTAACCTCGGCCTAAATTTTCTTCTTCCTGCATCTTTGTCCTTGATTTTTCTTTTTTACCCTTACTCTTTTTCTTTAAACATTCTGTTCTTCAGTGTCTCTCTAAATCATTCCATATGGTTCAATTCTGCTTACCTTTCATGATCATCTTTTTAATTTCATCCCTTACTTTGCCTGTTTCTTGCCTAGTATGCTGCCAGCAAGCATTTGGTTATGTTTCCAGAATTAGATGCATCTGCTCTTGTGCCCTCTGCCATTTTCTGTGGTTATTTAGAAGGTTATGGATCTAAATATACATGTTTCTGTTGCTAAATGTGAATATTGAGAGCCGGTGTGATATAGTGGATAAAATTGGAGCAGGGGAGGGGAGGCACTTCATATGCAAGCCCAAGTTCCTTGGAGGAAAGATTGAATAAAAATGTAATAAAGAGTTAAAATATGTGGTACAAGAAAAGAAAAATTGATTTCTGTACCAACTGATGCTTGTAGGGAAGGGAGGCATAAAAGAACAGATCTCTGTAGATTAGGGAGAAGCACAATAGCAAAGAACCTTTTTCTAATGCTGTGTTCTAAAAGGGTGTTGCTGTGATAGGACAGTAGACTTAAGGTCCTCAATAAGCTTAACAGTTAAATGGGAATTTCCTTGATGCCAGTTGAATACTTTGACTACCTCATGCTGACCAACTCAGGGCCCAGTCCTATCCAACTTTCCAGCTCTGGTGTAGCCACAATGCAGCCCCATGGTCAGAGAGAACATGTTCCCATACCTTAAGAAGGCCCCGGTGTCTGCCCCTCCAGCACAGGATGCAGTGTACATCCTACTGGCACAATAGCACCAGCACTGGAAAATTGGATAGGATTGGGTTCTCAGTTAGTAAAGGAGTTAGTCAGTTTATATTTCATGGCAAAATAACTTTTATGTGGTTTCTTTGGTACTGCTTGCATCTAACAACATCTACATCTCTGCAGTATAAAAAATTTTTAGTTGAGGAAAGAAGTGGAATGACTTGCCCTATAAAGAGGATCACTCTAGTTCTGACACTTTCCCTTCTTAAAAAGTGAATTTTCCATTTAATATTTTAAAAATAGCATGCTCTCATCTTTTAAATTCTACCTCATTTTAATGTGTTTTCTTAGCATTTGGCAGGGCTGAGCTGCAGGGTTTTATATATTGCTTGACCTCCATCCTGAACAGATAATAAAAAATGTTCTTGCATTAACTTAATGAGTCTTGTTTAGATGCATCTTTGGTTTAAGATCGTCTTGGAATGAGATGATGACAAGAAATAAGACTTGATATAAATTCAACAGTAAGCCTGAAATGCTGTTGGAGTTGAAATGACTTCAAAACTGTTGCGAAAGAAGTTCCTTAATTATGTATTCAGCTGTAATGGAGCAACTAGATGTTGGAATCATCCCCTATATAGTCCTCCTTGTGGTTCCAGTTCTGGGCAGAATGAGTGATCAGACGGACTGTGTGCGTTTCATGGCCACTCAGTGCTTCGCAACGTTAATTAGGTTAATGCCTCTTGAGGTAAGTCAGTTTGAATTCCAAATGTGTATATTCTGTTTTCTGCAACTCCTGGATTCTAAAATTGTGGGACTCTTGTTTATGAAAATTTGAGCAGTCTGCTGTACAGAATTTTGAGCAACCATTAATATGTGGGAAGGTGGATGTTCACTTTGTCTCAGGAGCACATTTGTTCATGGTCTCAGGACAAGAAAGAAAAATTCATGATCAGAAACTCTACAAGCAGCAACTGAAAGAAAGATGGCCTTTCCTTATCTGTCCTTTAGGCCAGTGCTTCCCCCCTCTGCCTTGGTCCTGCATAGCCTTCATCTGGTCAGAACAGTTGACTAGTACTGGGTTCAGTGGGTGGTTGGTGTGAATTGTTCCCAGGCAAGAGAGTGTGAGGGAAACATTCCTGCTAGAATTTATTTAGCATTTATTTACTACAGACCCCTATACACAGCGGTAGACTACACACAGTCGCATGCAAAAGCCTCTTGCACTTACAACTCCAAGATGGTGGTGGTGAGGCTAGGGCAGGAGTGCCCAAACACCAGCCCTGGGGCCACATGCGGCCCTCAAGGCCTCTCACTGCGGCCCTCAGGGAGCCCTCAGTCTCCAGTGAGCCTCTGGCCCTCCAGAGACTTGCTGGAGCCCACACTGGCCTGAAGCAACTGCTCTCAGCGTAAGGGTGACTGTTTGATCTCTTGCGTAAGCTGTGGGATGAGGGCTTCCTCCACTGCTTACTGTTTCACGTCTGTGATGCAATAGCAGAAGCAAAGGAAAGGCTGGCCTTGCTTTGTGTAAGGCCTTTTATAGGCCTTGAGCTATTGTAAGACCATCATGCATTCATATAAATTCATCTTTAATATATTTATTTATGTAAACTTATGTAAATTTATTCAAGTTTTAAATGTAAATTAATTCTTTTTTTCCCCGGCCCCCGACACAGTGTCAGAGAGATGATGTGGCCCTCCTGCCAAAAACTTTGGACACCCCTGGGCTAGGGCAGTAGTTCCCAACCTGGCGTATCTGAACCCCAAGGGTAAACAAGTCCTTAAGCAGACAGGTTGTGCCCCAGAATGCCTTGCAGGGCCAGCAAAGCAGAGAGAAAGACAGGTAGCTGTCACCGAAACCCCCACCAACGGCTAGTTTTTGGTCATCAGTGTATTATCAGTTATGGAGCAGTGGTTGAAAGCAGCATGGTAAAAAAGCCAAAACATAATGTGAAAGTGATCAGTCGCCTAGAAGTTCTCAGGACATATCTAACACTTTGGTGTAAAACAATGAAAAGGCAATCTTCAGTTCTTCAAACAGGTAAAAAGAGAAGAGACTGTGATGAATACTTGAGTATGGTTTTCATATGTAGAAGGTGAAGGCTTTCCTAAGTCCAGTGTGTGGGGAAATACTATCCAATGGTTGCATGTAACCTTCTTTACTTTTGTGACATTTAAAAAACAAAACACGACAGCTGTACAAATAGACTTTTGCACCGGCTCTGTAGCCCCTTTCTCTTATGCCTTTATAAAAAATAAATACTGTAGTAAGCTGAATGCACTTCCAAATTTATGACTATATCTTACATAAGTTGAACACAATTTCAAAAATCTATGTTCCTCAAAACAAGCTCAAGGATCACACTGAACAATTGTTGGGTATAAAATATGTTTGTGTTATTGGGCCATTTATTTACAGTTACTACATATGAAGCCTCCCTGGGCCTCAGAAGGTTTTCCCCAGAAAACCAGAAGTGACCTTCTGAGGACTCCTGAAGGCCTTGGAAGGCATTATGATGAGGCCTGGGGAGGCTATGTGTGGCCTCCTCGGGCCTCAGAATACCCTCTGGAGGCAGCTGGAGTGTAGCTCCCATCAGGCTGACCCCACAGGTTCGGGACCAGCGGATAATCAGATCTGCGATTCCTGAATTCACGGGCAAAGAGGGCCCACTGTATAAACTTTTTGCTCTTATGAGGAGTACATTTTATGGAAATACTCTGCTGAGGAGTATGCAAGTGAATAAAAAGAACCACACAAGGCTAAGGCAGTGGTTCTCAAACTCTGGGAGAGTTTGAGAGCCAATAAGTCTTTGCAGGGGCAGGGGGAGGAGGCAGCGGTGCAATCCCCAGGATTGCGCTGCTCAGGGAGCTGCAGGGGCTTAGGTGTACTTACCCAAGCTTCCTGCAGCCTCCCTGGAGTGCGGGGACCTCTGGCAGGGGTTCCCGCAGCAGGGAAAGTGGATGCAGAGCGATCACACCCGTCCCTGCTTAAGTGGAAGTGGCCCCTGCAGTCCTGGGGATTGCACCGCTGCCTTCCCCCTCCTCTAGGCTGCCCCTGCCCCTTAAGGGGGCAGAGACCAGGGCCCTCAGTTTGAAAAGCACTGGGCTAAGGGAGTAGCGCAGAAAGAACACATTTGAACTGAGGCACCCTGAATACTCCCAACAAATCTTATAGAGAATGTTTTGCTTGATCTTAGCCAAAAGGCCAAGAAGCGATGTTGTTATTACAGATGCAGTTCTAGTTGAAGTCACTAGGTCTGCTAGTTTTAAGAAAGAAGAGAACTGGCCTGTATTGGATTTATAGCTTCTTTTTATTTATGCCACTTGTTCACACTGGTCATGAACAGATTATTATTAGTAATAATAATTCTGCTAATTTTCCCCTGCTAACTGGGTAAAAGGCATTTTTTCAAGTGGCTGCTCTTTTATTTAGCAGGGGAAGAGTAATTGACCCACCTCATCCCAGCAGTGTGTTTCTAGTGGCTGTCTGCTGGTATTCTTTTGCATCCTTTTAGATTGTGAGCCCTTTTGGGACAGGGAGCCACTAGTTGTTTGATTTTTCTTTGTCAACTGCTTTGTGAACTTTTAGTTGAAAAGCAGTATATAAATATTGTTAATAAGTACTAGTAGTATTGATCACATAATTATCATTTAATATTTATACTGTACTGCTTTTCAACAAAGTTCTCAAAGTAGTTTTCATATCACATGCATAAAAAGATGATTCCTTGCTACCAAACTGAAAAAAAGACACAAAGGAAGGCAACAGCACTGAGAGGAATTCTATGCTGCAGTGAATAGGGATGGTTGCTCTCTCCCTGCAGAAAACCACCGCGTTGCCCAGTTAGCAGGGCAGTCTCAATTGAGTTTGTATGTAGTGACAGTCATCAGGCACTATTTGCTTCATGTGTTTCAATACCCTTATTTTTCAAACAATATCATTCATTAGAACCTGGAATTGTATGATCTTTATTGAATGGTTAAGGATTGCTGTACAGGTTGAGTCTCTGTATTCACGAGGTTTCTGTTCCCTGAACTCATGTGAATGGCAAAAATCGCATTAAAGCAAATCCATTTAAAAAGCAATGTCCCTTTGCTAGATGGTTTAAAAACAGCCTTGCTTACCTTTGTGATGTAAGACAGAGGCATTAGGCAGATAATCCATCCATCAGTCTCTGTTCAGGCGCTTAGAAAGGCTTTACTCCAAGCCAGCGACCCTTCCCTTCACTCAGAGCACAGCACTGGGAAAGAATGCATGGTGATTATCATTCTTTCACATGCTTGGAGGAAGGGAGGGGTCACTTGCCTTGGAGTGAAGCTGTTCTTCACTCCAAGGAAAATTGCCAAGGAAAACTTTTTTCCTTTAATTTAAAGGACTCTTCTCATTGTGTTGAGATAAAATCGTAAGTGAAAAATACATGGATAATTTAGGTTATACCTGTAAACCTTGGAGCAGTGTTATATTGCAACAATAAAAAATTCTGAGTTTTTGGATTGAGAACAAGTTTGCAAAAAAAACAACCCCAGAATGTAATTTCATCCAGATTGCTAAAAATGATTCTTATGATGTCCAATGCTTACACTCGAACATAAGAAGCGTATCAAAAGAGTAGTATTTATTTGATAAGGCATAGCGAATATAGCAAAGGGTGTAAAGTTAGATGATGGTATCAAGTAATGCATTAAATTTTCACTGTATACTATAAACAAGGCTCTTCATTAATAAATGAAGCATCTGAATTATTAATGAGAAACTATATCTGAGCCCTTTCTTGGAAGAACCGAGTATCATCTTCTTTCTTCAATGTGACATCCTTGAATGATATGTAGTTTGTGCAAGTTGTTTTAACATGGTCAAATGTTTAATACTATATTATTATTATTATTAACAGTATTTTTATACTGCTTTTCAACTAAAAGTTCACAAAGAGGTTTACAGAGAAAAATCAAATAACTAAATGGCTCCCTGTCCCAAAAGGGCTCACAATCTAAAAAGATGCAAATGAATACCAGCAGACAGGCACTAGAACAGACAGTGCTGGGGTGAGGTGGGCCAGTTACTCTCCCCCTGCTAAAAAAAAAGGAGCACCCACTTGAAAAAGTGCCTCTTACCCAATTAGCAGGGGTTACTATAATGTTGGAGTAGACCATTGCGGTATGTTTTTCCTTCCATCTTCTGACAGAGGTCGGGCCTGTTCTTCAAAATATTTATAGCCTACCTATTAGCTTCCTGGCATAATTTAAAGTTTAGGTATTAATATATGAAGCCTTAAACAATCTAGCACTGTTTCTCAAACTGTGGGTTGGGACCCACTAGGTGGATTGCTAGCCAATTTCAGGTGGGTCCCCATTCATTTCAATATTTTATTTTTAATATATTAGACTTGATGCTACAATGGTATGTGATTGCATTTGGGGAAATGTTACAGTTCTGTGCTTTCAACAGGCTACTATGTATATGCTTTTACCAATGATAGTAAATGGGACTTACTCCTAGGTAAGAGTGAGTAGGATTGCAGCCTAGGATTGTTAAAAATTTTCCTGCTTGATGATGTCTCTTCTGGTCATGACACTTCCAGTGGGCTCTGACAGAGACACGGGGTTTCTGCAGTGTTTTAGGATTCAGTAGGCCAAGAGTTGCATTTGCCTCCTGGCAAATCTTAGTGAACAAGAAGTACATATGGTAAAAGTGATGCTTCCTAAATGCTAGGCCAATAGTTGTCAAACTTTTAGCGCTAGGACCCACTTTTTAGAATGAGAATCTAAATGAGAATGAGAATCTAAAAAGTGGGTCCTAGTGCTAAAAGTTTGACAACTATTGGCCTAGCATTTAGGAAGCATCAATGCAAAGTGAAAGTGAAAGACTGCAAAGTGAAAGAATGCAAGTGAAGCCTTTCCAAATATCTGAAGAAAGAATGATTAATTCTGCCTGAGGAAGTCTGCCTGATGCTTCTGTTGTGCATTATAAAGGTCAGCAAGGCTGTTTTTAAATCGCTGAGCAAAAGGACATTGTTTTTTAAATGGATTTCCTTTAACATTTTTTGGTACTTTTGTGGATTTTTGGTATCCGCGTGGGTGGTGGAAACGGAACCCTCATGGATACCAAGACTCAACCTGTATGTTTCCCCTATTCACTCCTACCTTCATCCTTCTTTCCTTATAAGAACATAAGAACAGCCCAACTGGATCAGGCCATAGGCCCATCTAGTCCAGCTTCCTGTAACTCACAGCGGCCCACCAAATGCCCCAGGGAGCACACCAGATAACAAGAGACCTCATTCTGGTGCCCTCCCTTGCATCTGGCATTCTGACATAGCCCATTTCTAAAATCAGGAGGTTGCACATACACGTCATGGCTTGTAACCCGTAATGGATTTTTCCTCCAGAAACTTGTCCAATCCCCTTTTAAACGTGTCCAGGCTAGACGCCATCACCACATCCTGTGGCAAGGATTTCCACAGACCAACCACACGCTGAGTAAAGAAATATTTTCTTTTGTCTGTCCTAACTCTCCCAACACTCAATTTTAGCAGATGTCCCCTGGTTCTGGTGTCATGTGAGAGTGTAAAGAGCATCTCTCTATCCACTTTGTCCATCCCCTGCATAATTTTGTATGTCTCAATCATGTCCCCCCTCAGGCGCCTCTTTTCTAGGCTGAAGAGGCCCGAACGCCGTAGCCTTTCCTCATAAGGAGGGTGCCCCAGCCCCATAATCATCTTAGTCGCTCTCTTTTGCACCTTTTCCATTTCCACTATGTCTTTTTTGAGATGTGGCAACCAGAACTGGACACAATACTCCAGGTGTGGCCTTACCATAGATTTGTACAACGGCATTATAATATTAGCCGTTTTGTTCTCAATACCTTTTCTAATGATCCCAAGCATAGAATTGGCCTTCTTTACTGCCACAGCACATTGAGTCGACACTTGCATTGAGCTGTCCACCACCACCCCAAGATTTCTCTCCTGATCTGTCACAGACAGCTCAGAACCCATCAGCCTATATGTGAAGTTTTGATTTTTTGCCCCAATGTGCATGACTTTACACTTACTGACATTGAAGTGCATCTACCATTTTGCTGCCCATTCTGCCAGTCTGGAGAGATCCTTCTGGAGCTCCTCACAGTCACTTCTGGTCTTCACCACTCGGAAAAGTTTGGTGTCGCCTGCAAACTTTGCAACCTCACTGCTCAACCCTGTCTCCAGGTCATTTATGAAGAGGTTGAAAAGCACCGGTCCCAGGACAGATCCTTGGGGCACACTGTTTTTCACTTCTCTCCATTGTGAAAATTGCCCATTGACACCCATTCTGTGTTTCCTGGCCTTCAACCAGCTCTCAATCCATGAGAGGACCTTTTCCTCTAATTCCCTGACTGTGGAGTTTTTTTAGTAGCCTTTGGTAAGGGACTGTGTCGAACGCCTTCTGAAAGTCCTGATGTATCATGTCTACAGGTTCTCCCACATCCACATGCCTGTTGACCTTTTCAAAGAATTCTATAAGGTTTGTGAGGCAAGACTTACCCTTACAGAAGCCATGCTGACTCTCCCTCAGCAAGGCCTGTATGTGTTTTGAGATCCTACCTTTGATGAGGCATTCCACCATCTTACCCGGTATAGATGTTAAGCTGACCGGCCTGTAGTTTCCCGGGTCCCTCCTCTTTCCCATTTTAAAGATAGGCGTGACATTTGCTATCCTCCAATCTTCTGGCACCGTGGCCATTTTGAGGGACAAGTTGCATGTCTTAGTCAAGAGATCAGCAACTTTATTTTTCAATTCCTTAATAACTCTTGGGTGGATGCCATCAGGGCCCGGTGACTTATTGATCTTTAATTTATCAATGAGGTCTGAAACATCTTCTCTTTTAACCTCTGATTTAATTCCTCAGTCAGGAGGGGCAATCGGGCAGTGGTATCTGCCCGAGGTCTTCTGCCGTGAAGACAGATGCAAAGAACTCATTTAATTTCTCTGCCATTTCGAAGTCTCCTTTTATCTCCCTTTTCCCTCCCTCACCATCCAGAGGGCCAACCGCTTCTCTGGTGGGTTTCCTGCTTCTAACATTTGTGAAAACATCCAGATTGTAAGTTCCTTGGAGCAGGGACCTGTCCCTTCATTCTGTTTAGTGTTGTGTACACCGATGATATGGAAATACATTTTTTCCAGTATTAGTTTTCTTTTTAAGCATCAGTAGTAGTATCTGGTAGAACATTACATGTGATTTAAATGAATCTGCTAGGAAATCTTAGATTTTGCTTCCTTCCCAAAGTATGCAAGAAATATTTTTCCTGTTTCAGGCTGGCATTCCAGATCCACCAAACATGTCTGAAGACTTGATCAAAATTAAAGCCAAGGAGCGCCACTTTCTGGAGCAACTATTGGATGGGAAAAAACTAGAAAATTATACAATTCCAGTTCCCATTAAAGCAGAACTCAGGAAATATCAGCAGGTACTTTTTTCTTTAAAGGAAGTTCTGTTAGCTTACTGAGACTGTTAAGATATCCATCATATCACCTGAAAAATCACTTTATGGAAGGACTTCAGATTTGTAGTCTTCTATCCATTGCTTCTGTTCATGATTTTTATAGAGAGATTGAGAGTTCTTTCTGATTATGTATCTCTTTGAAAGTAGAGTTACAGACTTATCTCTGAAAGAGAGTCCTGACTGGGAGCAGGGGACCAGCTTTTACTTGTAGTAAAATCTTTCTCTAGGTAGAGAAGCCTCAACTCTACTCTTGTTTTCTTGTGCTTAGCAAACTGTTTTTCTTTTCACAATTACAGGAAGGTGTGAATTGGTTGGCATTTCTTAATAAATACAAACTTCATGGTATCCTCTGTGATGATATGGGCTTAGGAAAAACCTTGCAGTCAATTTGTATTCTTGCAGGAGATCACTATCTCAGGTAACTTTGACCATCAGCAAGAGTATATTCTGCTTCAAAGCTTTTGGCTTGCATCTCTTGTAATGTGGGTTTTGTTGTCTAAAGGGCCCAGGAATATGAAAAAACTAAGATGTCAGATAGCATTCCACTCCCATCTTTAGTGGTATGCCCTCCCACACTTACAGGACATTGGGTGGATGAAGTGGGCAAATTTTGTTCCAAAGAGTATCTCAATCCTTTGCATTATACTGGTCCTCCCACAGAAAGAGCAAGGTAAGCAATTTATCATTGAAGCCTCTTATTTTAAGATTTGCCTTGAAGTTGCATCTCCTGTTGAGATGTGAAAATATAGAAATTAGTCTTCAGCTTAAACAAATAACAAAGCTGTGCTTTAGAGAGATTTTTTCATTCCGTATCTAAAGACTGAATTTGTTTATACCTTTTCCTCTTAAGGTTGCAACATAATGTAAAAAGGCACAACCTAATTGTAGCTTCCTATGATGTTGTGAGAAATGACATTGATTTCTTCAGGTAAGAACTGTTCTTCCTCCTTATTCAGTATATCATTTGTTTTAAAAACATTAATTTGATTAGTTGTGTTTTCTTTTCTAGAAATATTAAATTTAACTACTGCATTCTTGATGAAGGCCATGTCATCAAAAATGGAAAAACAAAATTGTCCAAAGCAATAAAGCAGTTGACTGCCAATTATAGAATAATACTATCTGGGACGCCAATTCAGGTAATTCAGATCTCTGTTCAAAAGCAATAGGAGTAGAAATAGAATATAACTTTAAAAAAAAACTGGTTGGTTCTGACTTATTGGTTGCATATGGTGGGGAAGAGGGATTGCACCTACCCATCATGCATGTCTGTATATCTGTTTTGCCTGTCTCCCACTCATTTGACATCAGAGCAGTGGGGACATACAGGAGAGCCTTTTCTGTTCAGCCCCCTCCTTGTGGAACTTGCACCTCTGGGGAATTCACTATCCTGCTTCTCTTTTTTTATGTTCTGCTGTTCCCTAAAAACCTACTTCAACATTTTTTGGGTATGTTTAAGATGTTTGGTTTGCTGATTTGATTACCGTTCTCTCTGGGTGCTGTTTTTCTGCTGTCTTGTATTTTTATTTTGTGTTTTATTGCTGCCTAATGTATTTTAAACTGTCTTGTTAGCTACTTCAAACCTCTTGTAAATGAGGTCAGATAAAAGTCGTCTTAAAAAATCTGTTCCACTTCCACATGTGCTGAATATTCACTCATGGACACTTCATTTGCCTAGTGCTTACATGCAGAAAAGTAGTATAGTCCCCTGTCAGGTTCCAATTGTTGTATAAGGTAGTGGTTCCCAAAGTGTGAATCTATGGCCTACCAGTGGGTCATGACCCAATTTTGGGTGGGTCACAAGACTGACAAGGCTGATTAGGCTATGTGCATCAAGGGTTAAACAGCCTGCCATGGGGGGGGGGTGCACTGCTGCCCACTCTCCTTTATAGCCACAAGGGCTTGAGCATCTGGTTTATGAAACTTCTTTTTAGGGGGTCCTAATGCTAAAACATTTTGAAACCACTGATATAAGGTATCGATTACAGCGTTTGAGTCTATGCACATGCCATTTTAATGTGAGGGTCCTAAGCAAACAAAGTAACAATTCATGGGCACTAATCGGGCTTGAAGGTGGAAGAAGCTATTCTGATTCCCACCATATGGTAAACTTATCAAACCTGGTCTAGCATACGTTTGTGTGTTTTTAATTAGAGTTTTTCTAACTAATATTTCTCCTGTGTTTAGAACAGTGTCTTAGAATTGTGGTCACTATTTGACTTCCTTATGCCAGGATTTTTGGGTACTGAGCGTCAGTTTGCTGCTCGCTATGGCAAGCCTATATTAGCAAGTAGAGATGCTCGAAGTTCTAGTCGAGAACAAGAGGCAGGTAAGAAGGTTTTATTTCTTTATAAAGCAGAGTTGGAAAAATCAGATGTCTTACTGTTATGCTAGTGTGTGCTATATGAATAATCCTGTTCATTTTAGTGGTACATATGTGGTTTCTCTTATGATTATTTGCAGGTGTTCTTGCAATGGAAGCATTGCATAGGCAAGTTCTTCCATTTTTGTTGAGAAGAATGAAAGAAGATGTGCTACAAGACCTTCCACCAAAAATTATTCAAGACTATTACTGTACCCTCAGTCCTCTACAGGCAAGTTCAAAGGGGCAGAATTCTTATTCTAATGCTAGCTTGGTGTTACGTTGACATTAGTAGGCAACAAACAAAGAAGCTGAGGATTTTCTCAGAATCCTAAACTTAGAATAAAATTCCCATTTTGATTGAGTGTCCTGCTTGGAAACCTATTGTTGATTTTGCACTGAAGGTAAAAGCTTAGCATGCTGACTTATGAGAAACTTCTTATGACTTCTTTGACATGACCCTTGTTGGGTCTTGGAGTGTTAGAAAAGCATTTAACTCGTACAATAAGAACATATTGGTGATAACATAAGATAATGGTGATATTAACCTGTTATCTTCTAATTCATTCACAATAGCAGTTTAGTGTTGACTTCACACTATTAAGGACCCGTAGATCTGCTTCTGCAGCAATGTGGCTTCTCCTTCACCATTGCATTTAAATCTTAAAAATAGAAAAATCCAGCAATAGTGTGATGGTTCCCAAGGGAACTGGCAGTAAGGTGACAGTGCAGACTGTTCTGGTATGGAGCAACAGCTTCTCTTTCCCTGGACCAGTGTTTCTCAATCTGTGGGTTGGGAACTGTGTATTTTCGTTTTAATTTATTAGACTTGGTGCTACCATGGCATGCGACTGCATTTGGAGAAATGGTACAGATCTGTACTTTTAACAGGCTACTATGTATATTCTTTTCACAATGATGGTCAATGGGGCTTACTCCTAGGTTAGTGCAGGTAGGATTGCAGCCTTTGGGAAGTTTGGGTAATTTTTTTTTGACAGATCAGCAACTGCTTGGAGGGGTTAGAAGGGTTTATTTTATTTTAAATACATTTTTAAACTTATTGTACACTTTTAATGTACTTGATTGTTTTTTATTTTATCATATGGGGGTGTTAAAATTTTCCTCCTTTATTATGTCACTTTTGACCATGACATCACTTCTGGTGGCTCCTGACAAATTGTCATTCTAAAAAGTGGGTGCTAGTGCTAAAACGTTTGAGAACCACTGCCCTGGAGACATCATAGCTACGTTGGCCTTTGCACAGTGCTGCAAAGAAATGAGACCCGGCGCACAGTCATAACATAAAGCATGTTTGTGCCTCCTTGTGAGCAAGCCGTGCCAGTGCAGAGGTGCACTGGAGCATGGAGGGCTGCATTCAGCCTCCATGGCAGCTTGCAGAGCGAGCCTTGCATTGGCTGATGCATTCCAGGGCAGGGGGGACTTGCGGAGGACGGCGTGGGGATGGGCAGGCAGGGCTAGGATTTGGCTCTTATGCTGGGTCCCAACCCCATTCCCAAGTAGCTGCAAGCCGCTCCACTCTCCTCGGACGTGCACCACCTCAGGAGGTGCCACAAGTCCAAGGAGACCAATAGGGGCTGCAGTGGCTTTTCCCTTACCACTGGCTGAGTCACTTTAGCACCCTATCTTGTGCTGGATACAGCGCAAGCCTCTTGGTCTGCCTGTTCCAGCACAAGATAGGGTTCTGCTGTCAGTGCACAGTGAAAAAAATTGTGACTTATTTTCAGTTGTGCACACTCATGTATGAGACGCAAACTGAAGTGATTCTTTATTGCCTGGGTTAATGTGGGAATCGACATCTACTTTGACAAAACAGAGATTACCTCTTGTAAGACAACTCTGGAGTTAATCATAGTCTAGGAACTATTCCTTTGTTTTTATAGATTCAACTTTATGAAGATTTTGCCAAATCCCGTGCCAAATGTGATGTGGAAGAAACTGTTTCAGCAGCGTCGATAACTGAGGAGACTGAAAAACCAAAGCTTAAAGCCACAGGACACGTATTCCAGGTTGAAATTCCATCATTTTTTGATGCTTTATAAATATTTTAAAAACCAGTAGATTTTTCTATAATCATTCAAGCTGAAGTGTGATCAGGTGCTGAATGATAGTGGTGGTTGGTTGCTTCAGTACTGCAGTTATAAATTGAAGCAAAGCAAAATGGGTTGTCTTGTTGCATTTACACTTTTTTTTGTTAAATGATACTTTATAATTTTTAAAGAAATGTTAGGCAGTGTATTTAGGTTTTAATCAAAGTAGGTCTTCTCCCTTATGTGTGTCGTATTAAATGAGTAGCTAGATAAAGGAAGAAGTCTGTGCTATTTCTCTGCTGTCAGATATTGATTTTAGTGGTATTTTACAATATAATTTTAGATTTATGTGAACTACCTTAAGCTCATGCAGAGGTGGGATATAAATATCTGACTTAAATCAATACTGCTGATTTCAGGTGTACTATAAGACATTTCTTGTCAAATTGTTCATGGTGGAGTTGCCAGGAACAGATTTAGTTTGGCTGTTAAAATGAGATAAAATGAACATAAGAACATAAGAACAGCCCCACTGGATCAGGCCCTAGGCTCATCTAGTCCAGCTTCCTGTATCTCACAGCGGCCCACCAAATGCCCCAGGGAGCACACCAGATAACAAGAGACCTCATCCTGGTGCCCTCCCTTGCATCTGGCATAGCCCATTTCTAAAATCAGCAGGTTGCACATACACATCATGGCTTGTAACCCGTAATGGATTTTTCCTCCAGAAACTTGTCCAATCCCCTTTTAAATGCATCCAGGCCAGACACACTGGCAACATCCTGTGGCAAGGAGTTCCACAGACCGACCACACGCAGAGTAAAGAAATATTTTCTCTTGTCCTAACTCTCCCAACACTCAATTTTAGCGGATTTCCCCTCGTTCTGGTGTTATGTGAGAGTGTAAAGAGCATCTCTCTATCCACTCTGTCCATCCCCTGCATAATTTTATATGTCTCAATCATGTCCCCCCTCAGGCGTCTCTTTTCTAGGCTGAAGAGGCCCAAACGCCATAACCTTTCCTCATAAGGAAGGTGCCCCAGCCCCGTAATCATCTTAGCCGCTCTCTTTTGCATCTTTTCCATTTCCACTATGTCTTTTTTGAGATGCGGCAACCAGAACTGGACACAATACTCCAGGTGTGGCCTTACCATAGATTTGTACAATGGCATTATAATATTAGCCGTTTTGTTCTCAATATCTTTTCTAATGATCCCGAGCATACAATTGGCCTTCTTTACTGCCACAGCACATTGAGTCGACACTTTCATCGACCTGTCCACCACCACCCCAAGATCTCTCTCCTGATCTGTCACAGACAGCTCAGAACCCATCAGCCTATATGTGAAGTTTTGATTTTTTGCCCCAATGTGCATGACCTTACACTTACTGACATTGAAGTGCATCTGCCATTTTGCTGCCCATTCTGCCAGTCTGGAAAGATCCTTCTGGAGCTCCTCATAATTAAACACACAGGTTTAATTACAGTGGTGCCTCGCATAACGAATGTCCCGCGCAGCGAAAAACTCGCATAACGAAAGAGTTTTTCGATTGAGCTTTCGATTGAGTTTGAAAAACTCGCATAACGAAAATTTCTGGCCTTGCTTCGCATAACGAAAAAATTTTTAGGTCCGTGCTTCGCATAACGAAAACTTTTTAGGTCCGTGCTTCGCATAACGAATTTTTTAAAAATTAAAAATTTCGTGTATGCTTCAAATTTTAGAAATCCTCTGTACAGTATGTATGCCTTTAAAGAGCACGTAATAAACACTTTGTAAACCAAATTTGACTTCGTTTTGACCTTTTTTGCCCATAGGAACGCAAAAATTAGATTTCAATGCATTCCTATGGGAAAACGTGATTCGCGCAACGAAAATTTCGCATAACGAAAGGATTCGCGGAACGGATTAATTTCGTTATGCGAGGCACCACTGTATTTTTATCCTTAATAGATATAGTATTCAACTTGGGACTATGAGAGAGTGTTTACTAGAGTGCTGCACCAGAACCCATTGGACTTACAGATTGAGTAGTATGGCCAAAACAACTCAGGATGAACTGGAAACAGATTATTCAGACGTTGCAAATAATCTTTTGTTCAAGTTGCATTGAGCACACTGCTGGAGTTCAGTCAGGATAACCATCCCATGAATAAACTTTACTGTTCCAAAAACTTCTCATTAAAACTATGGACCACATACATATTTGGTCTTTCAGAGTGCAACTGTCAGGCAGTGATTAGCATTATTCATAGATAAGATGAGCATAACATCCATCTTTTTCCAGTAACATTTTCACACTGTAAAATGTCTGTAAACAGTAAACTAAATTCTGCCACATGTAAATATATTGTTAGTAACTTACTGTATAGCTTAATCTCTTCCTTGGTTTTCTTTTTAAGGCATTACAGTATCTCAGAAAACTGTGCAACCATCCAGCATTAGTTTTAACTGCTCATCATCCAGAACACAAGAGAATCACAGAGAAACTTGCAGCTGATAATTCTTCCCTCCGCGACATCCAGCATGCACCAAAACTCTCTGCTTTGAAACAGGTAGACAAAGCCTGAACTGCCTATCCAGAGCAGCGGTCTCCAAACTTGTGACTGCTGTGCCAGGAAAAAGCAGTCCCTGTTTGGGCCCATTCTTACTGTTCCGCTGCTCTGTGTGGAAGAAGCCCACCTGATTGCTGTAATGCAACACTCTTGGCCAGCAATTTTCAACCTTTTTCATTTCAGGGCACACTGACAAGGTGCTAAAATTGTCAAGGATAGCTTTTTGATCAGCCTTTTGATCACTGACAAGGCACACCATGCTGCTGGTGGGGGGGGGGCATTAGTGCCCAATGGCACTAATAATAAATTATTCTTCCCCAAATTCCCATGGCACACCAGTGTGCCACTGCTCACTGGTTGAAAATCGCTGCTGTATGCAATCATGTCTGTAGCCCACTGCCCCAGCTGGCTTCACACCTATACTTCCGGCTAGATGTGACTGCCTGGAGCGGCCATTTTCAACCATTTTGCTGGTGTGCTGTGAATGGTCTACAGGTGTGCCACAGGAGAGTCATTTATTAGTAGTCCTATTGGGGGATGTGAGCACCCTAGAGTAATCTAGAATAATCAGCAGTACATTCCTTTCTTTTTTTGTCACTTTTCCGTAATCTCTGTAAAGTATGGAACAAAGGAAAGGAAAGGAGGAAAAGGAAAAAATCATGAGTTTTCATTTCTAAATAAATTAGAAATACCAAGTACTCAGCAATTGCAAAATACTCTATGGAAAACTAAATATACAGTCCTTGCGGACATGTATTTATGAAATATATAAATCCTATAATAATTATTAACACGACTGCACAAATGCAGTTCCTGTTCTGTTGCAATCTTGGATGATTTTCTTCTATGAAAACAAATTCACTTCTTGCTCTACAGCAGGGGTGCCCAAACCCCAACCCTGGGGCCACTTGCAGCCCTCGAGGGCTCTCAATGTGGCCCTCAGGGAGCCCCCAGTCTCCAATGAGCCTGTGGCCCTCCAGAGATTTGTTGGAGCCCACACTGGCCTGATGCAACTGCTCTTAGCATGAGGGCGACTGTTTGACCTCTCGTGTGAGCTGTGGGATGAGGGCTTTCTCCACTACTAGCGGTTTCACATCTGTGATGCGGCAGCAAATGAAAGGCCAGCCTTGCTTTGTGCAAGGCCTTTTATAGGCCTTGAGCTATTGCAAGACCTTCATTCATTCATATAAGTTCATCTTTAATGTATTCATTTATGTAACTTATGTAAATTTATTCAAATTTTAAATGTAAATTAATTCTTTTTCCCCGGCCCCCACACAGTGGCAGAGAGATGATCTGGCCCTCCTGCCAAAAACTTTGGACACCCTTGCTCTACAGGATATCTGTGTTGTATCTGTTTCAGTATAAGCCTTTAAAATTTCAAGTAGGTTTTACCCCACAGTGCAATACTTTGAAAAATAAAAAGATACTATACTCCATTCAGTGTAGCACTCTTACCTTCTGTTAGAAAGCATGCATCCATCTTTCAGTGGGTTAAGCATCCATTTTTTATAATTGAAGACCCAGTTCAACCCAACGTTTCAGTGCTGATGCAGCCATGCGAAAGGGGCATGTGCTGCATCCTGCAGTTGGGCAGCAGTCATGGAGGCCTCCTCAAAGTAAGGGAATGTTTGTTCATTGAGGCTGCATTGGTGCTGGAAAATTGGATAGGATTGAGCTCTGAGTCTTCTTATACAAAGTCAAGTATAGTTCTATCTTGTTCATGGTTTAGTGTTGTGGATGACATCTACCTAGTATTATTGATGGGACTAAGTTCAAGTGGTTAACAGAATGCTCTATTTTTGGTCTTTTAAGTTGCTACTAGATTGTGGCTTGGGAAATGGTGGTTCACCAGAAAATGGAACGGAAACCATTGTTGCCCAGCACAGGATCCTTATCTTCTGCCAGCTCAAGAGCATGCTGGATATAGTAGAAAATGACCTTCTCAAGCCTCATTTGCCATCTGTTACCTATCTGCGATTAGATGGCAGCATACCTGCTGGGCAGAGACATTCCATTGTTTCACGGTAAGTTCTGTCCTTAGATCACTGCTATAAAGCGAAGGCATTCTTGCGTTTGGATTACTTACTGTTTTACCAAAAGGCATGGAGTCTTGTGGTTAATTTCTGTCCATGTAACAGTAAATGTTAGCATCTACTGTAAGGTTGTTGTATAATTTGTGCTCTGTATTTTAAGATTAAAAAATGAGCAAATGTGTATGTGTGTCAAGGCTCTGGAAGCAGAGACTATAGCAAGGGGCATAGAACTTGGCTTCCTGAGAATCTTAGTGCTTTGTCTTTTTCAAAAACCTGTTTCTCGTCCTCTTGGTGTTGGAAGTGAATGGATAAGTGTTCATGTTGTTCCTCCTACAACTGGCAGAACATACAAATTAGAAGGAATTATATAAATGGTGTGATTTATAGAGGACAACATTTCAGCCTTTCTGGCAGTTTTAATTTTTTGTAGTAAAGGTATACAGAGCTTTGCGTAGGGGATTGTGTAGAAGTCAAGGTAGAAGTCAATTTATTTCAAATTAGTATTCATGTTCTTTTAGCCTCATTTGCAAAGGGTTTCCAAAATGTTACTTGTTGATGGTGGTTTTTAGGTTGCTAGTGAATGTGGTTATGAAAGTGGAAGTTGTAACAAGTATAGCTAACAGCATCATCATCAACAACAAAGTATGCCCAGAGCAGGGTTATACCAAACATTTTCATCATGCTGTCCTTATCCAGTGGGGCAAAGCTCTACAAGCCTTCTTCCTTGCCAAAAGAGTTCCTTACTGTTTAAATAATACAGATTTGGTTTTGCTGATTACTTGACTTCAGGGCCTTTAGGATACCATGTTGTCGTCCTTTCTGGCCCCACCAGTGCCACACAAGTACCCTTGCAATTCCTTAGAACATACGTATTTTCAAGAGACAAGATGTTTTGAGTTGGTGCTTACTTCTTATATGATCAGTCTGGTTCCCTGCCTCAGCAGTGCGACCCAGTTATTCTAGCATGGGAGAGAGAAGGTAAAGGGACTGGCATGCATTAGGAGGCCAGGTGGCTGCTGTAGTGTGTGCTGCTCTAGTCCATGGATCTTTCATACTGCTGCATGCAAGACTTACTAGTAAGCCAGTTTGACTTTAGGATGTGTGGTCTGGGTGGGGAGTCTAAAAGTCTGGCCAGAGTGAGAATTTCTGGGCTATAAGTTAGAGCCTTATTCAAATATTGACCAGTACTTTCATGCCTGGCCTCCCTTCTGTCTTGTAATGTATATTATTGTAAGATAATTTTTCATTGGTTATAGGCCAGGCGTCTGTCACCAGTTCACAGGGTTAAGAAGGAATTTTAGTGGAGTCCCTAACTGGGAGCAGGGTCCCTAACTGGGAGCAGGGTTTAGTGGAGTCCCTAACTGGGAGCAGGGAGCAAAATATGTGTGCATATTTTGAACTTGCAGCATAGAAGAGTAGTTTGGAGAACTGACTGTGGTTCCCTGGTGGAGGCAGCATTCTATACAGATGGGTTAGCCACTCACCCAATCATGAAGCAGGGCCAGTTAGAACTAATGACTCCACGTGCTTAGCTCATGGCTTCCTGGATCAGTCTTGCCTTGCACAGAGGACAGGTGCTAGTAGAGTGGTTCTGGATAAAGTTTGAAGAATTTTGCTTTCTGCTTCCTCACAAAAGGTTCTTTATATAGGGATGTACCCTTTAAGGATTGGGAGGGCAGGGAATGAATTTTTTTGTGGCAGCAAGTTCTGTGTTGATGTTGCTGGGGGCAATTAAGTAAATTGCAGCAGAGGATAGACAGAGGCCTCTAGCTGTGACTGCCTTTGTTTTTACTGCTGTTTTGCCAGCAGAGGAGAGTGGTGTCTTAAAGCTGACATGACTGCTTTCCTTGCCAAAGTACTAGGCATGCTGATACCCAGCAGGGTTAAAGCCTGGTCCGCACTGCTTAGCAGTGGCAGCAGGTGATGGGGCCATCAGCAAGCCCCCCCCCCCCCGCCGCACACACACCTAGCCAGTGCACAGTTTGGCATAAGCTAGAGGTTGGACAGTGCTAAAGTAGAATGCTGAGAAGCCCCAAGTCTGCCCAATGGCAAAGACTATCTCTTAGATGATACTGCAGAGTATGGTCATCATTTTGGTGCTTTTTCCTTTGGCTGTGCTTTGGAATGCTAACAGTAACAGTCACTGCGGAGTTGGTTTTAACTTTCATCTGTGTTCATGAACTGTGAGGTAAAAAGAAAACCATGGTTTCTGATACAGGCTCAGACTTCATCTCTGAGTAGAAGGGACCCATATGCAGGAGTGGATGCAAGGAGACTGTTGCCTTACAATTACAAAATGCTGGTTTTCCTCAGAGGCCAATTAACCCTACTCAGGGGCATAAGGGGCAAGTCTCCATCTTGGGAACTGCTATGCCTGCCACAATCCTGGGTTGAAGATGGCAAGTAGAACTGGCTCACTCTGGCAGCTATCCTAAGTTGGTATTCCTTCCTGCCTGCCCAGCCCTAAAAAGGGGCTTGGGGGTACCAGTCATTCATTCTAAAATTTGTGGAAGCTATACGCAATAAAGCTGTGGCCTGTCTGTATTCAAAATATCTGCTTTTCATACACAGGTTTAACAATGACCCATCCATAGATGTCCTTTTGCTTACCACTCATGTTGGTGGATTGGGGTTAAATTTAACTGGAGCTGATACAGTGGTATTTGTAGAACATGACTGGAATCCAATGAAGGACTTGCAGGCAATGGATCGAGCACATCGCATAGGACAGGTAATCAACAGTTAGGATTCAGGAACAATTAAAACCGCTTGAACAATACAAAAAATGAGAGCTAACGCAAAGAAAAACTCTAATTTTATTTCATTCTTGGTTTTCTCAGCTTGTGCACATTTTGGTTGTGCCTGTCTTAAGTTTATGCCCTGTGCAAATGGGGATGTTTCCAGTACATCATTGAGGCCTTTCACTAACCATCAGAATGGTCTCTGGAACCTGTATGGAATAGCCTCTGATATAAAATGACTAATAACAATTACTTCTGTATTCCTTTTAGAGGTCCATGTTAAACTTTCAGTAATTATCCTCTCTCCATACCCTTACCTTACCCTCCCCAAAGGAACAGTGATGGTATTCTCAGGACATAGTAAAACTTGTTTGTACTGTTCAGAACCTGAAAGCAACACAAAAAATCCTTGACTAGCCAAGAATGCATGCATTTGTTTTTATATTACTACCACTGTGGTGGTAATTCATAACCTGATCCTTGTTTCAGGTTGTGGAACAAATGTTCCAGTGGTGTAGACAGCTTTATGGCTGTTGCAACCACATTAGTGTCAGCAAGTGCATCCTGACTGCCATTACCCCTGCTAACTAGTAAGAGGCACTTTTTCAAATGGGTGCTCCTCTTTTATTCAGCAGGGGGAGAGTAACTAGCCCACCTCCCCCCAGCAGTGTCTTTTCTAGTGGGTGTCTGCTGGTGTTCTTTTGCATATTTTTAGATTGTGAGCCCTTTTGGAACAGGGAGCCATTAGTTGTTTGGTTTTTTTTCTGTAAACCGCTTTAGGAACTTTTTGTTAAAAAGCAGTATATAAATAGTTATTATTATTATTATCATGAGTTACTAGGTCCACTTAGTGATAGATAGTGTATGCTGCCACCAGTGGTAAAATTGTACAGGATCCAGAGGAAGGCGGGGAGGGGGTGGCAGTGGCTGGGTATAATGGGGTGCAACAAGGTCAGGAAGGAGGACAGATCAGGCCTGGGAAGGGGACAGGTTTAAGGGCAGCAGTACGCACTAAAACCGAACCCCCTTCCCAGGCCTGATCTGCCTTCACTGGTCAACATGGACTTTTGCCAGCGATATCGCTGGTGCAGGTCTAAGTTCAACCATGTCAGCAGCAGGGCTTACCCAGGGGAAGGGAATACATGTTCTCTTTACCAAGGAGGCCTCAAAATGCTGAAACTCCCCTGCAGGATACAGCAGATACCGCTACATTGCCGTGTGCAGTTAGGTAGGATTGGACAGTGTAGGTTTTTCATATTCATCAGCTCCTATGTTCCCTCTTGCCATATGGAATATTCCTATGACTGGCTTCTGGGTGTGTGACTTGTTGCTTATAAACATGAACTGTGTCTTGCAGAAACGAGTTGTTAATGTTTATCGCCTGATAACAAGAGGAACCTTGGAAGAAAAAATAATGGGTCTGCAGAAGTTCAAAATGAATATAGCAAATACAGTGATTAGTCAAGAGAATACTAGTTTACAAAGCATGGGGACAGATCAGCTTCTTGATCTCTTCACTCTTGACAAGGTAAAGAATAGTTCATTTCTTATCTGAAGATGAGCACCTAATGCTGCAGTAATGGTGGTTATGCTTTTGAACAATTGTTAAATAAGTTTTTAAATAGAATTGTAGATTCTTCTTTCTAATCTAAACCTTCCGTTAAGGTTTTACTTATCTTGACTCGTAGTATGCAGTTACCAGTTTTTAAAAAGAATTTTTAACAGTTTTTAAACAATTTTTAACAACAAATTCCTTGTTGATATTCATGTACATAATTCCAGGCTTTTAAAATAAATCAAATTTTGTGTGTGTGTTTTTATTTTCTCCTCTTCCACCCCTCCCGCTCGGATTCCTTGAAGGATGGAAAGACTGAAAAATTGGATGCTGCCACTTCTGCCTCTGGAAAAGCAACTATGAAGTCGGTTCTTGAAAATCTTGGTGAACTTTGGGATCAAGAACAGTATGACTCTGAATATAGTCTTGAAAAGTTTATGCATTCACTCAAATAACTATTCTTAATATAATGGCTGCCAGCTCACATTGTCAGCTGATATTCAGCAGATTTCAAAGCATTTATAGTAGACTCTAGAATAACATGTAAATACATGTATTAAATACAAGAATTGGAGAGAAGGCTGGCATTTTGAATGGAGCCACCTACTTTACTTTGGGATAGTTAAGTCTTAAATACTTGCATTGTACAAAACCTTTTCATGTAAACTTACTGTGAGGTAGTTTTGAATTCCCAGACTAGCTACAGATTCGTATTTGATAGAAAAATAAACTAACAGGTTTTGCACATGTGAATAAGTGTTCTCTTTTGACATAAGATGGTCTCTTCCACTTTTCTGAATCCGTAGTAATTTGTATACCTTGTATGAGTACTTCACCTAACTGGTTGTATATCTTTCTTTAAAGCTAGCTTGCTTTAATGGTACAATTAGTAAGAAAATAACTTAGAATAATGTTTGGTTCAGATCACTTCAGAATGTACATTGACATAACAGTGGCAAAACCTACCAATCTGGAATAATACTGTTCCCACCTTTATATATTGAAGTATGTGGTGCTCTTCAGTCTCCTGACATCATTTTGAGAGCAGTTGACTTTTTAATAGGAATTACCAATAATGGCTCACTTTGGGCCATTTCCTCATCCTGTTTAGAGGGTGCAATTTTTAAATTTATACATGTGTGTGTATATATAGTGTGTGTATGTATGTGTATATATGTACAGCTACAGTATACCGCAGTTCAGATATCAAATGTATGCAGTTGGTTTCAATCCTATATATTTTTTGTAACTAAAAGAGCAAATATATAAACAGAGCTTTTCGAGAAGTAGATCTTATTACATTGAGAATTCATGCTGGAAACGATGTCTCTTATGCACTAGTGCATTAAACTCTTAAATGGGAGGGGGGAATGCTTTTTTAAGAAATCTAGATATGACTACGTCTGCTTAGAAATGCCTGCTGCATCAGAGGAAATGGAGCATATGAACTGAAATCATGTAATAGACGTTCTAGAAGGCTTTAATAACAATAGTTGTACATTAAAGTGTCTTATAAAAGGGAGTCAGTAGTGACATGCGTCTGTGCATAGATGTGCATGTATGTTCCAGATGTGTACACAATTTTCTGAATATATTAAGGGCAATCTACATAAGCGGTCTGAAAATATACATAGGATATATGTATAGATGTCATATTTAGGGTTTTTGGCTTGCTGTGCACGTTGGCATCAAAGCTTGAATAGCCATGAGACCTCAACAATGTAAAGTATTCGATTTTTTTCTAAAGAAAAGAATGTTGGCTTATGGAGCAGGATTGTTTTGATCACTCCAACATGTATAAACATGTCAGACTTTGGTAGATAGATATGCTACCATATTGTACCATTAAACTAGCATTCCGTGAAAAGTAAAAAATAAAAAAGCCAAGTTGGCATTAAGCAGCCCATTGTATGTTCTCATGTTCTTCATCTCTACTCAAACACAACAGCTGCATGGGGTTGGAGAAAAAAAATATTCCTCTAATGAATATTTCAGTGGAGGAAACAGCTGGTTCTGTGACAGTAAACACTTCACAGCTTGCATGATCTGGTTTTTTACTGCACATTCAACAAAAAGCTTGTAATGGCACACATTTATCCTAACACATGGATCTTTCACTGCCGTAGCAGAGGATTTTCATGTCTGATCATAGTATACATCCCCTCCTTGTTGGCTAGCACAGTCTTAAGGAAATAATTTATGATAAATTCTTGCTGATTATGCAAAGTGAAGTATGAATGGTTGATATAAATTACACTTGGGATAAATGTCTGGCTTTTATTGGAATGTGTTTGAATGTGTGCTTTATTCTGATTTTATTGTTTTGACATTGATGATTAATATAAAATTTATCTTATCTTCCCCTTCCCACTTCTTCTTCCCAGACCCTATTCCAGATTACCACTTCCCCAATTGGGGGGGGGGAGAAGCAGGAGAGGTGGAGGAGGGGATCCAAATATAATTAGAATGCTTTTGATTTCTGTGCACAGTGCTGTTAACCTCTTTTGCTTTTGGTTCCGCAAAGTTGATCTTTACAGTAGGCTTACAAATGATGGGTTCATGCCATTCTGTACAATTGTTGACAGTAGCAGAGGAGACGGGAAGTGTGAGCTCCATTTAAAATGTTGATGTGCAAATACAAGGAAATGTCGCGCATTCCTGGTTTGATGCTGTTGTGCACTTCTTGCTTCCCTGAGTAGCAAGAAGTTCTGGGCAGTGCTGCCAGATCTACACCATTACATATACAGGAAAGTAGGACACCAGTTCTTACTGTGGCCTCTGGAGTTCTTCACAATGCTAAAGGGGAGCCCTGCTGGCGCATACATGGAGTCTCAGGGAGCCACAGAGCATTGGTTTATGTTCATCTAATACTGGGTGAAGAATTATAACAGGAAAGGAATGAGGAAGGAGAGCCACAAATGAGAGACAGGACAAATGAATGAGCAAACCAGGCAGAGGATAGATGGAGGCCACTTCTGGTGTGCTTGGGGAGCCCCTGAAGAGGTCTTGGGAATCCCAGGGCTCCTAGGAGAAACACCTGGTATAGAAGACTCAAGAAGTGTCTACAATATTGGTTGGACTTTACAAATATTACAAGCAGAACACAAGTGCTGGCAAACAGGCACTCCTACAAGGCAGCTTTCTTAGAACAACTTGGATAGCTACCCCCCAGCAGCTGCATCACCAGTTTCAGCTAACTCCAGCTAGAAGCTTGCAGTTTTCTTTTGACTTGATTTCTGTTTTTTCCAAACTACCAACTTCAGTTCCTGCTGTTTCTCACACAAGTCCACCTCTACCTCTCATCTGCGAGGTATTGCCATTTCCAAACTCTGCCAGTGTATGAATCAAAAACATATCCTCAACTAATTGAAAGATACTTTCCTATCTGCTGATGAAACATCAGCTGGCCACTTTGGGCCATGACCCTTGGTGAGAATGAGGAGTGTCAGGTTGGCAGGGGAGGGTGACCCTTGCCTTCCCGGTAGCAGAGTGGCACAGGAGCGTAGAGAGGTAGCACAGGAAGCAACTGGTCCCAAACAGAGCCACAGACACTGGCTTGTTGGATGCAGAGGCATGTATTGGTAAGGAGCAGGCAAAAGAGTAGTCAGACAGTCCAGAAGTCAGGGATACAGCAAGGCACAGTCACAATAAGGCAGTCCAAGTCAGAACACAAACCAGCAGCACGACATGCAGAACTCCACCACAGCAAACCCACACTTTGTGTTCGCCCCCTTATATACTGGGGCCAGCCAATCAGAATGGGGCGACCTCATCATCACAAGACAGTCAGGTGACCTTCTTTGATTGGCTGTCCAGTGGTGCATTGCTCCACTCCATCATTGCCTATGTGACTCTGTGCACATCTCCCCAGGTCACATGGCACCCACCTAACACTGGTGCTACTGATTACGATAACAGTGCTGCAGTTCCAATGTTTACATTTGTTCACTGGGTCTGGACATCAAGGCCCCTCCTGCCACATCCGGCTCACAACAATTCCAGGCCTGGAGGACACCAAAGGTCTGACAAGGAGTCGCTGTTGCTTGCCATAGTGAGAGGACAGACTGGAATTTAGAATGCTGAAAATGTCAGTGACAAGAGTGATAAAAACTGGAAGGGCCTGGCTCTCGGTGTGATTGTATGGCTGTTGTGTGATTGTATGGCTATCTATCGATCGATCGATCGATATCGATCGATCTATCGTAAAGACCCTTATTGGGTCTAGGAGAAGCCTGCCTATGTAAACTAGTTTGAGTAAGAAAGACAGTATATAAATAAAACCACAAAGTAGGGTTGCATATAACAATACCTGCAGTGAACAGCAGAGGCTATTCTCAACTGCCTCTGGTCTCAAACATTATTTCCTAATCAAGAATTCACTATTGAAACCAAGTATAGGAGAGCTGCTAGGATGGTATGTTCTTTTTAATTCTGCACTGGTATTGTAGTGAAAATTATCAAAAAAATTTCAATTTTCAATCAGGCTTTACTTGTTGGCTAGAACAACTTCATGAGCTATATATATATATTGGTGAAGGGACAGCAAAGAAAAGGAGCGTGAGAGTCCACTGGAGAATACTGTACAAGCTTGAATGGTACAGATAAGAGGTATTGTAGAAATTAAGGCTGATGGAATGTATGGTTGAAAAATCAGCGCTTAGGCCTTCATGCCTGCTACCCTAATTCAGCACAGTGGAGTGAAAGTTGTTGGAACACAGATTATAAGGATGGAAAGCAGAATCACCTCTAGTAAGAGTTATGTGAGTATTTGCTGCATTCCACTTGTCACTCATGTGGCTTTTAAATACAGTGTAGCAAACCCCTTGGAATTGTCCTGCTGTGATATAACAGTTCATAGCCACTATTTCATTAAAAAATTGATCTTAACACTTCACATTTCAGCTTACTTGCGGTTATTGTGTCAGAAAACACCAATATTAACTTGCAGAGTTGTTACAAAGATAATATCAAAAAGCAGAAATAGGTATTACATGTGTATGTTTGTGTTTAACTGTAACTTGTAGCAAGTTTTTTCATACTTAGGACTCTTCTTTAACTATGTGCAACTGAACATAGTCCCAGTAGATGCACATGCTACACACACTTGCTTGGAAATATATTGCATTGACAAACAGGAATTTAACTTTCAGGGAAACATCCACAGGATTGTGCTAAACAGTGTTACAGATCTTTAAAAAGAGCTGAATTTTAAACAAAAATTTTAGCATTGCTTGTGATAAGGCATTTAAACAAAAACAGATATGTAGGCTTCTGAGTAATTATTCTATTGGTGCGATATGAAGTGAAAATGCAAGTGATTTTTGAACAAAGGTCCTTCACTCACTGAACTATAATTTCTTTTTGGTATCCCATCATGCTTATATTTCTGTCTTGACTTTGCACACAGAAATGAGCTAGCTAAGATATGTACCTCTACTGGGACACACCATAAATCTAAGGTTTTAATATATTTCCTTTTTGTATTTCATTTGTGCGTTTTAAAAATTATTTTAATGCCCAGTATGAATACAGCTGCTGGAGAGGCACAGGAAATTTTTTTCTTTCTCATTCTTTAATAGGTGATTTCAGCAAGAATAATGTTCTTAGCAAGAGGCTTTTTCAAGGCAATAAATGACTTCTGCAGTCATTGGTTGCTTTGATTGTCTTGGCCTTAACTTGAATCAAGCTGCAAAAGCTGTTTATTGCCTCATATATTCCTCTCTTTAAAGCAAACATGATCTTTTAATTAATCCCTGAGAATGATCAGGTCTGTAGATGTAACTTATTTAGCGCCATGCCAATAAGGAAACCCTCCCAGCTTTGCCCCACAGTTATTTTTGATGCAGCTGGCTGTTGGCACAAATCCAGCATTTACTTCAGCCAGCAATCACTCAGTAGGTTGGGCTGTACAGCTCTTGGAGAAAAAGAAAGGAAATTGCCTGCTAGCATACTACAGCCAGAGTAGAAATAGCTTACAATGTCATGATAGCATTCTGTATAAGAGCCTAGGCTCAAAATGGACCAGCAGGTTAAAAAGTACTCAAATCAAAAGCACATTAGAATGCATGTAGTGATCATATTGAACGTACCTGTTCAATATGGGTACAAGACCTTCCTGTCTTGCATCTGAACAAAATCATATGAATGACTACACGGTCATCTCACATGAAGCTGAAAAAACTGTATGCCCCTGAAACTCACAGTTCATATATATTCATGCACCATGTTGTATGCTATAGGCCTTGTATTTATCAAAACACATGGCCTTTTCCTAAATACTTCCAATTCAGTCTGTAAGGCAGGCCTGTGTTATAGCAATTTTGGAGCTGGGGGGGCGAGTGTTTAGCTTTATGCCACTCAAGTTCAATGCCTGTTGAGATTTCAGCCAGGCCCTTTGCCGTTTTTTCATGAAAGCCCATGCTGCATTTGCGCTTTTTCTTGTACCCAATCTCATCTCTGGAAAGACAAAAAGATGTGGGGGACATTGAGAACCTAGAATATGCTCTGCTCCCTTTGGGTGCTCTGGACTGATTTTCCTTTTTGGTTTCAGTTGGAAAGAGAAAAATATGGAAACAGGAAAAAGTTCTGCTAATGCGGGGTACACAGCTTCTATCAGGCGGAAGAGCACTTTGATACTTTCACTAATGAAGGTCGTATGACTATTAACTGTAGAAGATTTGTTACAATGTTAAATTTATCTCTGTAGCACTATCTTGCTCACCCTGTGTATGACAGGTCTGCCTCTCTCTATTTCCCTGCCCTGAAGTCTCTCTGCAGTCCTGTTTCTCAGTTGCCCTGTTCCGTCAGCACCCCAAATTTCTACTATTGGTAACAATGAATTTCAGAAGCGAGGCTTGGAATATAAGCCTACTAGCTTGGCTTTCTGAAACTTAAGCCCTTTTAAAACCAGGCCTATGCTCTTCTTCCAAATACCAGGTCTGATTCAGAAGGCACCTGCATCCCTCCTCTCTACACCCACACCCTTCCTTTTCCTATCCAAAATTACCAGGTGATGAAGCAATCTCACCACAGGGTCTTCATTATAGCCTCCAATGCCGACTTTTGATGTCAAGATTTGTAGGAACCGCAGTTTCTGTGGATTCCTGTGGCCAGGGATACTGCAATGGCAGCAGCAAAGATCTAATAGGTTACGCCCTGTAATTCTGCCTTTCTGCTGTCAGATAGCACTGAGACTTGTAAATATTGCAGAGGAACTTGCTTGAGATGTCCATGACCTCTTTCATGTTCCCTACAACAATAGCTGGGGCTCAGAAATAATTTTCTCATTTAAAATCATGATTCCAAGGTTTCCTAATCAGCTTCTGTGAAACTTGAGAACATTAAGTTGCAAGGGGTCACAGCGGCGAGAGGTCAGCCGCAGGATTCGCTCTAGAGGCAAGGAGGGGTTTCAAAGGTGGAAAGAGTAAGACTCTAACATGCAATAAGGCCACAGCCTGGAAGGAGGCCAAGCTGTCTTTTTTGAGCGGATGGTGGGTAGTGCAGTGGGAGAGGAAGAAGGAGAAAGAGGCCAGTGGCCAAAAAGGCTCGGTGAACATCTTGGAAGAGAAGCCTGGAAAAGAAAGTGGGTTGCAGGCTGTAACCAGTGCTGGCTGACACAGTAGTTCTCAGATGGTGGCCAGTGGGGGGTGACTTGATGCAGCACCAGCAGGTTATGACTCTAAAACTGGCAACATGGCAGGAGAGCAAGATGGGGAAGTACCGAAAATACTCAATGTGAAATTTTTGCCAAGTAATCAAGCTTCAATTCTCACTTCGCCTGATCTCTGGGTCAACCAGAGGGCAGAGCCTTTCAACTCTGAACAGTTTCCTTTCTCAGGTGGCAGGCAGGCAGGGCAGAGATCCTGGGAAATTCCAGCCAAAGTTAACCTTTTAATCTTCCTTCTGCTGCAGCCTGGTTCTGGTTCTGCTTGGCAAATGCTTGCAAAGCAGGTCTGTTTTTGGAAACACCAGGATGGGACCCTCCTTCCCAGGCTACAGTTCATGCACCATTACTTAAGAATAACATCCATGGAAAGTAGTGGGTCTACTTCTGAGTAAAAAGGGCTGCAAATATATGCAGCTGCATCTCTCTGCTGTGAATTGAATTGCACACTCCCAGTTATGTGTTATGGGTTGTATGTTGTACGTAGAGCTTCTGGCTTAACACACCAGACACCTTAAAGGTGGATTTGATTCATGGATCTCCTGCAGTGGTTCCCAACCTTTTTCACTTGCATAATACTTGGCAGCCTATTTCCATAAATTGTACCCTTCCTATTAGCAAAATGTTGTAATTAATAATACAAGCCCTCATCTCCCCCATATTAAAACCCAGACTTCATGTATTCATCACAGTGTTTTCTCTTTTCATCTGTTTGAAGAACAGAAGACTCTGCCTTTGCACTGTTTTGCACCAGAAGTGTGCTGAGAAATTCTTGATCACTTTCCATATTATGTTTCAGCTCTTTTACTGTGCTGGTTTTCAATCACTGGTGCATATATTAATTGATGACCAAAAACTAGCTATTGGTGGGGCTTTCACAGTCAACTAGCTACCTTCCTTCCTGCCTTGCTGGCCCTGCAAAGCATTCTGGAGCACGACCTGCCTTTTTCTGCCACTATTCCATTCTTTTTCAAGTACCCCTACAGGTCCTGTTGAATGTCCCTGGGAGTACATGAATACCAAGTTGGGAACCACTGTTTTACTGGTATGTTGTTTACAGTGCACTTACTCTGATAGTGCTTACAAAAAAGTGGTGAAGACCAGAATTTAAAAAAGAATAAAAATGTATGTTATGATCTTTTATTATGTTTTTAATAAATTAGAGACTACAGTTCTTAGGTAACAATTAGTGGTAGATTATTTTTCAGGATCTGGCCTCGGGTAAAATCAGACAAAACTATAGTCAGACATCCCCCTAAGTTTAACCCCCAACTTATCCGAGGGTCATAGAAAATTCCATGATTGTTGGCTCTAAACCTGCCCTGACTTATCTGTGGGGTCGACTTATAGGCGGGTGTCTGTGGTAATCAATGCACGACTTTCATGCTTATTTTATACAGATTTCTGCCACATATAATCCTATTGGATGATTAGGTAGGGTAATTTAAACAGGGAATCCTTTGTTCCTGATGAATGACCCTGCCTGAGTTCTGCCCTTGTTTACCTAGCCAACTGAGGGTGTGGTATCTAGTTGGTCATTGTCTCATTCCTAGATTGGAATTCCAGCATGGAGTTACTGAGAACCTTTGGAGGGATGAAATCTTTCCTTTGTTTTACAAAAGTGGTTTTTCCAAACTCAAAAGTCTGGGAAGGTGGCTATGGTCATATATGCTGTTTCAACAGGATTTAGAGCTGGAAAGCTTCATCTACATTTTGGAGATACGAAAATGCCATTTATGACTGAGTAAACTGCTCTCCCTTCAAATGTGGGGTGTTGACTCCAAAGAATGATTCCCAAGGTGATCCCATGGTTCAATGAAAAGCGTGTTCTTCCTGGTCTTTATGTTGCCATCAACCTTGTAAAAGAGCCACAGTACGGGCCTTGCTCTTTGGTCTGCAGGCAGGCACTTAGCACCAAGTGTTTAGCTATGTGTCTCCTGCACCCATGAAAGGAAATAACATTGAACACTCTTCCAGCAATTTGCACCTTGTGCAAAGATAGATAGAATCCCAATGCAGAAAAGATATAGATGCTTCTGTTTTCCATTGACTTGGGTAGGCCTTTGGTGTAGCAATGCAGTATTTTAAATCCTCTTTGGGGCTTGCCATCAGCCTTTGAGTCTCACTCTATGCTAATATTGCAGGTGACAGGCAATTTTACATCTCATATGGGCAGGTATTTGGAGGAGCTTAAAGGAGCTTTTCCTCTTCAATGCTTCTTCCACTGCAGTGGTAGACAGGTGAATGTTGGCAGGAGGTGAACAGAAAGATTATTACTGAGAGTTGTGCTGAAAACATTAAGCCGTTGATTTAGTTTACTAAGGCAGTTGAAATTCACTGTAGTGCAGCCAGAGGCAATCTGAAGAGTAAAATAAGCAGAGTCTTCCTGGAACCTGAGGGTTTAGAACAGAAACAGAAATCAGTAGAAGAAAGGCTGATGGTATGAAGAGAAAGGTAATCAAGATGCCATTTTCAAGAAATCAAGAGAGGACCTTAATGGACGTAGGCATTGTGCATTCATTAACTTGGGTGGCACCATTGCCATTACATCAGGAGTTGTCCTCCTAGGAGGACTTCTTACAGGGTAAGGTTAAAAAAGGATGACCCTTCCAAGATAGGACTTCCTTCATGAACTTGAAGACAGGCATCCTAGAAGTACAAAATCTGTCGCCATTGGGGGGGGGGGGAAGTGGCAGCCATTGAATATTTGCTTCAGAACTCTCAACTGAACTGGTGTCTTTGCCCTATTTTTTCCTATAATAGCAGTAACTATATGTGGAAACTCAGAACTTCAAAATGGAACCCACAACTAGTGTGGAGCCCATTAAAATGGCCATTGGGAGCTTCTTAATTCAAGCAGATACCGTCAGAAAACTGCAGAGCCACCCCTCCCCCAACCCCACTTGATCAATTGTTCACTTTCTGCAGATTTGCTATCTGCTGGAGTTCTCAGGAACTTAAATCACAACAGATAACAAGAACTGACTGTATTTCATGCATGGGGTACAGGCACGAACCCACAGTTAATTTCTGCATGCTGATATAAGTGTTTGGGTCCGTAACTATTCCAAAGACTCCATCTTCGCTACAGATACATGCGGGTTTACAAAAACATTTTCCATAACATTCCCATAGTATTGTTTAGTGGCAATAGTACACAGAAAGCAAGTATGTAAAAAAGTGCCAAATAAACACCAGGTTTAACATCTGCATAGAAGTTTAATTTAAAAAAAAAACATAAAATTGATTGAAAAATGACTACTCATATACTATGATAAACCATATTAAGAATTTAGAGAAGCAGATTAATGCCATGGTAAGTCTCCAGACGATCAGAGGTGAGAACTTAAGTGGTAGACATTTATATGGGAAAGTTGTCAGTGAAGGCTCTTGCAGACTTCCTTGATGAGTAGCTGTCCATACTGGTCTTCAAAGCCACTGTATTCTTTCAACATTTGCTATCCATTACACTCCAATAAATGAAGCCTCAATCCTGCATAGGTCTGCAGTTCACAATGAAGTTGAACAAACCGTCTTGCTGTTTGAGTAAACCATGTATGCTTAAATGCACAGGAAATCCATTGAAAATTTCGACTTGGCAGTATTTTTGCTTGCTTTCTTTTTGTTGATTTTATTTTCCAACTGTCATGGTGACATTAAAACACAATGGGTAAGACTCTCATGGATAACATTTTCATATTTACTTTCCTTGTGTTTACTGTTTTGTCTGTAAAGTTGCCATTAAAGAAAATATTCTATTTTCCCTACAGACACACATGCCAACTGGTACAAATCTGTTGTGAATCCACGTGCATTTGCTCCCCTCTACTTTACATGTAATCACAATGGTGTATACATCTGTAAGGGCCTGTGAGTACTGGTGCTTATAGGCCTTGCGGGTGGCTGTGTATCTTTTATTCTGGAAACATTACTTCACTATTGAGATATGGCTGATTATTACCCCGTGTCTGCACAGTTCCAGGGGGCTACATGGAGTGTCCCAAAAATCACTCTGCACATATGTTTCCTGTTTGAGGGGTGGCCTATATGATGTCTTTGCAATAATCAAATTTACCAGTATAGACCCAGAAGGCATTATATGATGGAGATACGTTGCCTGCAAACATTACATCAGTACAGAAGCAGATGCACAGATTATGCCATATTCACTGCCTATCCAGATTCCTGTTCTCTCCCAACTAACGAAAACTGGTTTCAGCCTGCAACCTGGCAAGTGTACGGGATGTGTTTTCTGGATACATGAAACAGGCACCTTCCCACTATGTTCATTCTTCTCCCAATCAACAATCTTAGAGTCATGTGACTAACAAAATCTGCTCTAGTTTAACTTGAAAAAGAGGTGTATCATAATTGCTCCTTTTGTAGAGGGGTCAGATTTTATATACTATTAACATGATCCTGTGAAAGACAATGTTGTATATATAGAAAACACGTATCCCTTCTGGTTTGGGAATGTGTGTGTTCATCTTTGACAACCATATGCATATACCTGTCACCCACTCACTGCACTGAAAACTAGACACAGCCCTGAGCAATTATGTTGACACTGAATCTAGCACACACCCCTTCGCTAACAGGCAAACTGATGCTGACAGCACCAGCTGACCTCCTTGACTGATGGACAGGCATTCACAAAACTATAGCATAGGTGAATCTAGGCTACTACAGTATTTTATTGCATTTCAGAGATAATACTGTTCATGAGAGAGCATGTTACTGAACCATCTCTATGTAAAATAAAAACAGGCCAGGTAGGCTGATTTTTTCTATACACAGCACCATGCTATGTGTTATATCCTCAAGAAGTGTCATTCCACAAAACAGAAAAACCTTCATTCGTGCATGGGGGGGGGGGTGATTTTTGCCAATATCACTTCCCTTTGTAGCCCCCTGAGCTCCCCCCAGAATTAGTTCATGAGGATTGGGGAACACTCCAAAGTAAGGTGAGATGCATCTTACCTGCAAATGCCACTTCTCAGTGGCTCCAGCCTACAGGATGGTTGAGACTTTGTTCATGAGAAGCTTTTCCTTTCAGTAGCACACAGGGTGACAAGATCTGAAGGCTACCAAGGTGAGGGGCTTTCCCTTAATTTCCAAACTGAACTGAGCATCTGGAGCCCAGCTTTCAGTAACAAGAACAAGCAGCAGATCCTGCAAAACCTATGTATAAGGGAAATCACTGAGGAAATTCCCAGGACTCATACTGCTCAAGTCGATGACCAAGGTAGCAGACCCTTCGAAAACCCAGGCCATGCCCACTTTGATTCTACCAGGGTGGGTAGACAGCACCACCCAGGAAATACTGAGAAGAGGAATTCATAGCTAAGACTAAATTTTTCCCCTTCTCCAGGGTGGCTCAGTCTTTGAATATAGGATATAGCCAAGCAGTGCGTCCCTGAGAGTGGCAATTACACAGTAGATCCCTGCACCACCACCCACTTGCTGAAGCTGCCATTGACTGAGGAGTAAACCTGTAGTGCATCATAAAAGTGTGCACTGACCTCCAGGCTGCCACTCTGCAAAGAGACTGGATGGGACAGCACCTTTGGGTCATAGAGGCCACTGCCCCTTAGTGAGTGTGTGCCAATTCCTGGTGGGGCTACTTTCCATTGGGCTTTATAAGCTGGCAGGATGTCCTCCCTGAGACACTGAGAAATGGTGGCTGATGAAGTCTTTGTCTGCAACCAATTGTTTCTTTAAATGGGCAACCATCTTTGGGCAAATTGTTTCTTTAAGTGGGCAACCATCTTTTCAAAATTTTCTAAATTCTTTGGGGATAAAGGACAAATGAGTCCTTGCTGTTATTCCATCTTCGTGGAAGATACATAACCAGAGGTGTTTGAAAATGGTGTTATTAATTTTACTCACAAGCAAGCCCATTGTAAGCTGTAATCCTATCTTATTCACCAGAATCACCTCTAAACATAACTCTTAATTTACAAACTATTAATCTCTAACCACCTCTTCGTAATACCTATCAAGAACACCAACTTATACTGATGCTTACTCCTTAGCTGATGCCATGAGCTTGAAGGCAGGTCATGTAAGGGTCTTCCAAGACCAGTTGGAAATCTGGGGGGGGGGGGTTGTGAACCAGAGGAGGGTTCAGGAAGGCTGCTTGCATGAAGACCCATATACTGTACATGAGGGTTTAAGGACAGAACTCATCCACCAACTGTCCCAAGATGTCACTGTGTTAAGAGTGTGCTAGTGCTCAAGCATTCCTTGAGGTCCAACTACAGGAATTCCTGATAGATGAGTAATAGACATAGTCGAAGGTCTAATGGCTGAGAGCAAGGATGACTTGACAGCCCTGGAATAGCCAAACGTAAATAGGGTCTTTCACTCAACGTTCACACACAGCTGTGGAGTATCAAGATGAGGGTACACAACTGGCCCTGGTGTGAGGAGATCTCTCAGTTGGAGAAGATGTTATGGTGGTTGTGCTATCTCAATCAGATCCAGAAACCATAGACACTTGGGCAAATAAGGCGCAGTGAGGACCACCTCCACCTTTTCCTCCCTCATTTTTCACATAACCCATGGGATTAGAAGTAGGGGGAGAAGTGAAGGGTCCCTGGCTGGTGTGGGGCATTGATGCTGGATGACATGGACTCCCTGCCCTTGACAAAAAATCTTAGTTGATTGTGTTGAGGTCCCCCCTTTTTTCCACTCTACAAATGGATGTACTTCTGCATACCTAGGCAGTCACCCCAATACACAGAACACCCCACTGTACTCTGGGATGGTCCTATTTTCTTGTAATATGACACGTACTGCTGCTGGACATGTACATTTTGAATATGGTAAAGACAACTGATCATAGGGGACCATACTTCAGGGCAAATTAGAGTCAAGCACAGAATATGAACAGAGTGTTAAAGTGTATTGTGGGGGAACATTCAGTGATTTAAAAAAACAAGCAACACACATACTGGCCTATATCCCAACAGTACTTTCCCCATTGTTTTCTTTCACACATGCAAAAAGGATGACAAGTGTCAGTACTTCATACAACTAGATTTAATAAGTTATTACAGAAAAAAAGTAAGTCCAAACTACAAAGTTGAAGCAGTTGTAAGCAATAGCAGCATTGAGCTCCATGTTTAGTCACAGTACTGCAGTTCCATACAAAGCATTAGTCCAAGCAAAAAAAGAAAAAGAAAAGTTAAAAGCCTTTCAGGTTTACTAGCAAAACCAGTCTAAGAGAACATGTAGTAAAAGCTATGGTACATTTAAAATTAGTTGAAAAAACAATTACAGTGATCTTAGCTGTGAACACTCTAAAAGTTATGTCCATTATTTTGACAGCAAAATTACAAATACCTAATACTTTATACCCCAACAGAACTACATCCAGAAAAAAAAGATAGCAGAAATGATTATCTCATATTAGCACCCTGGATTATCTATTTGTTGCTAAACGTTATTATGTTAATTTAAAATGTGCAGAATGACATTACACAGCTCCTGATCTGCTACCCATTGGGGTTATAGAACAAATCGCCAGCATGATTATAAAATACTTTGTGGTTAAGACAGAAACACAACAGCAGCAGAGATTGAGAAGAAACATTTTCTGGTTAAAAGAAAGGTTAAGCCAACATCATACAAACTGGTGTAAAAAGCAACTACACACAAGCCTGGTTTAACAAAAGACTTTTTTTTTCTTTTTTACAAATCTGTGACTAATCTTTCACTCATACCTTGCAAGTAGAGATGTCACAATACTGAAATATTAACATCAGGGATTACCCCAATCAAGAACTATATAATTTTTTTTGTTCTACTCTAACAAAGATAGTGAAATCAGCAAAGTTAATTTGCCAACTGCATATTGGTCATACAGTTTTCTTTTAGCTCTTGCCTTTCTAAAAGGCAAGTGTGTAGGCAGAAATCTAAACACGTACTTTGTACCACTTTGCAGAAATTCAAGAGATTTCCCTTTCAGTTCTATTATACTTCCACAATTTGTGGACATCCCAACCAGTAGGACCTAATTAGAGTCTAAGAGCATATCCTACACTTCTTCACTCAGAAGTAAGTCCCAGTGTCTTCAGTGGGGCTTACTCTCAGGAAAGCATGCTTAGGATTGCAGACTAAATTTTACTATTTGTTTTTGCCTTTACATTACTTACAAAAGGGGACACAATGCGCCAGCTCTAGACATTTTCACAAGATCTGTAAATTGCCTCCCTTCTGTAAAAATCAGCTTGATAATCAAAATGGTTTTGATCTAAAGCAATGAGCTAATGCATCTAGGGAAGGCCATTGTAGGTTCAGTTTATAACACACCAGTTTGGTTTGCAGGATCTTAAATGGTGGATAATCTCTAGCTTCGGCACATGAGTTCTGCCAGAATAGCAGCAAAAGGAAAGGGGATTAGTCAGGGAAAGGTGCAGATGAACTACATAAAGTGAAGCAGTTATGATAGCAGCAGCAGATGCTGCACCTGTGATGAAAAAGGGCCAACACAAAGACAGGGAGAAATATACAAACAGCTTGGGGGGAAAGTGCTCAAGTATCACAATAAGGGTTGCTACTCATGCATTATTTAGCACTAACTATGCATTAAATTACACCGTATGGTAATTGCACTGTAACATTATGTAGATACTATACAACTTCCTCCATTTGTTCTGGGCTACCACTTAGAGAAGTGCATGGAAATGCAGCATGAGGCGAGCTTAATAAATAAAATAATGGCAGATCACACTGAAGCATCTTGGGAGAGATTTTAAAGATACCAGTCCAAAAGAGACTGTCAAGAGTGGGGGGGGGATTGATCAAGTGTTAATGCTGTGTAGTCTCCATTTATTTTTCTGCCATGTGGACCCCACTATGCAGCCAAGGTGCTTATGCCTATAATAAAGGGGAAAAGGGAGCAAGTGAGTATTATGCTAGACAGCAAGGTTGTAAAACCTGTTCTTTTTATAGATTGGAGTTCATGACCACAGCATTGGCGCTGTATAAATAGATAGCAAACTGGTACTGTGACATCCCTATATCTTCCTAAATCATTTTGATCAAGGAAAAAGGCTTTTTCAAAAATATCACATCATTTTCCTGCTTCATTCTGTAATTTTATTGCCCAATTATTCATTACAGTTTTTCAATCAGTTTACATATCCAGCCATTTTCACATCATTGTAAACCACATCAGCGAGTTAATACATAAAGCTTTGCATTTCAAAAAACTAGACACTTTAGTAACAATATTACAAAGGTTTTTAGCTTCAAAAATAACTGAAAATGAAAAAAATAAACTTTTAAAGAATTAGCATCATAAAATTAATTTATTCCAAGTAAAAATACAAAATAATATTAATGACATTGACCAGATATGAAAGTCTCTCCCAGAAACAACTATATTAATGGTTGAGAAAGCACTCCTTAAAGAAAATCTGAAATAAAAATGAAAAATATGTCAATGTTTAAATTTCTCTTAGCAAAAAATCTTTCTAAAAATAACAATGAAAATTTGTCTCAGTACAAAGGCTACATTACTATTGAAAAAATACCAGCATGAAGAAAAGGTACATATTTGACAGTAGAAAAATGATCTTAGTGAATCACAATGTCTAAAGTTTGCAATGAAAATAAATCTGCAATAAAGATTTATGCCTTTTTTCTTTTCTTTTTTCTTTTTTTATACAAACAGTACAAACAGTATTGCACATAACAACAAATAGTCGAGGTTAAGTTGCCTTCAAAAAAAATAGACTAGTTCAAGTCTCGCATCAAGAGAAGGCCACAAGAGGACCTGTTGTACCCAGGGGCTTCTTAGTCAAGTTGCAGTTCAGAATACCTTAGTTTAAAAAATAACTTCTTTTCTTGAAGGACCCTCTGATAATAATATAACATATTAACAACTTAGGGGGCACATTCATTTACAAAACAAAATGGGACCATGTTATAATTTAATAAACTAAAAAATTATCTTTAAAAAAATACAAACAGAAGAACTCTCACAATTCTGGTCAGTCGTGCATAATTGCTTGATTATAAATATACAAATTAAGGGAAAAAAAATTTTCACCTTCTATTCACAACTTCCAGCACCAAATGGAGTTTTTGTTTTATACCTTTCCTTGCTGTATTCATTTTAATCTTATTACTTATATAACTTCCAGCATCTTTTTCTCTTTCCCTCTTTTGTAGGCGATGTTTGTACATGAAAGAGGGAAGTTTCTTCAAAAAGTATCATTTCACATAATTAGGTAGACTTCTGTAGGTTAGCTATGATCTTCAATAATACAGTTATAAAGCTCTAACTTCTTCATTTTTGAAAACGCAAATAAGCATGAAAAAAATAAAGTTACCCATCTGTTAAATCATTTTCTCGCAGAATTAAATTAATATATATTTTTTCTGAATAAACTTACTTAGAAAATATTTTCTTTCCTATATTTCAAAATTGAGGTATTGCAAAAGATCATGTCAGTCAGAAAGCATGCCTTTTTCTTTAAAAAAGAATAATCTGCCAACTATTGAAAACTGTTTAGATACAAAAAGTAGTGCATAACAAATCTGGTATAGATGAAAAAACCCAAAACAGGAAAAAAAAGAGACACCTGGGCTGGATAAAGCAATATCACAAAAATTCCCAGAAAAAACCGTGAAAGGGATCAGAAGAATGATTTCTTTAAACCAGTAAAAAACTATTTTTTTAAACACAGAAAGTTTCTTTCAGAGCTAATAAATGCAACTGAACATTAAAAGAAAACTTACAAAGTTAGACATTAACAAGGCCATCACAACACAAAATCCAGAACATTTAAATCTACTATGCGGTGTCATATCCAGTCAGATTGTCCCCAGAACTGCAAACACAGGGGGAAAATACAAAACAAACAAAAACCCCAGAAAAAAATAGTGTACACATTCTCACATTCTCATAGATAGCACACTAATGTGTGTTTACATGTTAGCCTTGCAGCCCCATAGTACATGCTAAAAAAATGTCCACCATTATAGTAGATTTCAAAATGTGTTCAAGCTTCACAGGATACATCCAGGGTTCAAGAAATTAATGTCACACCCAGAGTGGCGACATCTTGCAAGTTAACTTCTGTCTGCAGACATTTCTTTAGCACCACTGTTCCTACACCGTCCATAAAATGTGCCTAGTTTATCAGCCTACTATCTAAATTGGTAGTGTACATATACTGTTATGAGCTCTTTGGTTTTCTGGACAAGGGCTGCAGCTACATCAATGGTGCAAGCGTTTATGACAGAGATTGGAACTAAGAGCTCAATGGTTTGTGTGTGTTCATTCATTTGTTGTTAAACTGTCCGAAGTGTGTGAATGTTAGACAGAGGCTTAAACAGTTAACGTTTGATCACAGTACTAGACATAATCACTTTACTATATAAAATAAATTGCACAATATATAACAGAGCACCGCAAAGTACTTCATCTATCATTCACAAATTTGTTTTAAGGATATTCTACATCTAGTTTTTAAAAAAATATTTGTTGTAGTAATAGGTCATACTGCGATGGGCTCATCCTAATTTCAGAAGCATTTACATTTACTGAGGCATGCCTTCCTCCAGTCAGTAATCTGTGTGTGTGTGTGTTTTAATGATTTTTTTTTTTTACAGAGTACTTTGTAGCCTATATAGTTTCTTAATTGGTGCATTGTGGGCAGATTTTTATATCAGACATATATAAAAATTTTATTGCATGCAGCAACCTGATTAAGTAAACATGCAGTCAAAACTATTGACCTTCCTTGGAAGCTTTCTGAACACTATGTTGATCTCCTTTCAGCAGCCATCACCATTTTAAATCACATAATCATCTTTTTATTCGATACCCTAGCTTGAATAGAGTATTGTGGTATTAGTAATACCACCTTAATAGCAGCAAAAGCTATTGCAGCATACATTTATGTAACACTAAAAGGCCTAACCAAATAGGAAACCCTCAGCAAAACAAAAGGGAGGAGAAGGGTGTGGAGAAAGTGTGATCCAGCTTATGAGGTATCATCCTTACCAACAAAATGGAGAGCAATTAAAGACTTTTTTTTAGGGTTATCCCTACTTTAAGTGACACAAACTAATGATTGCTGAATATCCATTTAAAGTTTTTGCTACATCTGCACCTACTTGTGAGTGTTACCTTTGGTAAATCATCTGCTAGGGGCAAGTCTACGTTTCTGAAAATAAGTGCATGCTCCAGTTTTAAAATAAAAAAATTAATTATAATTTAAAAAATCTTCATCACATACACATCACCCTAGTGGAGGCCAATGAGAATGGCAATCTACTTATCGTCACACGTGACAAGTCTTGTGTAAGAAATTAAGGTACCAAGCAGATGTTTGTGTGAATCAAAGTGCAAAATCAGTACAGTTCTACTCTGCTAGGCTTGTATTCTACTGGACACAGAGTTCAGTAATGTGACTGTAAATAATAGTAATAATCGTAATTAAAAAGACCCATCTCTTCATTAAAGTCAAGGATGAATGCACAGATTTCCAGAACACTGAAGCCCTGAGGCAGCACTCTCTTCTTCCTTCAATTTCATCAGCTCCAGTACTTGCTGATGGATTTAGACCCAAACTTCAGCTCCAACGAAACGGAACATGGCGTGGTCGATCGCCGCCCTCCTTCACAAGTGGTTTGTGGAACTCTCGTCCAGCACGAGAGTGAATGCTCGCCCAACAGTATTCACAATAATACTGCAAGCAGGTAACATTGGCACAGAAGAACGGAGCAAATTTTCCACCACAGCGAGTGCCCTGGCATTCATCACACATCTGATCATCAAGCACATATGGCTTAACTTCCACCTATGAAAGGAGACAGGCACCATTAATTCAGAGCACAAAGAACATTACAGGTGTGCGCCACTTAACAACGGGATATGTTCTCTGATACCTGTTGTTATCCAATTAGGTCATTAAATGAACATTCAGTCCAATCTATTGACACCCACTGCCAGGCACTAGTTGGCTGCACAGGCTACTGGAGATAGATTGCCTCTTCTTTGCATTAAGAGCCACTCTGTTGTGTAAACAGACACTCTGCTGCAGGCTATGGGAGATGCAATTGCCTCATTAAGGGCATCTTTATTGTGCTTTGACCACTCTCATATATGCAGTCCATCGTTAAGCAAAAGGTTGTTAAGCTGCACACACCTGTATCTGAATTAGAATTGTACACCTGGACACAAGAAAAACCCAAACAGCATATCAAAATACAGAAATTCCTTAGTTTTCAACAGTTTTAAAGATGGGGATGGCTAAACTGTTGACACTAGAGCCCATGTATCCTTTAAAAGCTGTAGAGAAGCTTCAAAATCGTTTGGTACAACTTATCACATCAGAATGCTGCAGGGGTTTAGAAATCTATCTGCCCAAATTCCCTCAAATGCAGTTATATTACCGTACATTGTAAGCCTTAGCATGAACGGTTAAAGCTACAGAAGTTATAATGCTGAAAGACTGACCATTCCTGCTTTAGAAGAATTGAGTAGGTTTTAATAGCAAAGGGAGATGGTAAAGAACAGATGGATACAACTATAAGCAAATAATTAATATGCTCTTGTCAGTCAAATCAGGGAACAAGAGCAACAATGTGCGTCATGGATTTATTAACAGCCCTTTATTAGAAACAATGCAGCAATGTGTCAGGTTCTCTCCATACCACGTTGCTTGTTTCCAATTCTAGGTTGCTACTAATTCTAGGTATCTAAGAACCAATCTAGCATTTCCCAGCCAGTGGTCTCCTATTGTGTTTAGAGAAAGTTATATCAAATAGGAGGAAAGCCTGGGGAGAAAGGGGGCAGGGAGAAAGTAGAAGATATTAGGATATCAGTCAACACATAGTCATCGTGAGGCTACCATGTTCCTTACAGCAGTCCAGAAACATCGTTTGGTGTTATGTGAGCCTTTTCTTTTCCACCAAGAGCATGGAAGCTAAATCATTTCAAGACCTGCTTTTGATCCTACAACTTATTAAGGTGACTCCTATTACCACAGTTGATGTTTAGGACCTTCTTTACATAAGAATCAACTTAATTGTACCAGATAATGCCAGTGACCTAAATTTGGAGCTCCAAGACTTTATAAAGCACCAGGCAATTAAACACTCTTCACATTAATATGCTAAGTTGTCAGCACCATTGAAATGCTGTTAAAAAAAAGCCCTCATCTCACTGTCCTATTTTTCCCTCTTAAAATATTAGATGCTATCACTAAAATAAGTCTACAGGGATAGGATAAAGGTAATTATGTTCTGAGCTCAGCTTTTGAGACAGCCACATGACTCAAATTAATACTGACTTTTCCAGTCATTCATGAAATAATGCCTGCATTTTATACGGTCTTATCTATCATACTTTACAAAACTGTAAGGACACAAGCCAGTCCAGTTAAACATTTCTATGTCCCACTGATTTCAAAAGAAGAGTGAAGCACGTGTTTAAATACCTCTGATTAGAATTAAAGGAGCTAAGGGCCCAATCCTATCAACTTTCTAGTGTCCATGCAGCCATGTTTGCAGTATCCTGCAATGGGTGGGGCAGTCACAAAGGCCTCCTCAAGTTAAGTGGATGCGTTGCTAAGGCGGGTGCAGGGGCTGGCATGTACTTACTAGTCCCTGCAGCAGCCTCCCAGGGTGCGGGGAGCCCTGCGCGACCCTCTGCAGGGCTCCTCAACCTTCAGAAAACAAAAGTGGAGCAATCGCGCCCCACCTGTGGTTTGTGATCACAAACCAGAAGTGGGGCGTGATCGCTCCACTTTCAATTTCTAAAGCTCAGGGAGCCCTGTGGAGGGTCGCGCAGGGCTTCCCGCACCCTCAGGGGTCTGCTGCAGGTACTGGTAAGTACATGCCTTCCCCCTGACATTGCTGCCTTCCCTACTCCCCCGCACACAGCAGTTCTTGAGCTCCTTGGGAATTTGAGAACCGCTGTGCTATGGTATCTTCGGTCCACTATCATATTTAATGTCTCTATCCTTTCCCTGCTTTTTTGTGCAAGTGTGCTGCATACATGCGAATGCAAGTCTAAGATTGTCAAGACTTCCTTTTCATCAGATAAGCAGAGGCCAAGAGAAGCCACCTTTTTGAGAAGATTACCTGAACCATCCTGACAGCTAATCAAAGCCTCAGATGTCCAGTAATGTGAACAGGCATCCTTTGACCACTGGACTGCCAGTTATGAGAAAATGGTGGGAGATACGGGCTTTCCCACCACAAGTGAGTGAAATGCTTTATGGCCCATTGAAGGGCTCACTTATTGCCTGCAGCCACTGTCTCAAGCTACAGTGAACTTCATCCTAAGTCATGGTCTTATGCCACAGCTGGAATGCTTGGATGTTTCTCTCCCCTCTTCCCCCTGCTGCACAACCCCTGCTTCCCATCCCCTCAAGGTCATCACCCTCATTTCCCTAGACACCAACATCTCCCTCCTCATGTATTCTTCCCTCTTCTCCATTTTGCATGCCTACATGCCCCCCCCCCATTTCCTTGAACTGCCTAGTAACTACTATTGGTTGGGGCTTAGCTCTGTCTGTAGGGCACATTTTCTTTTCCTCTTTATCTTATTGTACATTCCCCTCCCCCCAAATAAACTGTGATGCACCTGTATCTTTGTCCCTCATTTAATAGAGATGACAAAACCCAGAGAGGTGTTGTGCAAGAAATGTGGTATAATGGTACATGACAAGCATTCAGTTCCCCATGTGTGCACATTACACATTTCTCAGAGCACACTTGGTAATACATCTCTTGTTGGACAGCTTCTGGACCTATACCCTTAAGAAGCTCTCAATTCAGTTTTGATCTGACATGTGCCCTGCCCCCTAACCAGAGGGAGAAATCTGAAAAATGAACTGTGGTACACAATTTACTGAGATATACAATTTATTTGAAAATATCTCCCTGCTCACTGGATTTTAAACCTCTTCCCTCCTTCATTTAACCATACCACCTTGATTAATGTCTAGTTTATATTTCAGCTACTGCTCTATAAAAATATTTGGAAATGTATTCCATAAGAGGAAAACTTTCAAATGAAGAGAAAGTTGACAAGAAAATACTACTAAGTCTTCATCTTGAAACAAAACAATGATTTCTGCAAATTGTTAAGATTATGCTGTAATTAGAATGCTTTTTAAAGCTAAACTTTAAAATCTAACTTCCGCTTCACCTGGAAAGACATTGATTTCCCAAAAACAGACTATGCACAAAAAAATGGGGAAGGCCTATACTTAGTCACAGCGCATATACAAGGGGGCCCCGTATCTGTGGATCCTGTATCCACAGAGTCACTTATAAGCAGATCGGGTCCATGGGCTCCCCCGCAAGGCGAGAGGAGCTCTCAGAATCCAGCAGAATTCAGAGCACATTCATCTGCAGTCTCTGCCAGGCTCAGACTAAGCCTTTCTGTTAAAAAAAAAGTGACATTTTTAGTGACATTTTTAATACCTTCTAATTAAAAGGTATTAAAAACATAACTAAGTTACTTTTTTTTTAACAGAAAGGCTCAGTCTAAGCCTGGCAGAGACCATGGACAGATGTCCACGGCCTCTGCTGATCTCAGAGAATTCTCTGAAGGCAAGGGGAGCAGAGCACCCCTCCTCTCCAGAGGGTGGGGGGAAGGCGTTTGCCCGTATCTGCAGTTTCACTTAACCACAGGGGGTTCTGGAACAGATCCCTGTGGATACAGGGGCACGCCTGTACTTTGCACACAGAATTTCAGGTTGAACTGCTAGAATCTTCAGTTAAAGTCTCTAAGGTAAGGGGACGGGGGAAGGTCACATTTTGAAGGACTAGAGGGCTGTTACCAGTCAAATGCTAGGTTAGTAGTTAAGGAGCTAATGGATTGGCTTTGCATGGCAGTTTCACATGTTCAGTTATGTTCAACACCTTTGTAATTTGTCAGCAACATGAATTCATTGTTTACTATTACTTACCCGTTTATCAATGTCATTGTGTTGGAGCTGGACAAAGCGTGCACTAATAGCAGCAATATAGCTCTGCTGATTGGAGAAAGCCACTCTACCAGCACCTTTTGGGTACTTTAGTTCTGGGTCTGTATCAATGCCAGCATAGCAAACTCCTCCATACAAACGGTCCATAATCATTGCTAATTCAACTGTAAGAGAACATTATAATATGTTCATTCATTCAAAGAAACTGTGAATAAACTCCTCGCACCTATAAAGAGACTGTTCACAGAGCTATAGCACCCAATGTACCCAAAATGACTGGCCATAAAACATATCAGAAAATACAAGCCAACAGAAAACATTATTTACCAACCAAGGTGAATAGAATACAAGAGAAGGAAAAAAAGTATTTTATCTTCTATATACCTAAGATAGGCAACTGATTAAGCTTTTAAATTAATTGAGTAAAAGGTATTACAGTTTCTTAACACAAGACATTTTTCATGGATTATTTAATGAAGATGAAGATTATTCTTTTGGTTGACAAGCCCAGACATGCAAAGAAGCTATTGCTGCAAAAAAGAACACATCTTAAATACAGTAGTAGCATAGAAGGGACAAAGTCCAATTTAGGGTTAGGGGGAACATAGGAAAAGCATTTTTCATTCAAGTAACCACAGGGGTCAGCTCAAGTGCTTGCCTCCCTCACTGGTGATTCCTATGTGTAAATAGCTCAAGAGATGTGTAAATAGCTATGTGTAAATGATCAAGAGATGGACCTAGATAGCTTGTTATACATATTCAGAGTTAGCACTAATCACATTAAAAATCAATGTCATAAAAAGCTAGTACATGCCTTACTTTGCTAAAATTGAGGCATGCATCTATGCACTGAGCCCATATAATTGCTATGTTATGTCACCTGTGTTATAGACTTAAATTAGAAAGTAATTTTTTTACTTTTTTTCTCTGTTTTTTTCTCGCCCAAGAGTCCCACCTGAGATGTGATATACTCTCAGACTGGCTTGCATCCTAGATAGCAGTCATTCATCTGGCATGCTCCTCTGAAGTTGGTTGTTTGAAATACCATTTCCAAACAGCCATGGGTTGCTGGAGGTGTATTGCTTTCTCTCTGTTTGGGCTTCCCCCACCAACTCTCCCACTGAGATTGGCAAGTGCGCCTAGATCGGTCAACTAAACCTATCTGAGAAAGGGGTGAGATGGCCAGGTGTTTTCCACTCATTCAGTCAAGGTAGCCCCATGAAACTTGGGAGATTCTGCCAGGTTCACTATTAGAACCAGCTGTAGGCTTGCATTTGGTAAACCAACTTCCTCCTCAGTATGTGTAAAAGACCAGCATTCCTGGGACAAAGTATCTATCAATAGGGATTCAATTTCTAGCTAGATGCATTTAGAGAATTTTGTTTTGCTTATTCCTTCCACTCCAAGCCAACCTACAAACTTCACTGATGAGGTTTGGCATTTTGTGCACTCATCACTGAAGTAGCTACCAGGTTCTCTCTGCTGGGCATTATTAGTTACTGCATCCAATTTGGACAAGTCATCTCTTTGTGGCCAAGTCAAGGGATTTTTCACTAGCCTGCTTCTCCTTCTCCTTTCCTCATTTTATTTAATTCATTTTTCTTTTGGGATTTTAAATAAACCAGCTATATTTTTTTTCTTTGTCTACCAAGCCATTTTCTTTGGCAATTCAGTGAGTTGTCACGCCTGACTGCCTGCAGGCACTACTGGGATTGGGTTTTCAACAAGAGCCATTTGCTTCCCTTTTCTCCAGGGTGGGGAGGTTTTTGCCCCCCAACAGCTGCCCCTCTGCTTGGTTTCTTAAGCCTGGGATGGTGGCAGCAGCAACATATCCACCAACTTCCTCCTCCCTGTTCAGCTGCTGACCTAGTAAAATAGCAAAGTGGAGTGCATGAAGAAGTGTGCTAAACACTAACCATCAGGTACTAGTTCCATTGGTTATCCTCCAGTTTACTCAACACAAACATTATATGAATTTATCCAACTAAGAATACTCCAAATTAGCCTGGTCAAGCTGTTTGTTTGAATTGAGAAAGAGCATGGAGCAAGAGACTTCGCAAATCTCTGCCCACTAGTCTTTTTTTGCTCAGTCAATCCTCACCTTTTTTGTACTTGGAGGGAAAGGGGTTCCCTAGTTTCCCTTCTTTTTTTCTCTCTGGGTGAAAAAGCAGTTTGTAGAGGGCAATTTTGAAACTTGGCATGAGAGAAAAACTGTTATTCACTTTCCATCCACCATTTTGCTCTGATACAGTCTCTCTAGGTTATTTTTCTTTTACTAACACAACATTAACTTCTTTTTGGAAAAATAAATTAAATTCCAAATGTGTAATATGAGCCATAATCCTACTAGAGGAGGTTCCCACTTTACGATGGGCTCACAATGCAATCAAATCACTTTACGATGGACTGTCTGTTGCAAAACTAGGCTGACTATAAATAGATTATCTGCTGTACAACAAGCTTGTTATTGCCACCAACAAAACCTCATAGGTAAGGGGCGGAAAACCAGTCAGCTACTGCAAGTTGGTTGCACCTTAGCCAATAGCAGCATGTTTAACATAGTGACTCTGTGTGTTGGAGGGAAGGAGCAAACTCAAAGGCAAACACAGGCCTGATAGCAGCACTTTTAAAACATAACAATAGCCCCTAAGGAGCACATCCTGTCTGTGTACTGAGGGAAGGACTGAGCTGAAGTGAAAGTCTGTAAGCTCTTAGCCTGGAGAAGCATTTTTAAAAGAACAATGGTCCCTTATGAGCACAGCAGACACATTTTAAGTACTTTTTAGAGACGAAAATAGCTTAGTTCTGTGGCAGAAGTTGAGGTCTTGGAATTAATTACAAAAAAATCAATTCACATTCCAATATTTTCACAATACAACGGTATCTCCTGAATGGATTGCCACCATCAAGTGAAGGTCCACTGCACTTAAAATGGAAATTAATACATCACACTGACCAATTTAGAATGTTTTTGTTTTTTTTTGTTTTTTTTCCAGAAAATGAACTGCTAGAGAGGCATTTATTGTGCCAAACTTCTGGCTATTGTTCAAAATATTAGTCTTCAAAAATATTTTCACTCACCAGCTCGGAGGGGTCGTGGAACTCCTCCAACAAAAATAGTTTTTCTGGGGTCTAAAGGCTGAGAACCATCCATTACAAAGTCACTGTCGCTTAAGTTCCAAGGTCGAATTTGCACCTGAAAAAACAGAAGTCAGCTTTATTTTGAACTGCCTTTTTAAGAAGCTACAGAAGCAGATGAGGATTTTTTTTTTCTGCCATGGCTCTACTTCCTCCAGTTTTAAGAGAAGTTCTTCTCTTAGAAAAGGTGCAACATGATTTCACAACTGCCAGTTAATCAGTGCTGAGGGCAACTGATTCTGCTGAGAATGCTTCTCTATCTGAACAAAATTGGCTGAGTGCAGTTCTACAGCAGCATGACTGCTTCAATTACGTACATCTATCTGCAGCCCTAGAGGGCCTTATGTAGCTCTTTCACTTATTAAAGCATCCATAGCATATGCCCTAATAGTGCTTGGAAAAAAATATTCTACAAATACAATAAAGAGAAATGACTGATCATACCTATTAGTAAGTAAGTGACATTGGTTCAGAGCAAAGTGAGTAAACAGTTTCTAGGGGGAAAGCTGTAGGGGGGACAACAAGCCCTGAATACTGAATTATTGTGACACTTGATACCTTGAAGCGCACCCGCCCACCCACTCCCTGTCCATATATGGTATAGTATTATGCCTGAATAACAGTCTAAGTAACAGGACACTGAAGAGCTAATAGCTTACAAATTATATTTGGTCTTCAGAAGATAGTACATGTGGTTTAACTTACTGGTTTGTCCTTGATAGTGGGACTTGATACACATAGATAAAGTTTCCCATCTTCTTCCAGACAGGCATCTATTAGAGCTTGCACTGAGCTTTCTTCTTGGAACAGTAGAAATGCATAACCTTGGAAAACAACAAAATTACATTCGGGAATAATTAATCAATCAATACATATAAATTTGTGAAACATACACCACAGTTAGGGTTGCTAACTCTGACTGAAGCTATTCCGGGAAACCCCACCCACATGATGCAATGTCATTTAACCAAGAGACCCTGTTAAAAGAGATTGATACCAATTCCTGGAAACTCTAGGTCAGTCCTGGAAGGCTGGTAACTCTAACCACAATACTTTCAGATAAATACACACTCACACACAGAGTAACATTTAAATACAGTTAATTCAAAGCATAAACAGGTAAAAATCATAAAACCATTCTAAAAACAAACTAAAAGGTACTAGTGATTGTGTTTACATGACACGATTTGCATGTTATATAATATAGACCAGGGGTGCTCAATAGGTGGATCGCGATCTACCGGTAGATCGCGAGGCAAAATGAGTAGATCACGGAGCCCTGTCTCTCCAAACTGTTAATATGTCAGTTTCGTCTAGTGACTAGATGAAACTGACATATTTAGCTGACACTAAACTGACACTGAAACTGACACTTTAGCTGCTCTTCAGGCATGCAGCAACAAAACTGACGAAACTGACTAGACTCCAGCAGGGGCTCCATACATTAAAGGGGGTGTCTATCAGACGCTTCCTTCCCCCCTGGTAGATCTCCGGGCCTTGCTGGGTTTCAAAGTAGCTCTCGAGACAAAAAAGTGTGAGTACCCCTGATATAGACAATGACTGTCGTATCTGCATAAATTCACAAGCAGAGACTACACAGTGAAGCAATGAATGCCGCCCCTACCACCAGCATGCGTCCCAACTGTGGCAGATGAATCAGAGATTCACCTATCACATACCGCCCATCTCTCACCATTAGATGTGTTCCTATGCACCAATACAAGACATTAGATCCATAAACAGAGTCTCTGCACTGATATGGATACAGACTAAGGGCCCAAACCTATCCAATTTTCCGGAGCTGCACCAATATGGCTTGCACATTCTGCGGTGGGGGGGGGGGTGGAACAGTCACAGAAGCCTCCTCAAGGCCTCCTCCTTTTTGCTCCCTGGGTCCTTAACTCACTTTGTAAGTATAGAACCAGGCTAGCTAAATAAAGTTTGCTTCATATTTTTAATATCACCCCAATTCTATCATCATCCCATCCCTTCCTGCATACTCATTTCATACATCTGCTACACTTCTAATATATATATTTCCCCCTGTGTAGCTCCCACAACAGATTACTGACCAAGGCTGTATCAGTCCTAAAACCAGGCCTGAACCAGACCAAAATGGGTCAAAATAATCAGTTTCATTCAGACATATGTGAGTAGACAAATTTGTCACAAAACATATACAGTAATCAACCATAAGTCACAGCCAATGTTGATGCCTTTGCAAGTGTATTTGAGTATCTCTGTAACAGTATTTCAGATGTTTAGTTCAGGTAAAAAGTATACACATGTAGGGAAGAGGAAAGAACAGATTCATGGTATCAGGTTCTGACCCAACACACACACACACACACACACAGGTTTGAAGGTAGGAAGTGAGTTCAGGTAACATCTCTGCAGGGTTCCTAATTGTGCGGAGAGGGTTGTAAATAAGCAGGTTCTTTTCAGAATTTTAGATGAACATCCAGCTACCGTAATCCTATTTCTCTCACCCATCCTTGGAATGTTCATTCTACTGAAATAAATATATGAAAAGCTCTATTTTTAAGTGTATATGTGAAATATCTTACGTATACACCAAAAAACAATGTGTAAACAAGTTCAAACAGATTTAATAAAGGACAAAGTAAGGTACTTCCTACTAAAGAAGGGGACTAAACAAAAAAGGGTGATTAAGGAAACTCTTAGCTGTAATATTACTCCCCAGAAACTGACTAGAAGAATAAGATTCACTCCTTGTATAGATAATATTCATAAATATTAGATATAGTTTTCTGTCTCAAGACAGTTGCTGTATTTGACGAGGATGGAGAAGGCTGCTTTCAAATTGTCTGACACTACCTACTCAAAGCTGGACCGCAAAGTAGATAAAGGGGCAAAAATCCAACAGAAACAGAGAACTGATGCAAGAAATATAAATCTCAGTCACAATCGTTTCAAGCGCAAAGCTCTTTATTGGGGTGGGGGGGCAACTATTCACAAGAGTCAGAATGTTGGGAAGGATCACTCCCAGTTTTACTGCTTTAAGAATGTACTTATTGAAATGGTATAAAGATTTTCATTTTTTTTAAAATCCTCAGGAAAAAAACATAGGCAGTTTACGACAACTACTAGCACAAACAGCCATTGCTCAAGAGTCAGGCATATTTTATAATTTTATAAAACAACGCTGTGACTTCATTTCATCTTTTGATTTAGAACTAGAATTTTGTTACTGTCCAAAAAAAGCTGATTTTTAAAAAGAACCTCAGAGGTGATTTAAAAACTGCAGACTTTCATTTAAAATGTTGCTGTGCTGTGACTGCCATTCCAGAAAACATCAAAGGCTTTAGTGCTAAAGAAGCTGCAAAACAGAAGAGACTAATCTTACTTTAGCTACTGCAGAAGAGCGATATTATTATGCATTAGGCTGTGAAGCTGAATTTCTCCAGACAAGAATAGCAATGTACTGCAGTGCTAGCTGATTCACTTAACCAAGAAAATGATGCACAAACACATTTCAGTTGAAGAAAAATAGGAAGTCTTGTAGTTTGGTTCCGCTGTAGTATACTTCTGCCAGAAACTACAGAAAAATGTTCAGACATTTCTCCTGATTATTTCTGAACCTCTTTGTATTCAAGCTTTAAATTCAATGCATGCAGCATTCATCTCTGCAGCAAAATACAGAAATGCTTCTGATTAGGAGGAAACAAACAGCAAACATAATGCTACTGGGAACCGAAAGAGAAAATATTCTGCATTTTATTCAACTAAAATGTGCAAGACAAATTATGGGATCTGTTTTTCCATTCTCAATGAAAAAGATTGAGAAATTTTTCTTAAAATGATCCATATAGGTCACCTATAATGATCCAGGGTGATGGGAGTTATAGTAGGTACTATTCGAGTTATACATGAACTGTTTCTTCATTAAACAATGTCAGGGATTAGGAACTCGCACTAATGTAGCAACACTGTCCTTTCCCCCATAGAGAGATGGCATATTAAGGCTCAAACACATTTATAGTAGCACCTTGTGTAGGTGACATTACTTTAAATACATAGGCCCTGATCTAGAGATGGCTGAGCATAGAAGGTGCCTGTGTACCTGCTGCTGTGCCCCTGCTAACCATATGATCAGTGCTGTCAGCTCTGAAAACAAACCTAGTGTCCCTTCCACCCCAAAAACCGGTTTATCTGTGCCACCAAAATGGATCTAGGTCCACTTGATGGCACCTACAAAAAGACTAATGTGTGAATGGAACACTGTATCTACTTGCTTTCTGTTACAGTCCAGTAAGACAGACCTGTAACAGCCAAGATCCAAAGACACCGTGAAACTAACTCTCAGCATGTCTGAGGGAGCTTTAGCTTTGATTTTTATTTTAAAAAGAAAAGTAGTTCCCAATACTGCAAGAAAATTTTTTGAAAAATGATGCGAGTTTCAATAGGTTTTTTCAGTGTGTCGTCCCCCCCCAAACATTCCACTGGGCTTGTGCCCTGTGTCTAAGCAGCATTTTGGATTGGAGCCTATAGCCTGATTTAACACACATAGGATTTTAATAGCAAAAAATTCTTACTAGTGTAAAATATTTCTATTTAAAGAAGCCTAAATAGCAAAACATCCAAGGATGCTCACTTTCATTACACCACTGTTTGATCAAATTTTTGCTATTGCACAAGTTTGTAGGATAGCTCTTCTTTCAAAGGTCACAAGCATTTCAAGTTTCAGACTGAACTGTAATTCAATCTGTACCAATTTGCCACAGAATATAAACCAAAGACATACTAAAAAGTTTAGAAGTTATATTCAGCCCAAATGAAATACGCATGGGTTATCTTTATCCAGGGATTTGGAACCTGCAAATTTGACCCACCACAGGTCCTGAACCAGTGACTGAGGACCGACTGATTCTCCAGGATGTGACCAGAACGTTGTTCAGGTCATGTCTGGGAGCCTTTCTGAGGTCTGCAGAGGCCACACGGAGTCTCTATGGGCCTCAGAAAGTTCCCAGAGGTGTTTAAAGAGCATTTCCAGAAGTGCCCTTTAAATCCCTCTGGAGGCCTTTCTGAGGCCCATGTGATGTTCAGAGGTCAGTGGGCCTTGAGAAGAAAAAGGTTGAAAATCATTGATCTAGGCAGCAACACCAGCATACCTGCCACTCCAGAGAGAACGAACGAACAGGTTTAAGTTCCACAGTTTGCGAGTTGGACAAGTTTAATTGCACATCAGCCAATGGGAGAATCTGCAACAGCTCTCTTATTGCTAACACCTTATATTATACTGAGGGAACACCACACAATCTTACTGAAATGCTAACCCTGAATCTATTTATAACCACGCTCTTTCAAAGATTTAGAGCAAAGACTTGTATTCATGCAGTACAAAGTAATAAAATAAAATCTCAGCTTGTCATTTGGACCTAGTGTTCTTGAGAGATGTAGTATCTGATAACTGCCTGAAGCAATGCATACAGTAATTGAATTGAAGTGTCTCAAAACTGCAGTAAAATTGCTAGGCATCAGCAGTTCTGGCATGCCACATTCTGCCATAAAAGCATACAGCCAAAAAAGACAAACACACCTTCTCTCCCTGCTCAGTCACATATAGCATTTATTCATACTGGGAACAGTGTGAAACTCAGTGGACAATAACACTGGCATTTGCTCAGACTGTTCCTTATTCCTGGCAAAACTAGTTGCTGCCTCCTACTTTATGATATACTGATTCTATTCTGTCACTCCATTTCATTATTTCTCCAATTTTAATTCATCTCATGTTTTTACCATGCAAATATAATTCTATCCTGGCTGAGTCTAGGAAATTTAAAAATAAAAAGCAACGAACCTGGAAAAATTCACAACAGAAACATCTGAAAGTTTTCACTATGCAGAAGTAATAGGCTTACATGTTCCAAAACAGACAAAATCCAAGGATCAAATGTGTATTTCAAAATGGCTAATTAGCAATAAAGTATAATTTCTAGTTAAGCTCTTGTTTTTCAATTTAGTAATGTCCCACAGGCCAGTAATTAGCTGTAACACCACCACTTCTTCCAGGCAAAACAGTTCAGTGAACATGTTCATCACAATCCCTGTCCTCATGTACATTATCAGGCACTGTCACATTCACCAACTTGGCAGCTACTATAAGCCACTGAAGATTATCCATTTTATTTGCATTCCCAGTAAATGTTTAAATACCCCATTCAGTTACACCCTATCATTTCATAAGTTATTCAGGAAGTGGAGCCATACCAGCCATTACTGGCCAGTATACCTAACTATTTAGATACCAACCCCCCACTTCAGCAATGGCAATAATGTTGGGTTTACTTCTATGATACAATTTGGAAGTAAACACGAAGGTTGTGATATAGAAACACAATTGTTTCTATAACAAACAGCAAAGTTATTTGCTGGTTAAAATTTGCATTGGTACTATGAAAGAAATGGTCTTCTGTCTTGCACATTCATATTCAGATTGAAACTATTGTTGAAACATGACATGACTGATATCATAGAGTTTACCGTCACTGAATCAGATCTGAAAAGATTCCAGTTTTCCCATCCTGAAAATTTGTGAGATACTCTCCAAGTCTATGAAGGCATGCCAAGATGGTAGATTGTAGTGACGCATACCAAAAGCTGTCAAATATGATAAATGTCAAATGCTGAGGAAATGTGCATCTTTCATTTAATGTCACTGCAATAGTACAGCTTGAAATAACTTCTACAGTGAATGCAAGAGGAAAATTAGCAGGTCTGTCTCCTCTCCAGTGTGCATATTTTGGACAATAAAACTGCAGATTTAGTGGTTGGACAAAGCATCCCATTGTATTAGCTCCTGTGCCTTGAACAAAATATCTGTTGCTTATTTACATCATTCAACAGGAAGCATTCTCTTTGACCTACAAAAGTCATATCTGATTCACAGTGCAACTAGTTTGTGTGTGTGTTCTTGTGGAGCCTGTGACACAACTTTAAGTAACAGTGAGTTGACACAAGCATTGAAGACAATAATGACATTCCCCCATTTGGAAACCTTTTTTAGTAGACAACACTTTCAAATGTTTCTGTTGCAATGTTGCCCAAGAAAAAGTGTATTTTTCTTCAGTTACAAAGTTTTGGGGGGAAAAACAGTTGCTCACATGGTTTTTTGTTGGAATTTTTTTACTTTTACACACACAGTGGATTCTGATTGCTGTTAGAGCCATTTGGAAGCTTGGGGAGCCCTGTGAGTGCTCTTTGGGGTTCCCCATACCCCCCAGAGGCCAGTGCTGGCTTTAGGCAGGTGTAAAAAAGGAAATTGGGAAAGGTAGGGTGATGGGATGTGATAGACGGTTTGGCACAATGAGAGGATGCGGGGACAAAGGAGCGAATAAGCAGCCCATCCTGGGGCATTCCGTGTATAAATGCTTTTATGCGAATGCCCGAAGTCTACGAGCAAAGGTGGGAGAACTGGAATGTCTGGTGACAAGGGAAAATATTGACATAGTGGGCATAACGGAAACCTGGTGGAATGCGGAGAATCAGTGGGATACCGCAATCCCGGGCTATAAACTCTACAGGAGGGACAGGCAGGGGCGTGTTGGAGGTGGGGTGGCCGTTTATGTTAAGGAAGGGATAGAATCCAGCAAAGTAGAGATTGAAGGTGGGTCCGACTCCACCGTAGAATCTCTGTGGGTTAAATTACCAGGCTTGTGCAGCAATGTAATACTGGGGGCGTGCTATCGTCCTCCAGACCAGAAATCGGATGGGGACCTTGAAATGAGGAAACAGATCAGGGAGGTGACAAGGAGGGACAGGGTTGTAATCATGGGGGACTTCAATTATCCTCATATTGACTGGGTCAATTTGTGTTCTGGTCACGATAAGGAAACCGGATTTCTTGACGTGCTAAATGACTGTGGCTTAGATCAGCTAGTCACGGAACCCACCAGAGGACAGGTGACTCTGGATTTAATATTGTGCGGTATGCAGGACCTGGTTAGAGATGTAAACGTTACTGAGCCATTGGGGAACAGTGATCATGCTGCGATCCGTTTTGACGTGCACGTTGGGGGAAGAATACCAGGCAAATCTCTAACAAAAACCCTTGACTTCCGACGGGCGGACTTCCCTCAAATGAGGAGGCTGGTTAGAAGGAGGTTGAAAGGGAGGGTAAAAAGATTCCAATCTCTCCAGAGTGCATGGAGGCTGCTTAAAACAACAGTAATAGAGGCCCAGCAGAGGTGTATACTGCAAAGAAAGAAGGGTTCCACTAAATCCAGGAGGGTGCCCGCATGGCTAACCAGCCAAGTTAGAGAGGCTGTGAAGGACAAGGAAGCTTCCTTCTGTAAATGGAAGTCTTGCCCTAATGAGGAGAATAAAAAGGAACATAAACTGTGGCAAAAGAAATGTAAGAAGGTGATACTGGAGGCCAAGCGAGACTATGAGGAACGCATGGCCGGCAACATTAAGGGGAATAATAAAAGCTTCTTCAAATATGTTAGAAGCAGGAAACACGCCAGAGAAGCGGTTGGCCCTCTGGATGGTGAGGGAGGGAAAGGGAAGATAAAAGGAGACTTAGAGATGGCAGAGAAATTAAATGAGTTCTTTGCATCTGTCTTCACGGCAGAAGACCTCGGGCAGATACCGCTGCCCGAATGGCCCCTCCTGACCGAGGAGTTAAGTCAGATAGAGGTTAAAAGAGAAGATGTTTCAGACCTCATTGATAAATTAAAGATCAATAAGTCACCGGGCCCTGATGGCATACACCCAAGGGTTATTAAGGAATTGAAGAATGAAGTTGCAGATCTCTTGACTAAGGTATGCAACTTGTCCCTCAAAACGGCCATGGTGCCAGAAGATTGGAGGATAGCAAATGTCACGCCTATTTTTAAAAAGGGAAAGAGGGGAGACCCGGGAAACTATAGGCCGGTCAGCCTAACATCCATACCGGATAAGATGGTGGAATGCCTCATCAAAGATAGGATCTCAAAACACATAGACGAACAGGCCTTGCTGAGGGAGAGTCAGCATGGCTTCTGTAAGGGTAAGTCTTGCCTCACAAACCTTATAGAATTCTTTGAAAAGGTCAACAGGCATGTGGATGCGGGAGAACCCGTGGACATTATATATCTGGACTTTCAGAAGGCGTTTGACACGGTCCCTCACCAAAGGCTACTGAAAAAACTCCACAGTCAGGGAATTAGAGGACAGGTCCTCTCATGGATTGAGAACTGGTTGGAGGCCAGGAAGCAGAGAGTGGGTGTCAATGGGCAATTTTCACAATGGAGAGAGGTGAAAAGTGGTGTGCCACAAGGATCTGTCCTGGGACCAGTGCTTTTCAACCTCTTCATAAATGACCTGGAGACAGGGTTGAGCAGTGAAGTGGCTAAGTTTGCAGACAACACCAAACTTTTCCGAGTGGTGAAGACCAGAGGTGATTGTGAGGAGCTCCAGAAGGATCTCTCCAGACTGGCAGAATGGGCAGCAAAATGGCAGATGCGCTTCAATGTCAGTAAGTGTAAAGTCATGCACATTGGGGCAAAAAATCAAAACTTTAGATATAGGCTGATGGGTTCTGAGCTGTCTATGACAGATCAGGAGAGAGATCTTGGGGTGGTGGTGGACAGGTCGATGAAAGTATCAACCCAATGTGCGGCGGCAGTGAAGAAGGCCAATTCTATGCTTGGGATCATTAGGAAGGGTATTGAGAACAAAACGGCTAGTATTATAATGCCGTTGTACAAATCTGTGGTAAGGCCACACCTGGAGTAGTGTGTCCAGTTCTGGTTGCCGCATCTCAAAAAAGACATAGTGGAAATGGAAAAGGTGCAAAAGAGAGCGACTAAGATGATTACGGGGCTGGGGCACCTTCCTTATGAGGAAAGGCTACGGTGTTTGGGCCTCTTCAGCCTAGAAAAGAGACGCCTGAGGGGGGACATGATTGAGACATACAAAATTATGCAGGGGATGGACAGAGTGGATAGGGAGATGCTCTTTACACTCTCACATAATACCAGAACCAGGGGACATCCACTAAAATTGAGTGTTGGGCGGGTTAGGACAGTCAAAAGAAAATATTTCTTTACTCAGCGTGTGGTCGGTCTGTGGAACTCCTTGCCACAGGATGTGGTGCTGGCGTCTAGCCTAGACACCTTTAAAAGGGGATTGGACAAGTTTCTGGAGGAAAAATCCATTACGGGGTACAAGCCATGATGTGTATGCGCAACCTCCTGATTTTAGAAATGGGTTATGTCAGAATGCCAGATGCAGGGGAGAGCACCAGGATGAGGTCTCTTGTTATCTGGTGTGCTCCCTGGGGCATTTGGTGGGCTGCTGTGAGATACAGGAAGCTGGACTAGATGGGCCTATGGCCTGATCCAGTGGGACTGTTCTTATGTTCTTATGTTCTTAAAACAAACCCTGTCCCTGGCAGCAGCATGATCCTGGGGGTCATGTCGCTGCCTTCACCCCTCTCTGCCCTCTAAGGGGCAAAAACACGGTTTACCAGGCTGGTGGGTTGTAACCCCCCAGTTTGAGTACCCCTGGCCTAGGCAATCACTACACCATCAGAATCTATGTTAATCTTTTCGTTTTTTAAACATAAAGCTCAGGAAGAGTTTTTATGAAAATCAATACTCATTTGTGGAATCTGTGTTGAGTATTCAAATATGAGTTTTCTTATCAAGCTGCATTTCTAGACTATTCTCTTGAAATCTATACCCATCAATGGACTATAATATGAACACTGCTTTTCAGAACTTGAGTCAAGTTCTCAAAAATCCTGGTTTTAGAAGTAGGCTACCTCAGAATACCAGATGCAAGGAGTGGCACCAGGATGCAAGTCTCTTGTTGTCTTATGTGCTCCCTGAGGCACCTGGTGGGCCACTGTAAGTTACAGGAAGCTGGACTAGATGGGCCTTTGGCCTGATCCAGCGGGACCCTTCTTATGTTAACTCCATCTTGACTTCTGTTGTCTACTAAGATGCCAGCTCAGGCAAGTCACATACTTTGGGAAAACAGATGAAGTTGCAAATTTCCATTTCACTGGATTGTGAAACTCTCCCTTTCCTGTTGGTATCAGTTTGACTTCTGTCTGTGTTTGTACTTCAGCTGTTTCATTGTATGTCAGTAAAAGATTTATCAGTACTTGTTTAAATTATCTAAATCACACATTAACACACCAAAGAAGAGATCGCCCTCGAAATCTAATTAAGCCCCTAGAGAGGATTACCACCAGAGATGCACAAAAGTAGCAGCACCTCAAATTCCAATAATTTGGAATAACTTGGAATACTGGGATATTTTGGTTGGTCAGGTAGGTGTGCACTTTACCTGATGCAACAACTCCCTTGTGTATTGCTATGTCAAGTCAGAGTTGTGCCATGCTGATATGGAACCTAACATGCTACGGCTTGACAGGCTGCCTCCAACAACAGTAACTATAATTATACTTATTGCTTTCTATCCACTCCCGTCTCTAAGCCCACCCCAGTTCCCCTCTCTAAGTGAGAGGGTCAAAGGATACAACACCTTCCTCCAAAAGCATGTTTTTTTCTTTTTCCTTCCCTTAGACGAAACCTCAATACACATTTATATTGTATCTTTCATCAAGCATACAAAACTTGTATCAGGGAGGCTATTTTGATATTTCATCATTTTCTCAATAAATTTTAGTCATTTGATTGGATGTTCTTCCTCTCAGTCTATTCATTAAAAAGGAGGGGTGTTCCTTATACGTAACACAATGCTGATTTTATAATCAGTTTAAAGATTACTTATCAAATTGCGTTAGACACAATAGCCTTGCACAAAAATTTCCCAGTGATAGTCACAACCAAAAACTTTCCTAATGATAACTACTGAAAACAGAAGGAAAATCTAGAGTTGCACAGACTAAGATGGCAAACAGATCTTGCTATGGTTCTCAATTACAGAGTTGAGAATTTAACTGATGGTGGCACGAAGAAGCTCAGAGGGTGCAACTTCTTCCATCATGGTGTTACAGCCAATTAAAAAGCCATACTTGCCAAAAGTACTATTCATGTTGCTGCTTTTAGTTTATTGATAGAGGAGTTCTTAAATACCATGTTTCAAAACAATCTGAGACACAGTGAAAGAGAAAAGGAGCTGGAGACAATAAGACCAAGGCAGTTTCCAGAAAGTTTAATGCTGGTACCTGTACCCATGTGTGCATATACCTGTGCCAACGTATAAAACTACTACTGCTATTTATCAATACAGTACCTAGTCCAAGTTTACCTGTTCAATAGATATGAGAATAATGATGCTGCTGAAAACCCTTACAGATTGCTTAGAAGTCGATTATACATAATTTGGAAAAGTTTTGACTGAATGCTGTTTAGCACTTTTAGACAAACATTCAGGGCAACTGGCAGTAGCTTTGAAAGCTACTTCCCATAGTAAAACCATGATAAAAATAGGAAGAGACCATTCCCTGTTTTTTGGTAAAATCACACTTAATAACATTTTTACAAGCATTAAAAAGTGCTGGTTTAGCCAGCCCAGATGTAGAATACTGTGACTAATAATTTAGGGCTTTTGTGATCAGTGACAATTGTGCATTCATTAAAGCTACAGCAAACACAGAGAACACCTGGTAAAGCAGGTAAATCACTTGGTTTTATCTCAGACCTCCCAAAACAAAACAGGCTTCTGCAAGCACTACTTTGGGAAAATAATTTCTTTAAGGACTCCATTTTTCCCTTGAATATACGCGTACTAATATGTTGAATATCCACAGCAGCATTCTTCTGCTTAAGTTACAAATGTCCTAGTGGTATTAACAGGAAGATGTTAATACCACAAAGCCCCCTCACTTGAAATAGTTAAAAAAGTATTTTAAATGCATGAGGCTTTTTTAACACATGAAAAATTAACGTGATAACAAAATTTACACACTGATTTGACAGGCAATTATGGATGCTATTGCTCAGTAGGCTCTCAGACAAATACCACTACTATAGTTGCTGTACTCGCCATTAGCTTGGTTCATTATTTACTAAATTTATATCCCTCATTTCTCCTCCAAGGGGCACTGAAAGTGGCTTACAAACATAAAAACCATATTTAACTCAATGTTATATATACATGTTAAAATAACCGTAAAACTTAAAACAACCTTATCATAATAAAAACACAAAACCAACAGCATTGAGTGATGGCAAAGATAAAATCCAAAGCAGCATGGAAGTAAAAGACCCCACATAAGAACCATGACTTGGAAGGCTAATCTAAAAAGCTAATCATTAAATGGATAGACTATAAAATTTTGCTGATTTCAATCAGAATACGGCTGCTACCGTGTTTCCCCCAAAATAATAATAATAACAACTTTATTTTTACCCCGCCTTTCTCCCCGAAGGGACTCAAGGCAGATTACAACAGGTTACAACAGATTAAAAACATAATTTAAAAACAGATAAGACACTGATAAGACACTGTCTTATATTTTTTTGGCTCAAAAAACACACTAGGTCTTATTTTCGGGGTAGGTCTTATTTTTATTTTAATGTACAACAATACACAGTCATTCATGTACAAAAATATACCTTAAAAAATATTCCCTCAGCACCCAGGAGGATGACTGCCTGTCTACTCAGAAGTCAGTCCCTTTATAGTTAATGGGACTTACTCCCTGGAAGGTGAGGAGAGCCTCAGAGCCCAGTAGGCAGGGTTGCCTCGCTTGCTGCTTCCCGCCTCAGCTCCTCCTCAGCTTCCTGTGCCCAAGGCAGCACAGCAGGCACTTTCTAGGTGGCGGGTGCAGGAGTGCAGTATTCCTGGCCATGCTGTCCACCCGCCCCCCCTGCCCAAGGACCCCTTCTGCCCCCCCCATCCTGGCCCTGATCACAACTTAGTCTTATCCTTACCCTTTCGGGGTAGGTCTTATATTTCGGCAATTCTCAAAAAACACACTAGGTCATATTTTCGGGGAAACACAGTAGATACTGTCAAAGTATTTGTTCTCAAGTTCACTCTCAAGGGCATGTTCCATTTCCAATATAATGCATCCTTAAGAAAGACATATGCTCTGGAAGCTCAGCATGACCAAGAGATAGAAGAAACAATGCAGGACAGACTTATCCCCCTCTCCTTAAGCAACATCTCTGGGAAGAGGAACATGCATGCTCAGAAACCAAAATGCAGCTTGACATTTTCCTAAAATAATACTAGTTAATTTTTAATGAACATATGTTCATCTAGTATGTCAGTGATATGCAGTTCTGTTTAGGGGCTCAATCCTATTCAACTTTCTAGCACCAATGCAGACACAATACAGCTCCAAAGTAAGGGAACCAACATTCCCTTACCTTGAGGAAGCCTCCTTGACTGCCCCCCCCTACACAGGATGCAGAGCAAACCCTGTTGGCATGGCTGCATCAGCATTGGAAAGTTAGATAGGACTGGGCCTATCTAGCTTACCATTTATACAATTTAAAATTGGTGTAAACAAATTAAATGCTCAACTAAATACCACGGGATATCCCTGAATTCCTCCCCTGAATATACTAGCATAAAAATGGTATTACAAGTAGTATGTCACTACAGCAAGGCCATGGTATGATTTACAAATACTCCAAAAACTAAAAATTAAGCCAGAGCAAAAATAAGTATTTAGGGCAAGAGAAGAGGAAAAACTGTTCACACACAAAGGCTTGTGCATTTTTGAGATTCTATATTTGGTGCTGAAAAACTTACTGATCAAAGAATATCCTTCTTTCCATGGTGAACATTTCTATGCTACATTGAGTAGTATCTCGATTGAAAAATGTTTTAGGCATTTAAAAAGTACACATTTATCCTCTCTCTCCCCCTCCCCCTCCCTCACACTCACACTCACACAATTTCTTGCACCAGAAGTTTTATATTAATTCATTACCTTTAGGTGGAAAATATGATTTGCTTTCAGCTTTGTGAGGCCAGTCCACTACAAGAGGTCCAAACCTACGAAAGCTGGCAGTGATTTCATCTACAAAAAAAAATTAAAGGACCCTTAGGAAACCTAAAGAAACATGGCAAACACAAACAAACATTCGTCCTTCAGAGACTACCCAAGTTTTTATATATTAACAAAGGCCAGTAATGCAATCTTTCTAGATTAAGAATCCATTTTTTACTCCAACCTGCAACATCAGCAGCCTTTTCCCTTTACTCTATATGCCCATATTTCCCCTTTTCTCTTCCTAAGTATCTGGTTTCCTTCTTTTGCATCTAAGAGCCCAATCCTCTTGGGTGCCAGCACCAGGTGTCATAAAATCACCATACAGCACTTACTGACACCCAGTGAGTAACTGGCACCAGCATGAAGGGTGCTGCATTCTGCCTGATGGCCACTAGGGCAAATAAGTGTTGTGCAGGGTTGTGGAGGAGCAGGGGAGAGTGGCAGGAGGGAGTAATTCAGAGTGGGGAAGGGCAAGGAGGGGGCGTTTCAGGCCGGAGGGGGTCAGGGATGGTGGAGGATCCCTGAAAACCCTACACAAGGGACTATTCAATTCTGCACTAGCTAAATAGCTGGTACAGATCTGAGTAGCCCCATTGAGCAGGCTGGGGCACTACACTAGGTAAGGGAACTAATGTTCCCTTATTCTAAAGACACTTTCCGCCTGCTCAAATCCAACGGTGGATACAGTATGGGCCTGGGGGTCTCGTTGCACCAGCATTGGATAGGACTGGGCAGCAAGTCTTTCCCATTAAAAAAAAAAGGTACTGGTGTGACCTTCTCTAGGTAAATGCACACATGGGACTGTATCCTAATTTACCAAAGAGCCATAGCTTCATCACTAGAAGCTCTTTCCATGAACAGAAGGCACACACTTGCACAAGGGATTCTTGCATGTTAGCAAATCTCCTTTCCTATGCAGAAGAAGCTTCTGCTAGGACTATATTCCACAGGATACAACTCATGAAATAGGTGGTATGATCTTAATTTAAGGGGTTTTTGCCCTGCTTATAGTTTTAGTTCATTTAATCCAAATTCATTTCTACCACAACATTTTACAACAACAGAAGAATATGGGCGCAATTAGGCCTGTAAAATACATGTAGTTACGACCAACATCCCTCCATTAAAAATGGGTCATTCTTTTCCCAAATATAGAGTCATACTAAGAGTGAATTGTGAAAGCCTACTTCTCAATGAGAGATGTCTGTGTATGGACTGCCCATCTTCAGATTTCAGGAAGGGACTCACAGGACTGAATAATTCCACATACCAAAAAATTCCATACTCAAAGAAAGTCAGATGGGCAAGGAATTATTTTGTTTCAAGAAGCATCTGATCACGTGAGGCTCCACTTACCATTGATGTGGTACACCTGACATATATTTACCATCTAAGTGAAAACTAAGCTTAAGAATCAATCCAATATTGTGGCTGGTTAAAAACCACAGTGCTTAAAATAGGTTTTAAACCTATTTAACTAGGGTAACAGGAAGAAAGGGGAAGCAAAGAACATTTAAAATTGCTTGTGTTGAAAATTTTTTCTGCTTAACCAAACAGATGGACAGACTGTAAGGAGTTGTCAGCTTGCATCTTGCAAATGAAAGACCAGATCAACTTGACATTTTGTTGAGCCTTAAGTGTCAGGCGGCTTTTAAAAGAGAACATATTCCCTCCTTCAATCACTGTATACATCACTATTACACAATACCTTCATCTATGTCAGGAGGCAGACCTCCAACAAACACTTTTCTAGAATAGCGTTCCACTCTTTCACCATTCTGACAGCGAGTTGGAGAGCTGAGACCCGATGATAAAGATTGGTCACCATGACTGTCATCTAAGAAGCCATCTTCAAAAGGAAAGAGTGAAGAACGACCTGCAACAGATTTTGTATTGACTTAGAAATCTGAGTATTTTCATTTCCAGAATGATAGATCCAGTTAATATCCAGTTAATAAACCAAGAGTGTTTGGGATACCACGATTCAAGATTCCCTTAAGTGTGTGTTCCATTTTGTTTTTAAAAAATCTTATGCTTTCAATTGCCATGTATCTGGAGACAAAACACTGTACATAGTTGCCCGGTAATTTTTTTAATTTGCATGTCTGAATCTAAGTTTCACTCGCATTGCCTATATGCACAAAATATCACAGGATGGTTGGTCTCTCAAATGACACACTAAGAGGACACTATCATTCACCCTAAATAAATGGCTATAAGGCTAAGTTGATTATGTAAGACCCTTGGAATAACAAGCAAATTTACTTGTACTCAGATCTCAACCACTATGCCGTGCAAAATTATCATTTCTGATGACATGTACTAAAAAGTGTATGATCAGTCACTGCTTGTTTGCATATTAATAATATGTGTCCCTATTCAATAAGAAGTGGAAAGAGAATACCAGCTTACCAAACACACCTTAGATCTACTTGGTAAGCAATCAAAAGAATTCTCATAAGTTAAAAGTCTGGGAAAACTTTGAAACAAAGAATTGGAATGAAGCCACATCAACTTTTGCTTACTGCAGGTAAACCACAAAATTCACCTCTAAAGACCTGTCTCCCTATTTTTATGCCATGCAATACTGATTAGATTGTAAAGGTTCAGGCAGAATGTTCATTCTAATTTGCTTTACACGATGCCCAAGTTCTTAGGTGTATAGAATATTTATTAAATATTTGCTACCTCAAAAAAGAAAATATTAAAATTAGAAAATTTAAGAATCCAATACAGAAGACCAATTTCATCTTCAATCGCCAGACTCCTTGGCATCACTACAAATCACCATAGTGGTTCTTCTGTGCAATAAATAATTCAACAACCTGTGAAGAGAGGGACTTGGCAGGGTAGGCTATGCTGAAAGTCTAGAATCTTCTCTTAATACTTGGGGGGGGGGGTGGAATCTGGTCTGAGGCATTGGCTTTGAAGTAATGCTGGCCACATAATATTTCCTTCCCCAGAACTTGAGAAGTTAAATATAGACACATAAGTGCCTCTTAATATGAGCCACCAACAATTCCAGTTTTGAATTTACTCCAAGATTATGACCAAGAATGTTTTCATCAAGAATTAGCTTCATCATTCTCTGTTCATATGTCAATTCTGTTTAGGAAGATTTTACATGAGCCACCAAAAGAGTGTTCTTTAAAAAAAAAAAAAAAAAAAAAAGCATATTTCAATTTTCACTTTAGAATTTCAAGAGTTCAGAAGGGTAGGGAAAACCTCAATTCTGTAGCTCTTTCTAGATAGTTCCTGTCCAAAGTGGTTCTCCTGGCATTATATTTGTCATATCCAGTATTTATTTCAGACATTTAGATGCTGTCTTACTATTAATACACGTACACACACCCTTGGCCAACAGTGTAAATCATAAACTCTAATATGAAAGCTAAAAAAAGTGAAGTATGAAAGTATTTTTTAAACACACACAAATATTCCAACATTTTAAACAAACAGCAATCTAACACAATGTTAAGAAGCGGCATCTAAAAAAGCCCACTTGAAAACGTATATATTTTACTACCCAACAAACACCCAGGAGGTGGAGTCAGGCAAGCCTCCCTTGAAGGATATTCCATAGCTTCAGTATCACAATGGGTGATTGGATGGGGGGAAACGGGACTATTCTTTGTGCCTGCACAGACTAATATTTCATTCCTCATGTAATGGCTAATTAGTACTGTTGCCAAGAGACTGTGGGCACAATCCTAACCCCTTATGTCAGTGCTTTCCAGCACTGACATAGTGGTGCAAATGGGGCGTGGGCTGCATCCTGCAGTTGGGTGTCACTCACAGAGGCCTCCTCAAAGTAAGGGAATGTTTATTCCCTTACCTCAGAGCTGCATAGCCCTTATGTCAGTGCTGGAAAACACTGACATAAGGGGTTAGGATTGCACCCTGTCTTGCTTCCATGCTGAAGATGAAAACTACACAGCCTCCAAAGTGTGGTGGGGGTAGAGGGGCAAACTGTAAGAAACTGGCAGGGCGTTCTAGAGGACAGCATCACTACCCCAATAGGTGGGGTAGTGGATAGAATTCTCTATACAGGAAGGATAGAATGGATACATGGGAAGGAAAGAATGAATAGAGATATGCTCTTTTCCCTCTCACAAAACCAGAACCAGGGGACATCCACTAAAATTGAGTGTTGGGAGAGTTAGAACAGATAAAAGAAAATGTTTCTTTACTCAGCTTGTAGTTGGGCTGTGGAACTCCTTGCAACAGGATGTGGTGATGGCGTCAGACCTAGATGCCTTTAAAAGGGGACTGGACAAATTTCTGGAGGAAAAATCCATCACAGGTTACAAGACATGGTGTGTATGTGCAACCTCCTCATTTTAGAAATGGGTTATGTCAGAATGCCAGATGCAAGGGAGAACACCAGGATGCAGGTCTCTTGCTGTCTTGTGTGCTCCCGGGGGAATTTGGAGGGCCGCAGTGAGATACAGGAAGCTGGACTAGATGAGCCTATGGCCTGATCCAGCAGGGCTGTTCTTATGTAGGTGTCTATGACACCAGCCAAGTCAGCAATGAACCTCCCCTTGAAAATGTTTAACAGCTGTTCTATCTGAGGGCAAACATCTAGCTTAGTAGTTGGAGTACAAGAGCTATATCCCAACAACGCATGTTATTTGCTGGAGCAATTTCAATTTGACTGGTCTGGTGACTGCTGCACTGTTCGAGTAAATCACACATCTGGTAAGGTCCTGCATATGTTAAATATTTCCCAAAGTTTTCTGCTAAACTTGGGAAGTTCTCTCAACATTTGCTTCCCAACCCTGGAAGAAAAATGTTTCAAACCCAGTGATTGATCAAATCAAACCAGTTGCCTGATCGCTTTCACTTAGGACAATGCTCAATTACATTAATAGTTCATTTGTGGCAAGTAGGATTTGGGGGAGGGGGGAACACATACAACTAAAACTGCATGATTAACTCCATGACTTAAATGGAGTTAAAGTCATAAGAACCTAACATAAGAACTGCCCCACTGGATCAGGCCATAGGCCCATCTAGTCCAGCTTCCTGTATCTCACAGCGGCCCACCAAATGCCCCAGGGAGCACACCAGATAACAAGAGACCTCATCCTGGTGCCCTCCCTTGCATCTGGCACTCTGACATAGCCCATTTCTAAAATCAGGAGGTTGCACATACACATCGTGGCTTGTAACCCATAATGGATTTTTCCTCCAGAAACTTGTCCAATCCCCCTTTAAAGGCAATCCAGGCCAGATGCCATCACCACATCCTGTGGCAAGGAGTTCCACAGACCAACCACACGCTGAGTAAAGAAATATTTTCTTTTGTGTGTTCTAACTCTCCCAACACAATTTTAGTGGATGTCCCCTGGTTCTGGTGTTATGGAAATGCTGCATAACCTTGCTTCTGTAAACTAATTTTCTGGCAGTTGATATAGTGTTTGATCTAGATAGTGATGTAGTTGAGTTTTAAAAGACAAATCTTGCTAATTTCTGCGAATGTGCACTGGTAAAAAAGTCATGAAGAATGAGTGTATAAAGACAGAAATTATAAGTGAGAGAGAAAATGGAGGGAGAAATGGTGATTAATGTGGCAGGAGGAAAATTAATTATACTCCAAGTCTTTTTGTAATTAAAAATTGGTTGTTTCTATCACACATGCGCGCACGCACACACATGTAGTTTTCTCCCTTTATAACATTACAAGAATTTGGTTCTTCCTTTCTACCCTATCAGTAAAATCTCCTGTTCACACCCTAGTTGTGTCTTCACTTGAGTACTGCAACCTCCTCAGAGTCCCCTCATCTCCATCCAGCACTCTGTTGCTAAGGCCATCAGCCTCACTTGTGGCACTGTTCATGTCACACACTTCCTTATTAAGTCCTTTAACTGGCTTCCTGTTTGTTCCCAGATTCAACACACAATCCATGTCTTTAGCTTCAAAGCCCTCAGTGGTCCCTCTCCCTGCATCTCAGACCTCATTTCCCTCTGCATTCCTGCTCATGACATTTGCTGTTCTAGCTGTATCACCCTCAACTGCCCAAAGGTCTCCTGCTCCCTCAAACAATTCCACCCTTCCTCCCTTGCTGTCCCTTAGGCTTGAAACTGCCTCCACACTTCCAATATGCTTCCTTGCTTGCATCCTCCCTTATACATGTCTGTTTCATGAAGCCATTGGTACCACACCTTAGCCCTCAGTAACTAAGCTTAAGTATCTGTGTCTGATACAACAGCATATGCTTCCCCATTGACCTCGGTTTCCATTCATCACCCTTCTCTCCATTAGCTCCCTTATGTCAACATCTAAACTGTAAGCCCCTTAGGGCAGGTACTGTCTTTATTTAATGTACATAAATATTAGTAATAGAGGCATTACTAGGATTCATACAGGTGCAGGAAAGCTTCAGAGTTCCCCTCTGACTACAGCCCTCTGGTGTTGCCTAACAAGCTACTCCTGAAACTTCAGAGTGACTAACGGCCTACAGTTAAATACAAAATGAGTCACCCCAACGGCGCACATCATATCATTTGCATATATTACACACACACACACACACACACACACAATTTTTATATACCACTTTTCACCACAACAGTTCACAAAGCATTTTAAAGAGAAAATCATACAACTAAATGGCTCCCTGTTTCAAAAGGGTATACAAGCTAAAAAAGGTGTTTTTCTGCATGCATGTCCACATCTAAAGATGACGTTGGCACATATTTTATTGTGACAAAAAAAATCAAAAATGAAATTATAATCATCAACAGTGAATACACATCATAGCAAATAAAAATACCAATGGGAGAAGGAATCACACTTTTAATAAGTGTGTTCAGTAAGATATATATAATGCACTTGCAGGAAGATGAAGAGCCACAGAAAATAGGAATGAAGAAAAGGTGACTCAGTTCTAGTACTTTCCGTCTTGTCTGAATCTAACACTATCCACCTCTAAACCTAACTAGAAACAGCAGAGAAAGTGAAGGATCCCCACCTCGACTCTCAGACAAAAAGGTAAAAGCTATTAGAACCCAGACAGACAGGAAAAATGTCTTTTATTTAAGTTGGAAAAGAAGCTGGACAGCATCTCTGCCAATACTTTTGTTAGCAATTTTGATTCACCAAGGAAATGAATCCCTATTTCCTTTCAGCTTTACCTGCTCTAAGTGCTGAAGGTCCCAAGTACTAACATGTTCCCTGCTGCTAGTAGTTCTCCTTAAAGGGTATACTTCAGAGGCAGATGATAGTGCACTGTTTGTAACAGAGATTATAAGCAAACAGTCATTTTTTTACCCTGACCCTCAGTATATGGAAATAATTTTGACAGAAATCAAGTACAAGAACCAGTGCTGATACAATATGGGATATCCTTAATCATGGTTAATAGGTTGGGTACAAGCAAATAAATTGTACTCTCCTTCCCCAATCATGAACGCCTTCTAACTTTAAACATAGGGTAGTAACCTCTTTATCTACTGTTTGAACTGCAGTTCTAAAACCACAACCAAGGTTCAAGATCTGCCAATTAATTTCAATGTACTGTAATTTCAAAAAGAACAAGGCTTTCCCCAATATAAAAATGACAAAGGTCAAATTCAGTTTAAACAGGTTTAACCAAAAACAGGAACTATAACAACCATAAAAAAACACATTGCATCCCAGAAATGCAATCATCCTGTGGCAGCACCTGCAAAGGGGCTGACTGACTTCAGTTCTACTGATTGGAAAACAGTCATTCACTGTTTCAAGTCATAATCAGAATTAAGATAATTCTTGTTGCCTGCATAAATCATAGCAGTTCAAAAATAATACTGCAACAAGGTTTAAGAAACAATGCTGTGTATAAACACCCACTTTTCAGTAATTCAGAGAACAGATCAGAGGTCATAATCATCATTACCACAGGACACAGCAATCATGCATGTTCTACTACAGTCTCATTTGGATGGAAACAGTGTTAAATTTAACTCAGTAGAAGCTCTCAATAAATCCCCCAGAAACAGCCAGCATCAATGCAAGAGACACATGTGCAGTGCATATACGTGAACTCTTGTAAGCAGCTGTTGGATAGTGAACATGAAGATTAACACTTTCACTACCTCTTGACATTATGAACAATTTGGGAAAAGTTCCGTTTTTTCTTTTTAAAGTTATTTTTCTTTAAATGCATCATATGCTAGATGTTTCTTTGCATGAGTATTCAGGTTGTGCTTTAAGTTAAAAGGAACTGTGCAAGTTTAGCTGTTTTCACATACCACCCTGCTATTTCAAGAATTCATTACTCTTTAAATGGCACAAGCTACACTGTCCAGCCCTAGCCTTTTTTTTAAAGCAACAAATCAGCTATCCCCACTTTCAGCAACACATACCCTCTCCATTATATGCATATCACTATGCCGAAGCACAATCAGTGCTAATGCCACTGTAGAAGGAAGGGGATGTCATTCCTGTTGCTCCAAGAGCATTATCAGCGCTACACAACCCTAACTAGTTGCTCCTACATCCATGTTTGATACAAACATAAAAGACATTTTTACCTCGTCTCCGCCCATAGCTCCTGGCTGCATGTAAATACAGAAAAATATTATTATTATTAAGAATATTTATATACCGCTTTTCAACAAAAAAGTTCACAAAGCGGTTTACAGACAAATCAAATAATTAAATGGCTCCCTACCCAAAAAGGGCTCACAATCTAAAAAGATGCAGAAGGACCCCAGCAAACTGCCACTAGAAAAGACACTGTGCTGGGTTGAGAAGGGACTGTTCTTCTCCTCTTGCTAAATATAAGAGGAATACCACTTGAAAAAGTGCCTCCTTACCCAGTTAGCAGGGATACAGTGGATACTGGTATAACTAATTTCTGTGGTGCTTATGATTTTCTGCAACACAAAGCTTTTGGAGAATGTAATTCAGGCAATTCAAACTGTCCTAGAACAAGAATATTTGAGCTCTGAAATCACCATTTCAGATACAAATCTTATCATGAACAAGATGATATTCAGGTTTAGAAAAAGGATTGGGGGGAGAGAATGAACTTTCCATTCCCCTATTGGAATTGCCACCACATGCAGCTATTCTAAAGCAAGAGGGAGAGAACTTTGTGTTGGAAGCTCATCTCTGGAGCACACGTTTCAGTGCTCATGTATTTTGATCCTTAAGTGACTGACTATACAAATGATTTCACTACAGTTTATCTAAGGTTACCAGAGTTCAGCTGACCTACCCGCCTGATTGCAAATCATTCAAGTCAATTTTTAAAAAAAGTTAACGGCTACATGTTAAATTTCTTTCACATATCCCTGAACATTCCAATAATTCACCATTTGTGGTCAAAAAAATTGCTAACATGTGATAAAACAATGCTCAAAAACACATTTATCTTAATAGGTAAGCCTGGAATAGTAAGTCAAACAAACAAATGTGAATTTACCAAAGAGGAAAAGGTACCAAAGAGGAAAAGGTAGCTATCAAAATTATGGAAGATTTGTTTTGGTTGTCATTTCCCTCCCCGCCCCCCTTGTATAGGCTATAGCAGGGGTGACCAAACATTTTGGCAGGAGGGCCACATCATCTCTCCAACACTGTTTTGGGGGCCAGGGAAAAAAAGAATTTACATTTAAAACTTAAATTTACATAAATGAATATATTAGAGATGGAACGTATATGAATGAATGACGGTCTTGCAGTGGCTCAAGGCCTAAAAAAGGCCTTGCACAAAGCAAGGCTGGCCTTTCTTTCGCTGCCGCTGCTGCATCACAGATGTGAAACAGCAAGTAGTGGAGGGAGCACTTGTCCCACAGCTTATGTGAGAGGTTGAACAGTCGCCCTCACGCTGAGAGCAATTGCATCAGGCCAGCACAGCTCCAGCAAGTCTCCGGAGTGCCAGAGGCTCATTGGAGACTGGGGGCTTCCTGAGGGCTGGACTGGGAGTCCCTGAGGGCCGCAAGTGGCCCCCGGGCAGGGATTTGGGCACCCCTAGGCTATAGCAATGCTTCATATAATCTAAGAATTGCACTACCACCAATTCAGTATATTAAAGATAAAGGAGTTTGTATTTCAATAGGTTAGCACAGCAGTTTCCAATCTTATTGGCACCACAACCCACCTTGTCCTCCGTGGTACGTTACAACATTCAGTGGTGCCGGAGATGCTTCTTCTGGGTTGCGCTGGGCCAGCAACTCACTCCACTGGCATCTGCAAGCCTCAGAATGGCCCACAGAAACCTCCAAAAGCCACTTTTGATTTTCAAAGGCAAACTGCAAATTGCTTCCCCAAAACTGAAAGTGGCTTTCTGAGACTTATATGGGCCATTCTGAGGCCTATGGAAGCCAGTAGAGTGGGTTGCCAGCCTGATGTAACCTGGAAAAAGACTCCGGGGCCACCCAACACCTCCAAAATGGCTCTAATCTGGAGCCATTTCAACACAAGGGTGGGTCGGAGGACCCACCAGCGACCCACCTCACATGGTCTCACAGCCAACCAGTGGGTTGCAACCCACACAGTTTAGGAAAGGTTGGGTTAGCATTATGTCTTTGCCATCAGAAACAAAGCTAAGCTACAGAATCGTTATGTAGATACTGGCATGTACTCACATCTCAACACAGAGGTCCTATTGCACCTATTTTATCACAACAGCAATAAATTTAATATGTGCTTATTCACAATAATATTATTCACTGTGGCCAATCCAACAGAGTTATGTACTGTTACATGCATTATGGTTAAAATGTTGCATACAAAGGATTTCTTTCCCTGGAAAAGGGAGTCCTCCTGGAGGAAGGGAACCTTTGAATGCAACTCAATAGATTTAACTGTGCTTAACTATGTTTTAGATTGTGGCACAATAAACCCAGTGGCGTAGCTAAGGGGGTGCAGGGGGTAGCTGTTGCACCGGGCAATAAAACTTTAAGGGGGCAACAAGCTGAGCTTGACAGTAGTGACCAAAATTGTGAAAATCTTGGTATGTATGAATAATACCATCATGTTATATATCATTGGAAAGGTAATTTAATGCAGAATGCAATGAAACAAACTGCACTGGAATATCTGTTTTCTATCAAAAGTTATGGCCACTTAACCAGAAAATGAAAACACAACTGACTTGTGGAACAAAAAGTGAATTTGCTTAACTTCAAACTGACCTATGAGACTGTTTGTTCTGAGTGCCAATGAGATGTTATTATGATACAGCATGGAGCCAATAACTTTTTATTTACTTAAATTTGATTTTGTCATGTCAGGGGGGGCTACAAAATCTTCTTTGACTACAGGTTGCAGATAGATGCCTTAGCTATGCCACTAACTGGGGGGGACAGCAGAGCAAGTGGGTGGTGAACTGCTGGAGGGAGGAGGTGGGCTCCTCCCAATTTTCACTTTTTAAAAAGCCTGGGTGTGATGTTACTTCCGGTTGTGACATCACATCCGAGGCAACATTTTGAGCTTGGCACTGGGCTACACTGAGTACACCCATTGGTAACGTTAATGCTCTCCAAAATAATGGATTTCCCCTTCTGTCATCTCAATATTCATACTTTTAATGAAGTAAATAAAAACATAACTCATGTTGACAGGCAACAAGAACTGCGTTTTTATATCTCTTAGATATCCCACCAACCGTTTAACTGGATGAGTCCTAGTTACAGTATGAGGGAGAAGAATTTTTCTCTTCACACTCAGTGCACATCATGCAAGTTCCAATCACATCTCCTCTTAATTGCCTCCTTTCCAAGCTAAAAAGCTTCAAACATCATAGGTGTTCCTCGTAAGGAAGGTGCTTCAGCCCTCTGATCACTTCAGTTGCTTTCTTTTCACCTTTTCTAGCTCTACAAAATCCTTCTTGAGGTATGACAACTGGAAGTGTAAACAGTATTCTAGAACCTGTGCAGGGGCATTATAATATTAGCAGTCTTCTCAATTCCTTCCCCAACTTCTCCTAGCATAGGATTTGCCTTCTTCGTAGGTGCCACACACTGGGCAAGTATGTTCATTCAGCTATCAACCACAACCTCAAGGTCTCTTTCCTGGTTTGTCACTGACCACATCAGTGTATATTTGCATCTCTTCACATGTACTGACACTGAACCATATTTCCCATTTGATCACCCATTCATTCAGTTTGGATAGGTTCTTAAAACGAAATGATCATTTCATAATCTTTTATCACCCTGAATAGTTTGTCATCTGCAAATTGGAGTCTTTTCTGTTTACTACTAACTTCAGAACACTAATGAATGTTAAAAAGTACTAGTTCCAACACAGATTCTTGAGGGACTATTTCTTACTTCTTGCCACTGTGAAAATTTATTCATATTCTCTGTGGTCTGACAAGTCTTTTTTATTTTCATTTTATGTGCAAAAGGCATGACATGTACACATGTTTATGCAGTGCTGGGTACTTGCCAAGAGAGCACAACTCAGGCCAGTAACATGACTTTAAAAGCTGGACTGATGGCAAGAACCTTAAGATTTCACAAGGTCAAGAAGGCCCCGCATTCTTATTTAAGGACAATCATCCCCCATCTCCACCTACCCACTCCATGAGACTGGCTTGGAAAAAGCCACTTTCTCCTTCTTCAGGCTTCTTCTACTAGTAACTTCCTGGTTTGATCAGACAACAATTTTGCTATTACGTTCAAACAAATAAACTAGAGATTGAAGCTGGAATCCTAGTTTAGTTTGCAATCCTAGTTTAGAGGGCAAGCACAAAACATAGTTTGCTAGAATGGCTACTACAATCAACTATAGTTGAATAAACTAAGGAAAAAAGTAGCTGAAGTAATAATAATCTTTTATGTTGTAAAAGGTCCCTGTCCCTTGCAAGGAGAGGGAGAATGAGAGGACAGGGCTCGTTTCAGCATCTCCAAACTATTCGTATGTTTGCACTAAGCCAGTTCAGACAAAGTTAAATGACAGTGTAGCATTACAATTACGTTGCGGCAAGCCTTGGACTCTAGGACTTCCTCTTTCCTTTTCTGTCAAGTGGTTTGTATGAAGTGGGTTTTGGCAAAGTAGATTTGGCAAACAGAGTAGGGGACACTGCACCTGCTTCACTAACTTCTTACTCATTCTAGCTGCCAGGATTAACAGGTAAAATGAGACATATAGAGCACAATCCTAACCAGGTCTACTCAGAAGTTCTGTTTTGTTCAATGGGGCTTACTCCCAGGAAAGTGTGGTTAGAATTGCAGCCAAAGTCATATAAGGTCATAAAAGATTCAGAAATATAAAGATTTTCCTTCAGAGTCTAACTTCTAGCTATGCTACATACAAAATTAGCCAACATTTTTGAATGCATACTGATTAGTCTCATATTCTCCCAATATGTCCTCAGCAGAAGAGTTAATTCTAAACTGGCAAACAACCAATGCAAACATGCCATGCAGATACTACTCCTTTTTCCATAATTCTTGTAATTATTTACAGGCTATAACTTTGAAACATTTTGCTAATTTTTAATTAAAGACAATGGCTGGATTCCAAGGAAGCTTGCATGTGGGCACACAGTATTTCCATGCATATATGGAGTGGCGCTGATATTTCAACAACAATCTCCCTTCCATGATGGAATATGGCTACAGAGTCACTGAATCTTCAGAAGCAGTTTTTCAGATAACACAGAGGGCTGCTGCTGGAGAAGAAAGAAGGAAAGTCCTCATGTGCTGTTGGAACATCTAACCATACTTTGAATATCAGCCACTTTGATTTGCTTACAGAGACTATTTACTCTCCTTTTCTTTCTACGACTTTCATTAAAACCTACCCAGAAGTAGAGGTGAAAAAGTTGTTTTTTGGGTTGGGGGAGCACCTTTCAGCTGCTAAGGGGTTACGTGCATAGAACAAGAGCTGCTGGATGAGTGCCCATGTGTAAATCGGGCATTCTTGGTGCCTCTTTTCAGTGGTGCCTCCTAGTGTAGCCATTAGCTACTCTCAGAATGTTTTGGCTGAGCACTGGGCTAATTAAGAGGAAAGCGGAGCTGAACCAATGTTGCTTTGGCCATAGCACTGTTTGTATGTAATTGCACCATCCTGAAATTCCTGCTTACCTAAGCCAGTGTTTCTCAAACTGTGGATTGGGACCTACTAGGTGGGTAGCAAGTCAATTTCAGGTGGATCCACATTCCAATATATTAAAAATAAAATATTGAAATGACTTGATGCTACCATGGCAAGTGGCTCTTGTACCATGGCAAGTGCCTCAAACTCTTGTATGAGGTGTGGGACAAGGGCTCCCTCCACTGCTTGCTGTTTCATATCTGTGATGCACCTTGGTTTGTGAAACGCCTTTTATACGCCGTGAGCTATTGCAAGGCCTTCATTCATTCATATGTTCCATCTCTAATATATTCATTTATGTAAATTTGAAATTAATTCTCCCCCCCCCCCCCGGCCCTGACACAGTGTCAGGGACATGATGTGGCCCTCCTGCCAAAAAGCTTGGACATCCCTGCCCTAGTGTATTCTGGAGACTGTAGTTTGTTAAGGGCAGCTGTAACAGCTCTCAGATGCCCTAACAGTGGTTCTCAAGCTTTTAGCACTAGGACCCACTTTTTAGAAAGAGAATCTGTCAGGACTCACTGGAAGTGATGTCATGACCAGAAGCAACATCATCAAGTACAAAGATTTAACAATCCAAATTTGCAATTCTACACTTACTTACTCAGGAGTAAGTCCCATTTATTATCATTGTTAAAAGCATTATATATAGTATCCTGTTAAAAGTACAGATGTGTCACATTTCCCCAAATGCAGTCACATACCATGGTAGCATCAAGTCTAATAAATTAAAAAGAAAACACTGCAGTGAATGGAGACCCACCTGAAATTGGCTCGCAACCCACCTAGTGGGTCCCAACCCACAGTTTGAGAAACACTGCATTTAACATACTACAGTCCCCCTAGAATGCATTAGGGCAGGGTGTTAGGAAAGAATTCAAGAGTTCATTCTGTACAGTAACTGCCATTTAGTCCCAGATCTGACTGAAGACTAATTTTTTCAGGTCCACCAAGAAGGCCTTGCAAGGCTCTCAGGTCCAGGCTGAGGGGCAGTCAAGTAGCAGATCTTGAAAAGAGAGTTGAACTATGGTCTTAAAGAGATAAAATACTTTCCATCTTGAAAGAAAGAGCCTGAGATCCAGTTTCTGATCTAGCCTTTTAGCTAGGCTCCTGACAGCCTGAAACTGCACCACTCTACTCCTGGGCCTGCTTGTAAGTTCTACGGCTTCATCCTGGGCATCGACTGAAGGGAATACAGAGGATAGCTAGCTTGTAGCTAGTATTGTTGAGACCATCTTTTGGGATTCTATCTGGAAGGGTAATATACTGTACTTTTTACGTGTTCTTTTCTATACCAACATTCTTAAAATCTTTTGTTCTAGATAAGAAACTTTTCTATCTGCTGTTCACCTTGCCGCAGTACCGTTCTTGTCATTTCACCTGAGTCCTGGGATAATCCAAATTTTCCCAACAAGGGTGACCAGATACAAAGAAGGATGGAGTGCCTACACCTTTATCTATTATATGGAAGAAGGAATTTTGTCAGGTGCAGTTTTTAAAACCCTTCCATGTTGAGCTGCACCTGTCAGAATTCCCTCTTCTATACAATGGTTAAAAGGTATAGGCACTCCGTCCTCCATTGTATCTGGTCATCCTGCATTAGAGGAATACAGGTGCAACCTATTTATCCATGGATTTTTTATCTGCAGATTTGTCTCAATGCAAATTGGGTGTGGGGGAACTGCCTCAATCCTTTTCCAGGCAGCCCAAAACACTGCAAAAAGGCTCTGCCTCACACAGACAGGGAAATAGCCCTGGAGCCATGGAAGAGGTTCTCCTTGTGAAGGAACAGTAAGACTCCTGGAGTCCCTGAGGTAACTGATCTAATCACTGAAAGTTGATTAAAGCTGTAGTGGAAGTGCAGTCCAGGACTTCTGCATTAGTACCAGTTTATATTAGTACAATTCTAACATAGGAAAGTGAAACTTACACCTTCAGACCAGAATTACTATGCTCCAGTTGTAGTTCACAGAATTCCTGTACCCCAATAATAAGTTCCACCCCTTCTAGTTTAGTGTGTGTCTAGAACACATGCCCTTGGATGAAGTCTGCAAGTGTTTAGGCATTTGAAGGTGAAATTAACAGTATGGAGTACAAATATAAGTCTTGACCACAAAAAAGAAAAAAGGGGAAAAAGATGAGGTAAGTTTATTTCACCTGGGCTTTGTTTCAAAATCATCACCTAGTAACAAGGGAGAGAGTGAAGGCAAGTCCTCAAAGGCCCATGCATTATTAGAAGAAAAAGCAAATGGGGACTTTGCTGAGATAGAAGAAAAGAAATGCAGTAGCATACTCAAAGAAAGGAAGTTATCCCATTCTGATAAATGTTTTCATTTACTGTAGTTTCAACCTTGCTCATGCTAAGTTAAAACTGACAATTAAAAACTGGTTTGAAAAATCTAATAACATCTGGTTTGTAGGCAAATTTAGGAAGGGGGGGACCAATCAGACATCTTCCCCTGGCCCAATGCCAGCTCTCAGCGGCCCTGGCTTCAAGTACCCCAAATATCCAACACCTGCCCTACTACCTTTTCCACAGTTCATAATGCACACTTATGTTGATTCTGAGGAAAACACTGGTTATATATAAAATATCCCCACTTAATAATGAAGGCTGGCTATGCCCTTGCTAAAGGAGGGCACTGCAAGCAACTATATTTTATTTCTAGTAATTTACAGAAAGTACCAGTAAAACCTAGAACCATCCTTCCTTGGAAATGCTCAACAGCTATCTACAAAACTTATTTTAACAATTGTTTAAGGCTTTCCATAATTCCTTGCTTTTGCATATTATGTAAAATTTGTGTTTTTAACTGATTTTACATTTTGTATTTCTCAACATTGTTGTAAGCTGCCTTGGGTCCCTTCAGGGAGAAAGGTGGGGTAGAAATACAGTAAAATAAATAAATTTGCATTGTAAAATTACAGCGCTATCCTAACTGAGCACTTAGCCGCCACAGCCATCCCTGCAACAGCTCAGAGTGTTGCAAACGTGCCATAAGGTATGTTTGCAGCTACTCGTGAGCTGGCAGTGCTAGCCCAACCCCCTGCGCCAACTTACCAGCGCCACATCCGTTCCCAGTGCCAACCAGCACAGGTAAGGTTGTGTTGGTGGTGCGGGGCCTGGGAGAGGGTGGCAGGAGGATGTTTTAGGAAGCTGGGCGTTTCTGGGCAGGGGAAGGACGGAACAAGAGGAGTATTGGCTGGTAGGGAGGCAGTGGTGCACACTGCAACTAAACCCCCTTCCTAGCCAGGCAGCCCAGCATGGCCCAGTTTGAGAATAGGGACGGCTGGGGTATTACTTGGAGTAAGGTAAAATAAATTCCCTTATCCCGAGGAGACCTCCAGCTGCCTCCTAAGCCTCATTGGATGCAACGTAGATCATGTGGCTCCACTGCACAAGCACAGCTTAGGACTGGGTGGTAAGAGAAGCAAAGATGCTCATTTCCACATGAAGAAAGACTTATACACAGGATATGAATTCAACAGCACAGGCCTGTGCATGTTTCTGACTACAGTGCGATTTACTCCCAGGTATGTGCATACAGAACTGCAGATCAAGACATTTAGAAAAGAATAACTAGAAGTAAATATTAGCATTCTCTAGTACAGTGTTTCTCAAATTGTGGTCTGGACCAATAAGTAAGTCACAAGCCAAATCCAAGTGGGTCCCATTCATTTCAATCTTTTATTTTTAATATATTAGACTTGATGCTACCATGGTATGTGACTGCATTTGGGGAAATATTACAGCTCTGCACTTTTAACAGGCTACTATGTATATGCTTTAAAAAATGATAGTAAGTGGAACTTATTCCTGGATAAGTAAGTGTGGGTAGGATTGCAGTCTAGGATTGTTAAAAATCTTTGTGCTTGATGATGTCACTTCCGGTCATGAGATCACTTCCAGTGGGTCCTGACAGATTCTCATTCTATAAGTGGTTTGAGAACCACTGCTCTACTGTAATAAAATTGATTTTATCATCATAAGCAGAGTAACTGAAAATTACAATAACTGAAAATTAAACAAAATTTGAGACTGATTAGATGCACCAAGGCATATTTTACCTATTCTCACTTTCTTCTCCCCAAATCTGAAGCATGACTATATAAGAGCAAGTTAGATGTAAATACATGATTTAAAAAAATTGTAAGAATAAAAATATGAACTTACTGTTGAGAGCCATAATGTTATCTGTTGCTGGATGATGAAAATTTATACCCATACGACCTGAAAAATGAAACAATATTTCATCATGCTGCTTCAGGATCATTAGGCTATTTTTCAATACCAGATTTTGCAACTAAATGAAAACAATATATGGGAACACTGAAACTAATTGGGAAAGCTTACATAATCTTTAGTTTTGCTCATTCTACATAAAAACACAGTATACATTAAAGATAAAACACAGAATAAAAAATATGAAAGGATTACATTTTTTAGATTCTTAACATTGATGATATACATGTTAGATAATGTATAACAGATCCTTTGAGTAATATATTGAACCCCAGGAAGGAAAATGTTTATTTCTTACTCCAACCCAGTTTAATAGGTCTGCAAGAAAAACTGCTGGGGAGAAATTCCAGCAGTTTCTTTTCTCCCAAAGAAGGAGAATAACTGAGAGAAGGAGAAACTCAGAAATGCTCATCACCTTCTTAACTGGGTGCTGATTATGCTGGTAAAAAAAAAAAATTAATACTGTACTGTAGAAAACTTGGGAGAGGTGGTAAGGAGCAAGAAAGTCTGATTTAAGTATGCAGAGTCCCCTAAGAGGCTCAGGCTAGCTAGATAAATCTTCCGCCTGGCTCTAAGAACTATCAGGACCTTTATATCACTAGAGGCTGTCCAATGTAAAGAGTTTTGTAATAGTTTGCAGACATATAATGTAGCTATGAATCCATCCCTGGTTCAAATCTTTCCAACCGTGAAATCAGCAGGCACCTTTTCAGACCAGTCATTTTCAACCGCTGTGCCGTGGCACATTGGTGTGCTGCGAGTGGTCCACGGGTATGCCACAGGAATCTGGGATAAGGTCATTTATTAATAGAGCCAATGGGGGATGTGAGCCCCTCACTGGCAATATGGTATGCTTTGTCAATTGTCAAAAACGATGGTAGTGCCTTGACAGTATTAGTGCCTTATCAGTGTGCCATGAGATGAAAAAGATTGAAAATCACTGCTTTAGATTTTCCATCTACAAGATGGGGATAATACCACAAAACTACCTTACAAGAGGGTTGTCAATATTTGACACAAGAACATGTAAGTGAAACACTCTGAGGTACTATGCTAAATTATTTAATGCATTTCTACTCTGCCTTTCTCCACCAATTTGGGCACCCAGGGCAGACTTCATAAAATCACAACAAATACCTCACAAAATTAAAATCACTAAAGCATAAAACACAAAAACAACAAGAACAAAAAAGGAAAAAACTAGCAGCCCAAGATTTTATAAGCATCAGTCATGCATATAAGATCTACCATAAGAGAACAGCAGCACAGAACATAAAAAGGAGCTAAAACAGCAACAGATAAGCATAGCAATAAAAATAGCAATTGGGTTATAATAAGAACGCATATAAAACCATTAAGCACACAATACAATACAAACCTATCTACACCCACCACTACACAAACACTAACTGAAATAAAAACATTTTGAGCCCTCATTGGAATGTGTCAATAGAGAGGGCAGTTTATAAGAGATGGAGTTCTGTAACCGAAGTGATGCATCCGAGTAGGCTCTGCTTCTTGTTGCATCTCCCCTCACTTCTCTTGGGGGCAGCACATGCAATAGAGCCCCCTTTGATGTGTCAAATACTATTGTAGGTCTGTATCAGTGGATTCAGGACCCACGGATTTCATTATCCGCAGGTCCTGAACCTGTGAGGTCAGGCAAACCTGAACCCACCCTCCAGAGGGTGTACTGAGGCCGTGTAAAAACCGGAAGTGATGTTTAAAGGCCTTAAAAGTCCTTTGGAGGGCCAGTTGCCCATGGGCTCCCCAGCCCTCAGAACATCTTCTGTAGGTGATGATTCCATTATCCGTGGGTTTTGGCATCTGCAGGGGGGCTGGAATGGATCCCCTGTGGATACCAAGGACTCACTGTATTTCCTTTCCAGCCTTCTCTCTATCTGCCCAAGCATGACCAAAATTGTTGAGCCAAAGCAGTCCAATTAGTTAACCTATGAGCTGCTTATCTCACCAAGTTCCCCTTCCCTCCAAGAAAGGCAGCATGGCTCCTTTGCCCTGCTCTTTTCAAGGCTACTGCTTCAGGGCCTGCTTGGGTTTTCTTCATAGCCATCTTTCTTTCTGAGAGACCCCCCTCTTTGAATCAAGAAGCTTCACATGGTCATCACCCTTGTCGCTGCTGCCCCTGCATCACAATGCTCCCAAGCCTCTGAGAAAGAAAGGATAGGTAAAACTTGGTCATCTGTCTAGCCTCACCAAAGACTGACCAAGTCATTTCCATGTTGTCTTATGTTAATCCCATTGACTGCATGCTTACTGTTTGTTGCTTTCTTTTTTCCCTGTGAGCCTGGTGCACATGTGTGGTCAGAGTCTTTTTTAACCACTTTTCGTGAAGACCAGAGATTAGCCTCAAACTCCTTCCCAAACAAACCCCCTTAACTTGTCCATGAGTACTCTACAAGTTGGAAACACTTGCAAATCCTTTTTAGAAAACGGAGTATCTGTTAAGAGGGCTTATTCAGTGGGAGAGACTACCTTCCCCACCACAAGCAGAAGTGCTTTCATAGCCTGTAGCCCTTCAGTTCATGCTACAGAGCCACTTCCCAGCCACATCTTCTCACTATGGTCTGGGCCTTAGGAACCTCTCTTACCCCCCTTTCCACTAATCTCCCTATTATCCCTGTTTTTTTTCCCCTGCACCCCAAAACCTCCATTTCCATCTCCCAGGTCCCCTGAGAAGCCCATCAAATCTCCTTAGGTTCCTTCCCCCCGTTTTTCCCCTCTTCACTCTGGTCCTTCTCCTTCTAAGAATTCCCCACTCTTCTTTCTTCCAACCGCTTTCTCCAGAGCTCCATAGTGTGTGAATGTTAACCACAGAGTTCCCCTATATAGTAAGATGAGTTTAGCTAAGCCCCAGTTTGAACTCCCTTTTTGGGTTCAGGCACTAAAAGAAATCCTTTTTGCACCTTTCACCCTTGCCTCCATCTTCCTTTCCCCACCAGCTATACCACTGGCCACTACACAGGATCCCTGCACACAAATTGTTTTTTCTTCCTGTGCACACGTTGCCTGTGTTTTAAAAAACCACTGCCAGTAATACAGGGGCTGTTAATGCAATCATCCAGTGGGAGACTGTCGACCAGTTGAGTTAGGATTCATATGAAACTTTAGATCTATCCACATAAGAATCCCATATGGCACACCAACAGTAAGAGGTTACCCAACCATCTAAACTGCTTTATGGATAGATATGTGAATAAATGGGCATGCCACAGCTCTAAATGCATATTTAATCTCTCCTCTGTTGCTTTGCCAAAGCTGGAATTGTGCTATTTAACCAGATACAAAAATAGAATCAAGTGACATCTGGTAGGGTGTGTGTGCGCGCAAGAGAGCGTGGTTCACTCACGGTGCCAGGTGCTGCCTGTGTGACATTTTGTCACCTGCCCTTGACATTCTATTTTTAAGTTGCTCTTGACAGCTACCTTCTCAGAGAAGCAAAAATGTCAAATTGTATGAGTAAAGAGACACACCATTTTCCTACCAAACTATGCATGTTTCCCTGAAGTCTTATTATATTTCAAGGGGCCTACTTAGTATGCACTGAATTGCAGTCTTAAAAAACTATATAGGAAACAGCTTAATTTCTATCTTAAGCTTCTTCGGTGAAAGAATTACAAATTAAGTACCTTTTGATTGAGAAAGTTACAGAATTAGAAATCACAGTTTAAAAATTTATCAAGAATATATAAAAATCAGACTGCATTCTGGTCTTATTGTAACTGTACCCAAAAATGTTTTCCAGTCTTTTCCAATCACATGAAAACTCAAAAGACAGTGAACATACATCAGAAAATTAAGAAAAAACCTAAAAAATGGCCCAATTTTACCTCAGAATTTGCACATTTTAAGACAACTAGAGTACAAACTAAAAGAAAGGTGCTTTCCAATTGGCATTATTAGCTTCATGTGCCAAAGTGGAGGAAACAACTTTAGATATAACATTTTAAAATTTGTGTTGTTTGTTCAATTGGCAAATTATAATGCCATTCTTAACTCCTAACTCCTCCTCCCCATTCAACCCAGCACTCATCATTTTTTCTGCCAAGAAAGAAGGCACAGTAGACAGAACACAAGCACAGTGTGATGCTAGGTTACTTAGGATGGGAAAGCACAGCAGAGCCATGCCTATCGCACTGCATCTGTTTGCTTTCTTGGGGCCAAACACATTAAAAATGAACAATGTGGCTCCTTGTTTTTGTTAGTTTTAGGTAATTAGTATGCTAGATGGGGCCTGAAATAGTGGCGGTTGGGGAACTTTAGCTCTTTGCCCCTGCCACGGTTCCTACCCCAATCATGCCCATTCCTGCACACTACTTTTATTTACTGAAAACCAATGAAAAGTGTTTTTCAAATAAAAATAGCACAGGGCAGCTAAAGAGCTAAAGCCCCTCACCACAGTCTGCAGACTCCCTCTGGTGTGCTATTTACTTTCTTAAAAACCCACACAGATCCATATTATAGGTTTGTTGTGCCATGCAGTTTGGCCTTCAGTGATTCAGAAGCATATCAGTTGTCTGGAGCAGGGCTCTCCAGATTCCGGCATGCAGGCCAGATCCGGTGCCTCTGCCTAAGCCTTCCCCTGCACGAATGGCACTTACCATTCTATGGGGGAGCCGCCACAAAGCACCTCCGTGCGTCCCCGATCTTTGTTGCATCTACCTGCTTCTGTTTTCCAACACCCCAGCAGGCTTTGTGCCTGGATTTCCAGGCAGAAGCAGCTGGACACAGCAAAGACTGGAAAATGGACAGGGGCAATTTGCAGAGGCTCCCCAGCAAAACAGTAAGCGCTGTTCAAGATGGGGAAGCCTTTGCTGGCGCATAGCGGTCTCCACTTTGGAGACTGCTGGTCTAGAGGCAACTTTTACTCAGTACAAGTGGCAAGATGATGATGATGATGATGATTAACAGTATTTATATACAGCTTTTCAACTAAAAGTTCACAATTACAAGCCTAAATTTTTATACTGAAGTGGGTGTCAAAGAAGGCACCTTCTCTCATGTACAATCACATTCTGTTACTATGCTTCAGAAAGAAAGTTAACCATCAAAGCTTCTTCTGCTTAAAATATCCCGTATGATGAGAAAAATGTCACAGGTATACCTGAAGCTTTTTCTCCTAGAAAGCAGTTGTGGGGGAGGGGCCAAGGCAGTAATATAATTGCCTGAATTGCACCATTGCCAAGGATGAAAGGGTTTTTTTTGGTACTTAACAGCCTTTGGAGGAGAATGTGAAGAGCCCACAGATGCCTCTGGCAGGGCTCCCCAATCTTCAGAATCACCAGAAATAGCAATCACAATCCACTTTCGGTTTCGTGAGATTTTTACAGTGCATGTATTATTCCATGAGACAATCTAATAGAACCTCCATTTCTCCAGGTGTTTCCCTTCAAAGTGCAGTTGGCATTCTGACTGCTGGCTCTTGCACTGTCTAAGCTCTCGCAGGCAGTTGCAAACCAAGCTTCAGACCAGCTTCCAGGGGCGTGGTACCCAGTGCAACCATAATCCCCATGGGCCGCCCCACGCCTTCTGGGCTGCGCCTGCATGCCAAACACTTCTGGGTCACCCAACTCTTGTGCCTCAAGTGGACTGGAGGCAAATGAGGCCTCACTTGGTGCAGTGAAGCCTTCTGGAGCTGACTGGCAACTACAGGAGCTGTTTGCACGCTCTCTCACCAGCTTGTCAAAGAGGCACAAGCACCTGCACCTGCTGGACGGCTCTTCCAGATTCATCTGGCCTCCATGCTGGACCATGCAGTGCTGCTCTGGGATCCACATACAGCTGTCCAGGGAGGAGGATGGCCATGCATGGACCCTAAGCAGCGCTGAACAACCCAGCACACACTTCCTATGTCACTGCCAACTTCTGAAAGATGTTACCTGGGTTTTTTTGCCAGATGACTCCTCCATTTCTCACACTCCACTCCTCTGTACAGACAGCAGCCTTGGTCTCCCATCCAAGCAACTGATCCTGCTTAGCTCTTTTTAGGCAAGGCAACAACTCAACCTCCAGACCACACCTCCTGCATCAATCGTTCTCAAGTATTTTAACAGACTAATGTAGCACACAACCTTAAGTTTTCAAACGAATGGTTATGTTGCCTTCTGTATCAGTCTCTAACACCTAAAGAATACCAAGTTTAAATACTAGTCAACTGTGTGCAAGAGTCTCAATTCTAAAAATTATCTAGTAAACATGTAATGTAACTCTTACATTACAAAGGCTCAACCAGTACAGCAGCTATTCAAAAAAACCTCTGTAGTTACTACATTAGTTTGTATAATCATGGCATGGAATGGCAGAACTACAAAATGGAAGTTGAGAGGATGGCCGGCTGTTCTTGAATATTATATTTAAGAAAAACAGTCATGGAAACAGATTTTTAGAAAGGTATACAAGATTGGATGGATTTCAAATTCCAACATGCAGGCAACAGTGCCATAACACAAAGTCCTTTAAAAACTATTTTAAAACTTATCCAAAAGTGCCATAAGAGACAATTTATTCTTTATAAATGAAATTACAGCATAAGCAGAAAGACTTCAAAACACATGACATAAATATATTGAAGTGCACAGTGCCCTTTTAGTTTTTGTCTTTCCAGCAGCAGTCCCAGCGGCACTGAGCCAAAAAGGGTTAGCAATCAACTGTGTAATTCCAGACACGTGACCTCAGTTGACTGGATTTGGGTTAGAGACTGTGCATTCCTACAGGGACTGAATTTCTTTCACTTGTTAACCATATCTTTACCACAGTACGCTTCAGCTGTTTGGTTCTCAATAAATGTAGCTGGGTTAGAAAGCAAACACCTGCTTAAACAGCATCATTGCAGCAGCATCAATAGCACTGAGCAAAACCATTAATAACTGAAATGATGTAAAGGTTCACCAGAATTTTCCTAACAAATATGTCCCAATAGCCCTTGAAAAGCTCTTTCCCAGGTCTTCTTGCAACCAGCATACTACATAGCATCATGCCAGGGACAGGGGGAGCCCTCTTCTTCTTGCTTGATACCAGTACTAGATCAGCAGCAGTAGTCCAGAAGGGGGAAGGAGGAAAGATGATTTAGACAATTATGGACTAACTTGGAAAGGGAGGAATGGAATTATTATTCTCCAGTTTAGCTCACCTTGTACTTGAACATGAATATTATAAGCTACTGAGAATCAAACTACGTTTTAGGAAAAATATGCTTAGCAAAGAAGGAAGGTTTGAAACTTATTCTCCATTATGCTCACCTTGTACTTGAACATGAATATTATAAGCTACTGAGAATCAAACTACGTTTTAGGAAAAATATGCTTAGCAAAGAAGGAAGGTTTGAAACTTAACCACACCACCATTCTGATCCAGATTAGGGGCTTCCACTGCTCTTATTTGTCAAGGCAACAATCCTCCCATTGCAGCAGTGATACTTTTCCCCTTGTCAAATAGCAGCTGTGATAGTGGGGGCAATCAAATTTGGGCCTGTAGTGGAGATAGGGTTGCAGGGTCCCACTCAAGTACCAGTCTATAGGAGCCCCTGATCCAACTGCTACTTACTGCTAAAAATGCAAAAATGAAAGCACACTTCCTGCAGTGTGTAGTTTGACCCCCAAGACTTGTATTTCCAAGTCACGAAACAGGAATCTCAGTGACATCACTAGTCATTTGTTTTAAAACTGTTTTAAAGCTGATCTAGGGGCACCACCAACCTGCTGC